>NC_139942.1:54961717-55172166 GCF_963454915.1 Gymnoscopelus microlampas
AGTCTATTTACTTGTTAAGCGAGGAGGTGTGTATGATGTTATGAACTCCTGTGACCGACAGGGAGACTGCAGACCAGAGCTAACTGAGGCTAATAACAAATAAAACGTAAACTTCACAATACCTCACATAATAATAATAATTATTCTATCTCTTTTCCCGTTCCTGCTGTAGTCGAATGGCCAAATATGAGCCGATATCCTGACCAACCGTGAGATTGGAGGAGGCTTCGTCTGCAATCTGCATTCAAAAACGGCACCGGCTCTGTTTCCCCCAGGACTGTCCTCAAGGTCAGCGACGGGGTGATTATGATGATGATGATGATGTGATGAATAATATGCAGAGCTCTCCCCGGGGGGTGCAGTGACAGAACAGTGGGAGGCAAAGATTGAGAAAAGCCAAATATGTCCAGTCAGACAGAAACAACCTACTGCAGTGGTTCACAACCTTTTCAGCGTCAGGGCCCACTTTATCTCTTAAGACAGATTCTACTAACAGCAGAATCTGTCAGCACCACTGCCCTAAACATGTAGTGTTGTTGTCAGTAGGAATAATGACAGAAGCACCCGAGAGGACGTGGACTAAAGAAGGGGGGGAGCCAAACAGAGTTCCTGTTTCTACACAAAAAAGGAGGTGGTGCCCCCAGAGCCAAAAATAGAGGGGAAAAACTTTTTTTTACCGAATGGGTTCCCAGAACAACACTGCCGTGTTAAAGAAGAAAATACCAGGCCTTTTTTTGCCGCGTCAACGTTTTAATACTAATGTCGTATTATCATGAAAATTATTCGTCAATTATTTGGGGTCCCGCTTCAAGGCCCACCATAGTAATCGCTACTGTACATTGACTCTGCACGTGTACAAATGTAACCAAATGGACCCACTCAGAGTTACAAATGGATACATTAACTCTGAGGATTTTATTGTGTTGCTACACGGTCACCGTGGTGTTGTAAAGAAAGCTGCTGCAGTTTTAGCAATTTACACAATTTAAGGAGACCCCTCGTTATGTATGGAATGGCAGCTTTTTAAACCCCCCTGTGGGGACGTAAACATGAAGAGATACGGCCGTTTTGGTGACCCTGCGCATTCATTTGCTGCACACACCCCAAGACTACCAATATGTGTTCTGTTTTTATTACTTAATTTAATGGCACATAATAGCAATTTGTTCCAATCTCGTGTCCATCTGGGGTGTTTGGTCCAGTAAAAATTGGATCAGATGGATGGATGGATTAATTTGATCCACTTTCGATGTGCTTTGCTGTGTGCTGTGTGCTGTGTGCTGCCGTAAAAAAAAAAAACATTACCTCTGGAGCAGCTTAACCGATTCGATCCGGGAAACGCATCTGTGTCATTTTAGATTTCTTTGGCTGTTAAAAATAGCAGATCTACAAGCTCATAGTGCTATGAGCTTGTAGATCTGCTATTTTTGAAAAATCGTGAAAATGTGTGCAAATATTTGAATAAAGACAAATCTTTGCCTCTGGGTGTCCCCGGAACAAAATAGTTTTTCTGTTCATCTAGAAGACATTTGTAGAATCCCAGAGGCAAAGATTTGAGTGCACACATTTTCACGATTAAAAATAAATAAATGGTTATAGATAAAACATCTTAAAATGACACAGATGCGTTCCCCCGGATTGAATGGTTTAACCGACTGGATTTATCAGGCGATGGAGGATTGCCTCGGCCGTACCTCACATATATATATATATATATATATATATATATATACGCACACACAGTTCAATCATGTCCTATGGAATTGACTTTGCATTTTTTTCCCTCCCCTGCACCACCATGTTGTTTTCCATCAGAGCTGCAGATAGGAGAGCACACAATCGCTATTAGCGCCGCAATCATAGACCCTGCTGCTCCTATAGTAAACAAACAGGGTCTTCAATCAGCTTTCACACGGGCACGTGTGTGTGTGTGTGTGTGTGTGTGTGTGTGTGTGTGTGTGTGTGTGTGTGTGTGTGTGTGTGTGTGTGTGTGTGTGTGTGTGTGTGTGTGTGTGTGTGTGTGTGTGTGTGTGTGTGTGTGTGTGTGTGTGTGTGTGTGTGTGTGTGTGCGCGCAGCAGAGCACCATGCAAACACACAGTGGTGGCAAATGTACTCACATTTTTAGCAGCTGCCAAGCTGCTCTAGAAACAGGCTCAGAAGTGGTCATCCGCGACATGTATTTGACATGTATTTGTTCATTGGCTGTCCTGGCTGTCCTTCACTACTTTAAGCCAATGGGGGACACTTCCCCGTTTAAGCCAATGGATGGCCCGTCACAATACAGAATGCAGCTGCTAATAATATGACTGTCAAGTCATATTTATTCTTGTTTTACTTAAGTAAAAGTATCAATACCGCATTGTAGAAAAATACTCTTATTAGAAGTAAAAGTCCGGAATTCAAGTAAAAGTACAAAAGTATTGGTATCAACATGTACTTAAAGTACCTAAAGAAGGTGGTACTCATTCTGCAGAATGTGCCGTTTCACAAGTTTTCAAATAAAATGTATACAAATCTTTTGAAAATAACAGATCTACAAGCTCACAATGCGACAAAGCTTGTAGATCTGCTATTTTCACAGGTGGATAGTAACGGAGTACATGCAACTTGAGTACTGTACTTAAGTACATATTCTGAGGATCTGTACTTTACTTGAGTATTAGATTGTTTTGATACTTATTACTTTTACTCGAGTACATCTCCAAGACATATATTTTACTTTTACTCAAGCACATTTCTATGAAGGCTGTAAAGTACTGAGCACTTTTAGGTTGGCTGTTTAAAAAAAAATGATTTTAAAATAAAGTAACTAACTAGTTACCGTTTGAGAGCAGTAGCCTAACTAGTAACTATAACTAACTATTGTTACTTTTTTAAAGTAACTTGGCCAACACTGTTTACAATGTTATTTGAGCGAAATATTTGTCACCACTTCTCCAGCCGACCCCCTTGCTTTGACACAGGTTCTTAGTTAAACCTGCGCGCGTGTGTCCGCGTGTGCGCGTGCGTGTATGTGTGTACCCTTCCCAGTGCCCATGTTTGTTGATATAAAGTTATAAATATACGTTTTCTTTGTCACTATATTGAATATTGTTATCCTAGGAGCAGTGAGCAGCTGTTGGTTGTAGTGGCTCGGGGAGCAGTTAGGGCTTTAAGTGTCTTGCTCAGTTTGATGCTTTGACACATTGCTGAGGCCTGTAGAGCACCGAGTGGAAGTCAAAGCTGACCATTCCTGGATCGTAAGTTGAGCCGTCACTGTTTGGGTTCTTAGACGTCACTGGGACAGTTCTAGACAGCTGGAGAAGACACTCAGTGAAGAGATGGACAACAAGCTGTGTGATGCTGAGATGAGGAGGATCCAGCAATATGAGGTGGATGTGACTCTGGACCCTGATACAGCAAACTGTGAACTCATCCTGTCTGAGGATGGAAAACAAGTGAGTTATGGAAATGTAAGGAAGAATCTCCCAGACAACACAGAGAGATTCTCTATATGTTTAAGTGTCTTTGGGAAACAAAGCTTCTCCTCAGGACAGTTTTACTATGAGGTTCAGGTTGGAGGGAAGACTTACTGGAGTGTAGGAGTGGCCAGAGAGTCCATCAACAGGAAGGGAACAATCTATCTGTATCGATGGCCCAGTAACGATGGTTACTGGACTATAGGGTTGAGGTATGGAAATGAGTACAGGGCTGGCCCTTCTGGCCTCCTCCCTGTAAGAGAGGAGGTCCAGAAAGTGGGAGTGTTTGTGGATTATGATGAGGGTCTGGTCTCATTTTATGATGTGGAGACCAGAGTTAATCTCTACTCTTTCACTGGCTGCACCTTCACTGAGAGACTCTACCCATTCTTCTGTCCATATTGGAACTTTTATGGTACAAACTCTGCTCCTCTGATCATCTCTCCTGTCAATCACACTGATTGACAGGATTAATCCGTACATTTACAATAGAATGTGTAAACTACACAGTGTAATTGTAACTCTGAACAAACCTGCTTATCTGCAGCAGTTAGGGCTTCAGTGCCTTGCTCAAGGACTCTTCATCCAGTTCAAAACACTGGTGACGACCTACAAGGCAGTCAAGGGTCACGTCACCTCCTGACCTTCAGGACATTATCCACCCCTACAGCCCTTCACTTTGCATCAGATATCAGATTGTTCTTTTTTTTTTTACCAAATGAGGTAGAAATGGTGTGGTGAGTCATGTGACAATGAGCATAAATCAGGGTTGTGATACTCCATACTGTTTGACTGTAATTGGATCCATAAATGTGTGGGCGGGCTGGGACCTATTTCTGATCCAAAAAAATAAACATAATCAAATACAACATCCAATCAACCCCACATTAGAATCACACATATAGAGCACACCTCCAAAAAGCTTGTTTCTATGTTTTTGTAGGTGCTTCTGCAGGCTTTGTATAACGTAGTGGTTCTACAAGCACATCAGTGCATGCAGTGCAGGTGGTTTCAGAGAGTTACTTCTCTGAAACAAGAGTTACAAGGTCCTATAAATTCATTGTGAAAACATTACAGCAATTCATTGATATAAAAACTGAAGTGGCTCCTGTTGTGTAGAAAAATGTAAGTGCATGTGAGTGTGTGCGTGTGCGTGTGCGTGTGCGTGTGCGTGTGCGTGTGCGTGTGCGTGTGAGAGCACCATGCAAACACACAGTGGTGGCAAACGTACTCAATTTGTTTTTACTTAAGTAAAGTATCAATACCGCATTGTAGAAAAATACTCTTATTAGAAGTAAAAGTCCGGAATTCAAGTAAAAGTACAAAAGTATTGCTATCAACATGTACTTAAAGTACCTAAAGAAGATGGTACTCATTCTGCAGAATGTGCCGTTTCACAAGTTTTCAAATAAAATGTATACGAATCTTTTGAAAATAGCAGATCTACAAGCTCACAATGCGTCGCATCGCGACGCATTTTGAGCTTGTAGATCTGCTATTTTCACAGATTCTGATTATCTGTACTTTACTTGACTATTAGATTGTTTTGATACTTTAAAAAACTGTTACTTTTTTAAAGTAACTTGGCCAACACTGTTTATAATATATATTTGTCACCACTTCTCCAGCCGACCCCCTTGCTTTGACACAGGTTCTTAGTTAATCGTGCGCACGTGTGTGTGTGTGTGTGTGTGTGCGTGTGTGTACCCTTCCCGGTGCCCATGTTTGTTGATATAAAGTTATAAATATACGTTTTTGGGGCGGTGTACCCGCCCCCTACAGTATAAGTGAATTTTATAAGTGATAAATTGGCACCGGGTGAAAAAAATGGGTTACAAAAATCGTGGGATAAAAATTATAAGTAAAAAAAACAAAAAACACTATGTTTTTTAAGTGAGTCATGTTGTGATGACCACACACCGCCCACTTCACACTGGGTGTGATTTCTTTGTCACTATATTGAATATTGTTATCCTAGGAGCAGTGAGCAGCTGTTGGTTGTAGCGGCTCGGGGAGCAGTTAGGGCTTTAAGTGTCTTGCTCAGTTTGATGCTTTGACACATTGCTGAGGCCTGGAATCAAACCTGGGACCCTTTGCCTTCCCAGACGGGCTCTCTGACGATTCAGCTATGGCCGCCCCGTGTTGCCATGGTTACCCGATGTGTCCAATCACATTACGTTGAGGCCGGTCTGGAGTCACATGGAACTCCATTTTCGGGAAAATGACGTCATATTAGATGAGTGGAGATTTGAGGAGCTGTATTTAAAGGCTGATTCCACACAGTTTGAGGACATTAGTGAAAGAGAAGCAGACTTTATATCCTTCTATTGAAACCATTAGGACAGAGTGGAAGTCAAAGCTGACCATTCCTAACTTGAGACGTCACTGTTTGGGTTCTTAGACATCACTGGGACAGTTCTAGACAGCTGGAGAAGACACTCAGTGAAGAGATGGACAACAAGCTGTGTGATGCTGAGATGAGGAGGATCCAGCAATATGAGGTGGATGTGACTCTGGACCCTGATACAGCAAACTGTGAACTCATCCTGTCTGAGGATGGAAAACAAGTGAGTTATGGAAATGTATGGAAGAATCTCCCAAACAACAAAGAGAGATTCTCTTTGTGTCCTTGTGTCTTTGGGAAACAAAGCTTCTCCTCAGGACAGTTTTACTATGAGGTTCAGGTTGGAGGGAAGACTGACTGGAGTGTAGGAGTGGCCAGAGAGTCCATCTACAGGAAGGGAACAATGTATCTGGATCGATGGTCCATTAACTATGGTTACTGGACTATATGGTTGAGGTATGGAAATGAGTACAGGGCTGGCCCTTCTGGCCTCCTCCCTGTAAGAGAGGAGGTCCAGAAAGTGGGAGTGTTTGTGGATTATGAGGAGGGTCTGGTCTCCTTTTATGATGTGGAGGCCAGAGTTAATCTCTGCTCTTTCACTGGCTGCACCTTCACTGAGAGACTTTATCCATTCTTCTGTCCATGTTGGAACTTTCATGGTACAAACTCTGCTCCTCTGATCATCTCTCCTGTCAATCACACTGATTGACAGGATTCATCCTTACATTTACAATAGAATGTGTAAACTACACAGTGTAATTGTAACTCTGAACAAACCTGCTTATCTGCAGCAGTTAGGGTTTCAGTACCTTGCTCAAGGACTCTTCATCCAGTTCAAAACACTGGTGACGACCTATAGTGGGGCATATTAAGTCAATATTCCATCAGAATCTTTCACTTGGTGATACAAGCACCAAAATTGGCACAAATGATGTCCAGGATGTACTATCTAAGAAAAGTACGAGATCCAGCTGACAATCCAAGATGGCCGCCAGTTTTCAAGATGGCCGCCTCATCAAATGCAAAATAAATGTTTTTTGAAGTAAAACTTGAATGAACACAAATGTATTAATGATCCAAACATCAAAATTAATGTATTCTGACTGGAAGAACTCAATAGTGTCAATTGAATTCCAATATGGCCGCCAGTTTTCAAGATGGCGGTTATTACGTGACTCAAAATGAGCATTTTCGGAAGCTGTCTGATCACAGATATTGCATTAAGTTGAAGGGAAACATCCATGATCATTCATTGAAATGCTGTGGTCAAGCTCTATTGGTTTGTCATTTTTTATAAGAGTGATGTCAAAGCACAACCCGGGCACACTGGTGACATCACTGCTGTGAGACTCAGCATGGGGTTCAGTGTCGGCTTGTAGTGTACTAGCTGTAGGTGTAGTTTACTAACTGTTGTAGTGGTGTACTCATTGTAGTTTGTACTGTAGTATACGTTAATGTCCCAAATGCTAATAAGCCCCTGTATATATCTCAACTACAAGTTTAGTTTGTTGTAGTATTGTAGTTAGATTGCCGCACCTGAATTGACAGGATGTGCCAGCGCGGGAGACAAACAAACTCATCAGCTTTGAAGGCTTAAGTCCTTGCAACCACGAAGAAGCTGACTCCAGCATCTTCACACATGCTCTCCATGCAGCCAAGCAACAAATGAAGTCTGTGTTGATTGAGACATGCAACACAGATATTCTTGTTGTTGCAGTCAGTGCAGGCTTAGAAATTATGTGGGTATAATTTGGCCAGGGTCAGTCCATTAGGTGATTGCCAATTCATGATATGGTAGTAATTGTTGGCCCAGAGAAATCCAGTGGCATGCTGTCCTTCCACGCCAGTGGAAAGACAGTTGTGTCAGCTTTTCATGGTAAAGGCAAGAAAACTGCATGTCAGGCAACAGTGTGCAAAATGCAAACTGAGAGCCCTGCCAACTGTGGCTGGCAAAAAGATGGAGAGGTCTGGACAATCCCTCCACCTATTGTTCAGACTTGTGAGCAGTTGACAAAATGTGTCTAAAAGACTGAATCCCGAGGACGATGCAAATGCTACCACTTCATGCTTAAATGTACACAGTTGTGTGTCTGCAAATGTGAGGACTAAAAGAAGAACCAAACTGTTACGGTTTGGTTCCATATGACCAAAGTGCAGTCCAGTCCAGTCCAGTCCAGCATAATACAGTACAGTCCAGTACAGTACTACAGTCCAATACAGTACAGTCCAGTATAATACAGTCCAGTCCAGTATAGTAAAGCACAGTACAGTGCCGTACAGTGCAGTACAGTATAATACAGTGCCGTACAGTGCCTACAGTGCCGTACAGCACAGCACAGTACAGTATAGTACAGCACAGCACAGCACAGCACAGCATTTTGTATCATCATAATATCCAATAATTAAAATTTTGTAAATGCAGAATTGGATTTCACATACTCAAAAACATATATTTGGATGTATAGACCATCAAAATAGGATTATTCAATCAAAATATAGTTCAAACACCATTTAAAACCACTTCGAATGGCGGCCATCTTGAAAAATGGCGGCCATATTGTTTTTTCAAGTGGATCTCGTACTTTTCTGAGAGAGTAGGTTCTGAAGCACTTGTGTGCCAAATTTGGTGCTTGTATCACCAAGTGAAAGATCGTTTCAGCAATCAGCTCCACTACTACAAGGCAGTCAAGGTCACGTCACCTCCTGACCTTCAGGACATGATCCACCCCTACAGCCCTTCACTTTGCATCAGATATCAGGGTTTTCTCTTTTTTTTTTACCAAATGAGGTAGAAATGGTGTGGTGAGTCATGTGACAATGAGCATCAATCAGGGTTGTGATACTCCATACTGTGTGACTGTAATTGGTTGTTAGGACACTGACACAGGCTCTTAGTTAATCCATTGTTAGGACACTGACACAGGTTCTTAGTTAATCCATTGATAGTTACATTGACACAGGTTCTTAGTTAATCCATTGTTAGTGACACTGACACAGGTTCTTAGTTAATCCATTGTTAGGACACTGACACAGGTTCTTAGTTAATCCATTGTTAGTGACACTGACACAGGTTCTTAGTGAATCCATTGTTAGTGACACTGACACAGGTTCTTAGTTAATCCATTGTTAGGACACTGACACAGGTTCTTAGTGAATCCATTGTTAGTGACACTGACACAGGTTCTTAGTTAATCCATTGTTAGTGACACTGACACAGGTTCTTAGTTAATCCATTGTTAGTGACACTGACACAGGTTCTTAGTTAATCCATTGTTAGTGACACTGACACAGGTTCTTAGAGGAACCCTGCAGAGGAGGCCGCGCCCACTGGGCTCCGCCTCCTTCCATGGAGCTGGCTGAGGGAGTGAGTTGTTTGACTCTCTGGGGACAAGCTGGTAGGAGGTAGAATTCTAAGTCCAAATTGTAATCTGAGGACAGACATGTTTTTAGGACAGTGTTCAGTGTTTCAATGTCCATCCTAAGATACACTTCCTTTACTATTTCTTTCCCCTCACTACTTTCTAATTTTGTGTGTCAGCAGTGGTGGAAAGTAACTAAGTACATTTACATAAGTACTGTACTTAAGTAACATTTTGAGGTATTTGTACTTTACTTGAGTATTTCCAATTTCCAATACTTTTACTTCTGCCTCTCAGAGGCAAATATTGTACTTTTACTCGACTACAATTATTTAAAAACTTTGGTTACTAGTTACTTTTCAGATATAAACTATGATATCATATAATGAAACATACATTAACCAGTTTAGCCCTATTTTATACCTAAGCTATTTGAAAATAGCAGATCTACAAGCTCACAACGCCTCGCATCGCGACGCGTTGTCGTTGTGAGCTTGTAGATCGGCTATTTTCAAATATTTAGTGCTTTTACTTTTGGTACTTTAAATACATTTTGATGCCAATACTTTTGTACTTTTACTCAAGTACATTTCTTATTTTGGACTTTTACTTGTAACAGAGTATTTTTATATTGCAGTATTGGTACTTTTACTTAAGTAAAGAATTTGAGTACTTTTTCCACCACTGTGTGTGTGTGTGTGTGTGTGTGTGTGTGTGTGTGTGTGTGCGCGCGTGCGTGCGTGTGTGTGTGTGTGTGTGTGTGTGTGTGTACTCTTGCCGGTGTCAGAATCAGAATCAGGTTTATTGTCACATCACAGGTTTACAAGGTAAAAAAGTGGGTGAAATTCGTTTTTGTACAACACTCCCATCGCAACGTTAAATTCCGTAGAAATTTAACGTTGCGATGGGAGTGTTGTACAAAAACGAATTTCACCCACTTTTTTACCTTGTAAACCTGTGATGTGACAATAAACCTGATTCTGATTCTGATTCTGACGTTTGATGATATAAAGTTATAAATATATGTTTTTGTCACTGTATTATTATCCTATTATTATCATAGGAGCAGTGAGCAGCTGTTGGTTGTAGTGGCTCGGGGAGCAGTTAGGGCTTAAAGTGTCTTGCTCAGTTTGACACATTGCTGAGGCCTGGAATCGAACCTGGGACCTTTTGCCTTCCCAGACGGGCTCTCTAACGATTCAGATATGGCCGCCTCGTGTTACCATAGTTACCTGACGTGTCCAATCGCAGTACGTTGAGGCCGGTCTGGAGTCACATGGAACTCCATTTTCGGGAAAATGACGTCATATTTGATGAGTCGAGGTTTGAGGAGCTGTATTTAAAGGCTGATTCCACACAGTTTGAGGACATTAGTGAAAGAGAAGCAGACTTTACATCCTCTTATTGAAGCCATTAGAGCACCGAGTGGAAGTCAAAGCTGACCATTCCTAGATCGTAAGTTGAGCCGTCACTGTTTGGGTTCTTAGACGTCACTGGGACAGTTCTAGACAGCTGGAGAAGACACTCAGTGAAGAGATGGAGAACAAGCTGTGTGATGCTGAGATGAGGAGGATCCAGCAATATGAGGTGGATGTGACTCTGGACCCTGATACAGCAAACTGTGAACTCATCCTGTCTGAGGATGGAAAACAAGTGAGTTATGGAAATGTATGGAAGAATCTCCCAAACAACAAAGAGAGATTCTCTTTGTGTCCTTGTGTCTTTGGGAAACAAAGCTTCTCCTCAGGACAGTTTTACTATGAGGTTCAGGTTGGAGGGAAGACTGACTGGAGTGTAGGAGTGGTCAGAGAGTCCATCAACAGGAAGGGAACAATCTATCTGGATCGATGGTCCAGTAACGATGGTTACTGGACTAAAGGGTTGAGGAATGGAAATGAGTACACGGCTGCTGGTCCTTCTGGCCTCCTCCCTGTAAGAGAGGAGGTCCAGAAAGTGGGAGTGTTTGTGGATTATGAGGAGGGTCTGGTCTCCTTTTATGATGTGGAGGCCAGAGTTAATCTCTACTCTTTCACTGGCTGCACCTTCACTGAGAGACTTTATCCATTCTTCTGTCCATATTGGAACATTTATGGTACAAACTCTACTCCTCTGATCATCTCTCCTGTCAATCACACTGATTGACAGGATTAACCCTTACATTTACAATAGAATGTGTAAACTACACAGTGTAATTGTAACTCTGAACAAACCTGCTTATCTGCAGCAGTTAGGGCTTCAGTGCCTTGCTCAAGGACGCTTCATCCAGTTCAAAACACTGGTGACGACCTACAAGGCAGTCAAGGTCACGTCACTTCCTGACCTTCATGACATGATCCACCCCTACAGCCCTTCACTTTGCATCAGATATCACTTTGTTCCTTTTTTTTTAAACCAAATGAGGTAGAAATGGTGTGGTGAGTCATGTGACAATGAGCATAAATCAGGGTTGTACGAGGGCACGGTGGCGCAGTCGGTAGCGCTGTCGCCTCACAGCTAGAAGGTCCTGGGTTCGATTCCCGCAGGGGACGCTTTGGGCGCTGGGGGGCGTGTTCTCTCCTCCGCGTCATCAGTGCCCACACCCTAGGTGGGGTTGGTGAAAGGGCCTTTCTTTGTGGAGTTTGCATGTTCTCCCCGTGTCTCCTAGGGTAGGTACCCTCACAAAAAACATACAGTAATCCTGGTCACTATACTGCCTCCCCCTGGCCAGCCGGGGCGCCTGATGGAGGGGAAAGGAACTGGTTGGAATAACGTGTTCCTTCCACGCCCTACGTCCTACCAGGGAAACTCTCCCCTGTCAGGTGATGAGAAGGTCAGTTGGCTCTCATGCATTGAAGGAGGCATGAGCTCGGCCCTGGCCTCCCCAGGTTGGCAGAGGGAAGGTAGCGCCCAGGATTACACGCTTAGGCATTGGCACTGGGTGAAAAAATAGGGGTTACAAAATCGTGGGATAACAATTTAGATACAAATAAATAAATAAATCAGGGTTGTGATTTATTTATTTATTGAGGAGCTGTATTTAAAGGCTGATTCCACACAGTTTGAGGACATTAGTGAAAGAGAAGCAGACTTTACATCCTCTTATTGAAGCCATTAGAGCACCGAGTGGAAGTCAAAGCTGACCATTCCTAGATCGTAAGTTGAGCCGTCACTGTTTGGGTTCTTAGACGTCACTGGGACAGTTCTAGACAGCTGGAGAAGACACTCAGTGAAGAGATGGAGAACAAGCTGTGTGATGCTGAGATGAGGAGGATCCAGCAATATGAGGTGGATGTGACTCTGGACCCTGATACAGCAAACTGTGAACTCATCCTGTCTGAGGATGGAAAACAAGTGAGTTATGGAAATGTATGGAAGAATCTCCCAAACAACAAAGAGAGATTCTCTTTGTGTCCTTGTGTCTTTGGGAAACAAAGCTTCTCCTCAGGACAGTTTTACTATGAGGTTCAGGTTGGAGGGAAGACTGACTGGAGTGTAGGAGTGGTCAGAGAGTCCATCAACAGGAAGGGAACAATCTATCTGGATCGATGGTCCAGTAACGATGGTTACTGGACTAAAGGGTTGAGGAATGGAAATGAGTACACGGCTGCTGGTCCTTCTGGCCTCCTCCCTGTAAGAGAGGAGGTCCAGAAAGTGGGAGTGTTTGTGGATTATGAGGAGGGTCTGGTCTCCTTTTATGATGTGGAGGCCAGAGTTAATCTCTACTCTTTCACTGGCTGCACCTTCACTGAGAGACTTTATCCATTCTTCTGTCCATATTGGAACATTTATGGTACAAACTCTACTCCTCTGATCATCTCTCCTGTCAATCACACTGATTGACAGGATTAACCCTTACATTTACAATAGAATGTGTAAACTACACAGTGTAATTGTAACTCTGAACAAACCTGCTTATCTGCAGCAGTTAGGGCTTCAGTGCCTTGCTCAAGGACGCTTCATCCAGTTCAAAACACTGGTGACGACCTACAAGGCAGTCAAGGTCACGTCACTTCCTGACCTTCATGACATGATCCACCCCTACAGCCCTTCACTTTGCATCAGATATCACTTTGTTCCTTTTTTTTTAAACCAAATGAGGTAGAAATGGTGTGGTGAGTCATGTGACAATGAGCATAAATCAGGGTTGTACGAGGGCACGGTGGCGCAGTCGGTAGCGCTGTCGCCTCACAGCTAGAAGGTCCTGGGTTCGATTCCCGCAGGGGACGCTTTGGGCGCTGGGGGGCGTGTTCTCTCCTCCGCGTCATCAGTGCCCACACCCTAGGTGGGGTTGGTGAAAGGGCCTTTCTTTGTGGAGTTTGCATGTTCTCCCCGTGTCTCCTAGGGTAGGTACCCTCACAAAAAACATACAGTAATCCTGGTCACTATACTGCCTCCCCCTGGCCAGCCGGGGCGCCTGATGGAGGGGAAAGGAACTGGTTGGAATAACGTGTTCCTTCCACGCCCTACGTCCTACCAGGGAAACTCTCCCCTGTCAGGTGATGAGAAGGTCAGTTGGCTCTCATGCATTGAAGGAGGCATGAGCTCGGCCCTGGCCTCCCCAGGTTGGCAGAGGGAAGGTAGCGCCCAGGATTACACGCTTAGGCATTGGCACTGGGTGAAAAAATAGGGGTTACAAAATCGTGGGATAACAATTTAGATACAAATAAATAAATAAATCAGGGTTGTGATTTATTTATTTATTGAGGAGCTGTATTTAAAGGCTGATTCCACACAGTTTGAGGACATTAGTGAAAGAGAAGCAGACTTTACATCCTCTTATTGAAGCCATTAGAGCACCGAGTGGAAGTCAAAGCTGACCATTCCTAGATCGTAAGTTGAGCCGTCACTGTTTGGGTTCTTAGACGTCACTGGGACAGTTCTAGACAGCTGGAGAAGACACTCAGTGAAGAGATGGAGAACAAGCTGTGTGATGCTGAGATGAGGAGGATCCAGCAATATGAGGTGGATGTGACTCTGGACCCTGATACAGCAAACTGTGAACTCATCCTGTCTGAGGATGGAAAACAAGTGAGTTATGGAAATGTATGGAAGAATCTCCCAAACAACAAAGAGAGATTCTCTTTGTGTCCTTGTGTCTTTGGGAAACAAAGCTTCTCCTCAGGACAGTTTTACTATGAGGTTCAGGTTGGAGGGAAGACTGACTGGAGTGTAGGAGTGGTCAGAGAGTCCATCAACAGGAAGGGAACAATCTATCTGGATCGATGGTCCAGTAACGATGGTTACTGGACTAAAGGGTTGAGGAATGGAAATGAGTACACGGCTGCTGGTCCTTCTGGCCTCCTCCCTGTAAGAGAGGAGGTCCAGAAAGTGGGAGTGTTTGTGGATTATGAGGAGGATCTGGTCTCCTTTTATGATGTGGAGGCCAGAGTTAATCTCTACTCTTTCACTGGCTGCACCTTCACTGAGAGACTTTATCCATTCTTCTGTCCATATTGGAACATTTATGGTACAAACTCTACTCCTCTGATCATCTCTCCTGTCAATCACACTGATTGACAGGATTAACCCTTACATTTACAATAGAATGTGTAAACTACACAGTGTAATTGTAACTCTGAACAAACCTGCTTATCTGCAGCAGTTAGGGCTTCAGTGCCTTGCTCAAGGACGCTTCATCCAGTTCAAAACACTGGTGACGACCTACAAGGCAGTCAAGGTCACGTCACTTCCTGACCTTCATGACATGATCCACCCCTACAGCCCTTCACTTTGCATCAGATATCACTTTGTTCCTTTTTTTTTAAACCAAATGAGGTAGAAATGGTGTGGTGAGTCATGTGACAATGAGCATAAATCAGGGTTGTACGAGGGCACGGTGGCGCAGTCGGTAGCGCTGTCGCCTCACAGCTAGAAGGTCCTGGGTTCGATTCCCGCAGGGGACGCTTTGGGCGCTGGGGGGCGTGTTCTCTCCTCCGCGTCATCAGTGCCCACACCCTAGGTGGGGTTGGTGAAAGGGCCTTTCTTTGTGGAGTTTGCATGTTCTCCCCGTGTCTCCTAGGGTAGGTACCCTCACAAAAAACATACAGTAATCCTGGTCACTATACTGCCTCCCCCTGGCCAGCCGGGGCGCCTGATGGAGGGGAAAGGAACTGGTTGGAATAACGTGTTCCTTCCACGCCCTACGTCCTACCAGGGAAACTCTCCCCTGTCAGGTGATGAGAAGGTCAGTTGGCTCTCATGCATTGAAGGAGGCATGAGCTCGGCCCTGGCCTCCCCAGGTTGGCAGAGGGAAGGTAGCGCCCAGGATTACACGCTTAGGCATTGGCACTGGGTGAAAAAATAGGGGTTACAAAATCGTGGGAACATTTTTTAGATAAAAATAAATAAATAAATCAGGGTTGTGATACTCCATACTGTTTGACTGTTATTGGATCCATAAATGTGTGGAAGGGCTGGGACCTATTTCTGATCCAAAAAACTAAACATAATAAAACACAACATCCAATCAACCCCACATTAGAATCACACATATAGAGCACATCCACCTCACCTGATACAGCAAATCCCTGGCTCATACTGTCTGAGGATGGAAAACAAGTGAGTTATGGAAATGTATGGAAGAATCTCCCAGACAACACAGAGAGATTCTCTATGTGTCCTTGTGTCTTAGGAAAACAAAGCTTCTCCTCAGGACAGTTTTACTATGAGGTTCAGGTTGGAGGGAAGACTGACTGGAGTGTAGGAGTGGCCAGAGAGTCCATCTACAGGAAGGGAACAATGTATATGGATCGATGGTCCAGTAACTATGGTTACTGGACTATATGGTTGAGGTATGGAAATGAGTACAGGGCTGCTGGCCCTGCTGGCGCTTCTGGCCTCCTCCCTGTAAGAGAGGAGGTCCAGAAAGTGGGAGTGTTTGTGGATTAGGAGGGTCTGGTCTCATTTTATGATGTGGAGACCAGAGTTAATCTCTACTCTTACACTGGCTGCACCTTCACTGAGAGACTCTACCCATTCTTCTGTCCATATTGGAACTTTTATGGTACAAACTCTGCTCCTCTGATCATCTCTCCTGTCAATCACACTGATTGACAGGATTACTCCTTACATTTACAATAGAATGTGTAAACTACACAGTGTAATTGTAACTCTGAACAAACCTGCTTATCTGCAGCAGTTAGGGCTTCAGTGCCTTGCTCAAGGACGCTTCATCCAGTTCAAAACACTGGTGACGACCTACAAGGCAGTCAAGGGTCACGTCACCTCCTGACCTTCAGGACATGATCCACCCCTACAGCCCTTCACTTTGCATCAGATATCAGATTGTTCTTTTTTTTTTTACCAAATTAGGTAGAAATGGTGTGGTGAGTCATGTGACAATGAGCATAAATTAGGGTTGTGATACTCCATACTGTTTGACTGTAATTGGATCCATAAATGTGTGGGCGGACTGGGACCTATTTCTGATCCAAAAAAATCACACCCAGTGTGAAGTGGGCGGTGTGTGGTCATCACAACATGACTCACTTAAAAAAAAGATAGTGGTGATGACACTAGCTGTAATGTGATTGGCTGACTTTGCAAAAGTATAGATTTGCATTGACTGTGGAAGGGTTAGGGTCAGTGATGCTATGCTCATTTGAGAAGTGGTTGCTCTCTATTTTAATGACGTGACGCGCACGTCGCTTAACACCTACAGTACAGGTCACACAATGGGCAATTGATATGCATCTAGGCTAATTCCTATGTTAATGTACCTGGCGTGAGTCGGGAGCCTTTGTAAACTTTGATGAAGTGTGAATTTAAAGTAGTTTTAAATCTATGCGTGTGCCTGCACGTCCCCCTGGCCAAATAAGTGGTTGCTCGGCGTGCAACCCCGTCCACTGAGCATTGCACCCCTGGTTAGGGTTGTAGACTGCGTTGTAGACGATTGGCCAATCACGGTGCAGGATTGGTCAGTGTCCAAACCTCACTTATAGGGGGCGGTTACACCGCCCAAAAAACTAAACATAATCGAACACAACATCCAATCAACCCCACATTAGAATCACACATATAGAGCGCACCTCCAAAAAGCTTGTTTCTATGTTTTTATAGGTGTTTCTGCAGGCTTTGTATAACGTAGTGGTTCTACAAGCACATCAGTGCATGCAGTGCAGGTGGTTTCAGAGAGTTACTTCTCTGAAACGAGAGTTACAAGGTCCTATAAATTCATTGTGAAAACATTAAAGCAATTCATTCATATAAAAACTGAAGTAGCTCCTGTAGTGTAGAAAAATGTAAGTGCGTGTGCGTGTGCGTGTGCGTGTGTGTGTGCGTGTGCGTGTGCGTGTGCGTGTGCGTGTGTGTGCGTGTGTGTGTGTGTGTGTTCTCGGGGTTTGACCCACATGGAGGAGGCCTTGCTCTAGGTGAGAGATCTACAAATCCATCCAGACCACACACCTTGAAACCCCCCCCCATACACATTCATGATACACTATCTTATCACCAATGATTAAAAAGGTTTGGCCAGTACATGGGGGAATAGGTTCACATTTTCTACCTTTAGTCCAGTGGTGGAAAATGTACTCGCATGTTATATTTAACCCATTAAGACCGGGGACGCATCTGTGTCTCATTTTAAGATTTCTTTGGGCTATTCAAAAATAGCAAATCTACAAGCTCGTAGCGCGGCACCGAGTGCCGCGCTACGAGCTTGTAGTTCTGCTATTTTTGAAAAATCGTAAAAAAATATATATATTTTTTTTTTTTCAAAAATCTTTTAGGATTTAGAAAACTTTAAGAATCGGACTCAGGCCTTAAGTAAAAGTATCAATACTCCAATGTAGAAATGCTTCTGTTACAAGTAAAAGTCCGGAATTCAAAATGTACTTGAGTAAAAATATAAAAGTATTGGCATCGAAATGTACTTCAAGTACCAAAAGTAAAAGTACTCGGTATGCAGAATGATCAGAATAATCAAAATCTACAAAGTAACTAGTAACTAAAGTTTTCAAATAATTGTAGTGGAGTAAAAGTGTATAATAGAGAGCCCATTTACTATATTTCTTCCCTCACTACTTTCTAATAACTAAATATAAGTTTTTTTGTCACTGTATTATTATCCTAGGAGCAGTGAGCAGCTGTTGGTTGTAGCGGCTCGGGGAGCAGTTAGGGCTTTAAGTGTCTTGCTCATTTTGACACATTGCTGAGGCCTGGAATCGAACCTGGGACCTTTTGCCTTCCCAGACGGGCTCTCTAACGATTCAGATATGGCCGCCTCGTGTTACCATAGTTACCTGACGTGTCCAATCACAGTACGTTGAGGCCGGTCTGGAGTCACATGGAACTCCATTTTTGGGAAAATTACGTCATATTTGATGAGTGGAGATTAGAGGGGCTGGATTTAAAGGCTGATTCCACACAGTTTGAGGACATAAGTGAAAGAGAAGGAGATTTTATATCCTTCTATTGAAACCATTAGAGCACCGAGTGGAAGTAAAGACTGACCATTCCTGGATTGTAACTTGAGACAGCTGAAAACAAAGCTTCTCCTCAGGAAAGTTTTACTATGAGGTGCAGGTTGGAGAGAAGACTGACTGGTGTGTAGGAGTGGCCAGAGAGTCCATCAACAGGAAGGAATACTTCTATCTGTATCGATGGTCCAGTAACGATGGTTACTGGATATGGTTGAGGAATTGAAATGAGTACAGGGCTGCTGGCCCTGCTGGCCCTTCTGGCCTCCTCCCTGTAAGAGAGGAGGTCCAGAAAGTGGGAGTGTTTGTGGATTATGAGGAGGGTCTGGTCTCCTTTTATGATGTGGAGACCAGAGTTAATCTCTACTCTTTCACTGGCTGCACCTTCACTGAGAGACTTTATCCATACTTCTGTCCATATTGGAACTTTCATGGTACAAACTCTGCTCCTCTGATCATCTCTCCTGTCAATCACACAGGATTAATCCTTACATTTACAATAGAATGTGTAAACTACACAGTGTAATTGTAACTCTGAACAAACCTGCTTATCTGCAGCAGTTAGGGCTTCAGTGCCTTGCTCAAGGACGCTTCATCCAGTTCAAAACACTGGTGACGACCTACAAGACAGTCAAGGTCACATCACCTCCTGACCTTTAGGACATGATCCACCTTTTTTTTTTTTACCAAATGAGATAGAAATGGTGTGGTGAGTCATGTGACAATGAGCATAAATCAGGGTTGTGATACTCCATACTGTTTGACTGTAATTGGATTCCTAAATGTGTGGAAGGGCTGGGAGCTATTTCTGATCCAAAAAAATAAACATAATCAAACACAACATCCAATCCAATCAACCCCACATTAGAATCACACATATAGAGCACACCTCCAAAAAGCTTGTTTCTATGTTTTTATAGGTGTTTCTGCAGGCTTTGTATAACGTAGTGGTTCTACAAGCACATCAGTGAATGCAGTGCAGGTGGTTTCAGAGAGTTACTTCTCTGAAACAAGAGTTACAAGGTCCTATAAATTCATTGTGAAAACATTAAAGCAATTCATTGATATAAAAACTGAAGTGGCTCCTGTAGTGTAGAAAAATGTAAGTGCATGTGAGTGTGTGCGTGTGCGTGTGTGCGTGCGCGTGCGTGTGCGTGTGAGAGCACCATGCAAACACACAGTGGTGGCAAACGTACTCAAATTTTTTTTACTTAAGTAAAAGTATCAATACCGCATTGTAGAAAAATACTCTTATTAGAAGTAAAAGTCCGGAATTCAAGTAAAAGTACAAAAGTATTGCTATCAACATGTACTTAAAGTACCTAAAGACGATGGGACTCATTCTGCAGAATGTGCCGTTTCACAAGTTTTCAAATACAATGTATACAAATCTTTTGAAAATAGCAGATCTACAAGCTCACAATGCGTCGCATCGCGACGCATTGTGAGCTTGTAGATCTGCTATTTTCACAGATTCTGATTATCTGTACTTGACTATTAGATTGTTTTGATACTTTAAAAAACTGTTACTTTTTTAAAGTAACTTGGCCAACACTGTTTATAATATATATTTGTCACCACTTCTCCAGCCGACCCCCTTGCTTTGACACAGGTTCTTAGTTAATCGTGCGCACGTGTGTGTGTGTGCGTGTGTGTGTGTGCGTGTACCCTTCCCGGTGCCCATGTTTGTTGATATAAAGTTATAAATATACGTTTTTGGGGCGGTGTACCCGCCCCCTACAGTATAAGTGAATTTTATAAGTGATAAATTGGCACCGGGTGAAAAAAATGGGTTACAAAAATCGTGGGATAAAAATTATAAGTAAAAAAAACAAAAAACAATTTATGTTTTTTTAAGTGAGTCATGTTGTGATGACCACACACCGCCCACTTCACACTGGGTGTGATTTCTTTGTCACTATATTGAATATTGTTATCCTAGGAGCAGTGAGCAGCTGTTGGTTGTAGCGGCTCGGGGAGCAGTTAGGGCTTTAAGTGTCTTGCTCAGTTTGATGCTTTGACACATTGCTGAGGCCTGGAATCGAACCTGGGACCCTTTGCCTTCCCAGACGGGCTCTCTGACGATTCAGCTATGGCCGCCCCGTGTTGCCATGGTTACCCGATGTGTCCAATCACAGTACATTGAGGCCGGTCTGGAGTCACATGGAACTCCATTTTCGGGAAAATGACGTCATATTAGATGAGTGGAGATTTGAGGAGCTGTATTTAAAGGCTGATTCCACACAGTTTGAGGACATTAGTGAAAGAGAAGCAGTCTTTACATCCTCTTATTGAAGCCATTAGAGCACCGAGTGGAAGTCAAAGCTGACCATTCCTGGATCGTACGTTGAGACGTCACTGTTTGGGTTCTTAGACGTCACTGGGACAGTTCTAGACAGCTGGAGAAGACACTCAGTGAAGAGATGGAGAACAAGCTGTGTGATGCTGAGATGAAGAGGATCCAGCAATATGAGGTGGATGTGACTCTGGATCCTGATACAGCAAATCCCTGGCTCATCCTGTCTGAGGATGGAAAACAAGTGAGTTCTGGAACCATATGGAAGAATTTCCCAAACAACACAGAGAGATTCTCTTTATCTTCTTGTGTCTTAGGAAAACAAAGCTTCTCCTCAGGACAGTTTTACTATGAGGTTCAGGTTGGAGGGAAGACTGACTGGTGTGTAGGGGTGGCCAGAGAGTCCATCAACAGGAAGGGAACAATCTATCTGGATCGATGGTCCAGTAACGATGGTTACTGGACTATAGGGTTGAGGTATGGAAATGAGTACAGGGCTGCTGGCCCTGCTGGCGCTTCTGGCCTCCTCCTTGTAAGAGAGGAGGTCCAGAAAGTGGGAGTGTTTGTGGATTATGAGGAGGGTCTGGTCTCCTTTTATGATGTGGAGACCAGAGTTAATCTCTGCTCTTTCACTGGCTGCACCTTCACTGAGAGACTCTACCCATACTTCTCTCCATATTGGAACTTTCATGGTACAAACTCTGCTCCTCTGATCATCTCTCCTGTCAAGCACACTGATTGACAGGATTACTCCTTACATTTACAATAGAATGTGTAAACTACACAGTGTAATTGTAACTCTGAACAAACCTGCTTATCTGCAGCAGTTAGGGCTTCAGTGCCTTGCTCAAGGACACTTCATCCAGTTCAAAACACTGGTGACGACCTACAAGGCAGTCAAGGTCACATCACCTCCTGACCTTTAGGACATGATCCACCTTTTTTTTTTTTACCAAATTAGGTAGAAATGGTGTGGTGAGTCTTGTGACAATGAGCATAAATCAGGGTTGTGATACTCCATACTGTTTGACTGTAATTGGATTCCTAAATGTGTGGAAGGGCTGGGAGCTATTTCTGATCAAAAAAAATAAACATAATCAAACACAACATCCAATCAACCCCACATTAGAATCACACATATAGAGCACACCTCCAAAAAGCTTGTTTCTATGTTTTTATATGTAGGTGTTTCTGCAGGCTTTGTATAACGTAGTGGTTCTACAAGCACATCAGTGCATGCAGTGCAGGTGGTTTCAGAGAGTTACTTCTCTGAAACAAGAGTTACAAGGTCCTATAAATTCATTGTGGAAACATTACAGCAGTTCATTGATATAAAAACTGAAGTAGCTCCTGTAGTGTAGAACAATGTAAGTGCGTGTGTGCGTGCGTGTTTCCCAGAGGACATATCTCTCAGTCTGCTGTAAGTCCAGGGCTCAGGGTTTGACCCACACGGAGGCCATGCTCCAGGTGAGAGATCTACAAGTCCATCCAGACCACACACCTTGAAAGGAGAAATGACGAGCACCCATCACGAACTCATCACAAAAACAAGAAAAAACCTCCGACATCTGCACTTCATGGAGTACTTTTTTGTACCAAATTAACCGAATTAACCGCATTAAGTAACAAAAAAAACCAAAAGGGTAACAAACCCGGAAAAGACCCGCAAATGCACAGGCTGCGCGCGTGTGCGTTGCTCTCCCAATAGCACGGACATAAATCGGCGCCCCTGATTACAACTCACATGGACTCTGTCTCTGTAGATAATGCTGACTACACTCCTGAAGTATTGATGAAAGTGAATCGCAGAGAATCTGAGTTAAAAATGTATGAACGCATAGTAAGGAGAATGTCCTAATTCGTCATGCCGCCAGATACAATGAGATGAAAGACAGAGGAGGGGAAACTATTATTTCATGTAAGAAGAGAAAACGGGTGCAATTCACATAATCCATTATTGCCTTCCGCTCCGCCTGTGACACTGCTGCTGAGGCAGGCACAGACCCCCAGGTGGTTCTTGAGGGCATTCCAGGGGGTCCCCAACAAAACGAGTAACAGTTCAAACACTTAAGCCTCTTCATTTTTTACAGCTATTTGAAAATAGTCCATCTACAGCGAGCTTGTAGATCGCTTGTAAAAAAATAAAAGACACATCTTGACACATGCTTTTTTAAATCTTCTCTTATGGGGATCTTTTCCCCCCCAAAAAAAACAATTTAGTCATTATGCCAATTAATTCCTGTGTTGTCACTGCTGTTGTATACTATACTGACTCACCTACCAGTGAGGAGCGCCCCACGAGAGGACGTAGAGCCTTCGTTCTGCTCCTCCCGCCCAGCACTCCCTGCTGACAGGCCCCAGCCCGTAGGAGTACATGCAGTGTCATCACCCTCCTCCCCGCCCGGCTTCCCTCCCCCCCCCAAAACATGGGCCAATATATGTTCGCACAGACGCCCGACCAAACCGGATGTACCACGGTGGATTTGAACCCACAAGGTTCTTAGTTAATCCATTGTTAGGACACTGACACAGGTTCTTAGTTAATCCATTGTTAGGACACTGACACAGGTTCTTAGTTAATCCATTGTTAGGACACTGACACAGGCTCTTAGTTAATCCATTGTTAGGACACTGACACAGGTTCTTAGTTAATCCATTGTTAGGACACTGACACAGGTTCTTAGTTAATCCATTGTTAGTGACACTGACACAGGTTCTTAGTGAATCCATTGTTAGGACACTGACACAGGTTCTTAGTTAATCCATTGTTAGGACACTGACACAGGTTCTTAGTTAATCCATTGTTAGGACACTGACACAGGCTCTTAGTTAATCCATTGTTAGGACACTGACACAGGTTCTTAGTTAATCCATTGTTAGGACACTGACACAGGTTCTTAGTTAATCCATTGTTAGTGACACTGACACAGGTTCTTAGTGAATCCATTGTTAGGACACTGACACAGGTTCTTAGTTAATCCATTGTTAGGACACTGACACAGGTTCTTAGTTAATCCATTGTTAGTGACACTGACACAGGTTCTTAGTGAATCCATTGTTAGGACACTGACAAAGGTTCTTAGTTAATCCATTGTTAGGACACTGACACAGGTTCTTAGTTAATCCATTGTTAGGACACTGACGCGGGTTCTTAGTTAATCCATTGTTAGGACACTGACACAGGTTCTTAGTTAATCCATTGTTAGGACACTGACACAGGTTCTTAGTTAATCCAATAGGCTCTATGCACAGCAGCCATATTGGGAATGAATTGGGCCCCTGCCTTACCTCCTTTACAGGTGTTACCAATAATACTAATTACGGCTCTGTTCCATTTAGTGTGGCATAGTGGTTGTCTCATTTTCAAGGACCCGCATAACTCTGAGAGTGTACAAATGGAACCAAATGGACCCGTGAGGGTCCATTTGGTTCCATTTGTACACTCTCAGAGTTATGCGGGTTATGCGGGTTATGCGGTTCCATTTGTACACTCTCAAGAGTTACACACCCATTTGGGCCATTTGGGAACCAAAACGGAGTGTTTCCAGTGAGCCAACATGCACGATATCAGCACCCTGACCAGAATGGAACAGAACCTTCATTAGTATCATTGGTAACACATGTGAAGGAAGTAAGAAGAGGCCCAATTTCTTTCCAATATGGCTGCTATGCATAGAGCCTATAGCAGCAAATGAAATATTTACAGAAAAAAAGAGGGGTGGGGTGCAGAGGAGGCCGCGCCCACTGGGCTCCGCCTCCTTCCATGGAGCTGGCTGAGGGAGTGAGTTGTTTGACTCTCTGGGGACAAGCTGGTAGGAGGTAGAATTCTAAGTCCAAATTGTAATATGAGGACAGACATGTTTTCAGGACAGTGTTCAGTGTTTCAATGTCCATCCTAAGATACACTTCCTTTACTATTTTTTTCCCCTCACTACTTTCTAATTGTGTGTGTGTGTGCAGTGGTGGAAAGTAACTAAGTACATTTACTTAAGTACTGTACTTAAGTAAACATTTTGAGGTATTTGTACTTTACTTGAGTATTTACAATTTCCAATACTTTTACTTCTGCCTCTCAGAGGCAAATATTGTACTTTTACTCCACTACAATTATTTAAAAACTTTGGTTACTAGTTACTTTTCAGATATAAACTATGATATAATGAAACATACATTAACCAGTTTAGCCCTATTTTATACCTAAGCTATTTGAAAATAGCAGATCTACAAGCTCACAACGCCTCACATCGCGACGCGTTGTGAGCTTGTAGATCGGCTATTTTCAAGTATTTAGTGCTTTTACTTTTTGGTACTTTAAATACATTTTGATGCCAATACTTTTGTACTTTTACTCAAGTACATTTTTTATTTTGGACTTTTACTTGTAACAGAGTATTTTTATATTGCAGTATTGGTACTTTTACTTAAGTAAAGAATTTGAGTACTTTTTCCACCACTGTGTGTGTGTGTGTGTGTGTGTGTGTGCGCGCGCGTGCGTGCGTGTGTGTGTGTGTGTGTGTGTGTGTGTACTCTTGCCGGTGTCAGAATCAGAATCAGGTTTATTGTCACATCACAGGTTTACAAGGTAAAAAAGTGGGTGAAATTCGTTTTTGTACAACACTCCCATCGCAACGTTAAATTCCGTAGAAATTTAACGTTGCGATGGGAGTGTTGTACAAAAACGAATTTCACCCACTTTTTTACCTTGTAAACCTGTGATGTGACAATAAACCTGATTCTGATTCTGATTCTGACGTTTGATGATATAAAGTTATAAATATATGTTTTTGTCACTGTATTATTATCCTAGGAGCAGTGAGTAGCTGTTGGTTGTAGCGGCTCGGGGAGCAGTTAGGGCTTTAAGTGTCTTGCTCAGTTTGACACATTGCTGAGGCCTGGAATCGAACCTGGGACCTTTTGCCTTCCCAGACGGGCTCTCTAACGATTCAGCTGGCCGCCCCGTGTTACCATAGTTACCTGGCGTGTCCAATCACAGTACGTTGAGGCCGGTCTGGAGTCACATGGAACTCCATTTTTGGGAAAATTACGTCATATTTGATGAGTGGAGATTAGAGGGGATGGATTTAAAGGCTGATTCCACACAGTTTGAGGACATTAGTGAAAGAGAAGCAGACTTTACATCCTCATATTGAAACCATTAGAGCACCGAGTGGAAGTCAAAGCTGACCATTCCTGGATCGTAACTTGAGGCGTCACTGTTTGGGTTCTTAGACATCACTGGGACAGTTCTAGACAGCTGGAGAAGACACTCAGTGAAGAGATGGAGAACAAGCTGTGTGATGCTGAGATGAAGAGGATCCAGCAATATGAGGTGGATGTGACTCGATCTGGATCCTGATACAGCAAATCCCTGGCTCATCCTGTCTGAGGATGGAAAACAAGTGAGTTCTGGAACCATAAGGAAGAATTTCCCAAACAACACAGAGAGATTCTCTTTATCTTCTTTTGTCTTAGGAAAACAAAGCTTCTCCTCAGGACAGTTTTACTATGAGGTTCAGGTTGGAGGGAAGACTGACTGGCGTGTAGGAGTGGCCAGAGAGTCCATCAACAGGAAGGGAACAATCTATCTGGATCGATGGTCCAGTAACGATGGTTACTGGACTATAGGGTTGAGGTATGGAAATGAGTACAGGGCTGCTGGCCCTGCTGGTCCTTCTGGCCTCCTCCCTGTAAGAGAGGAGCTCCAGAAAGTGGGAGTGTTTGTGGATTATGAGGAGGGTCTGGTCTCCTTTTATGATGTGGAGGCCAGAGTTAATCTCTACTCTTTCACTGGCTGCACCTTCACTGAGAGACTTTATCCATTCTTCTGTCCATGTTGGAACTTTTATGGTACAAACTCTGCTCCTCTGATCATCTCTCCTGTCAAGCACACTGATTGACAGGATTACTCCTTACATTTACAATAGAATGTGTAAACTACACAGTGTAATTGTAACTCTGAACAAACCTGCTTATCTGCAGCAGTTAGGGCTTCAGTGCCTTGCTCAAGGACTCTTCATCCAGTTCAAAACACTGGTGACGACCTACAAGGCAGTCAAGGGTCACGTCACCTCCTGACCTTCAGGACATGATCCACCCCTACAGCCCTTCACTTTGCATCAGATATCAGATTGTTCTTTTTTTTTTACCAAATGAGGTAGAAATGGTGTGGTGAGTCATGTGACAATGAGCATAAATCAGGGTTGTGATACTCCATACTGTTTGACTGTAATTGGATCCATAAATGTGTGGGCGGACTGGGACCTATTTCTGATCCAAAAAAATAAACATAATCAAACACAACATCCAATCAACCCCACATTAGAATCACACATAAAGAGCACACCTCCAAAAAGCTTGTTTCTATGTTTTTATAGGTGTTTCTGCAGGCTTTGTATAACGTAGTGGTTCTACAAGCACATCAGTGCATGCAGTGCAGGTGGTTTCAGAGAGTTACTTCTCTGAAACAAGAGTTACAAGGTCCTATAAATTCATTGTGAAAACATTACAGCAATTCATTGATATAAAAACTGAAGTGGCTCCTGTAGTGTAGCAAAATGTAAGTGCATGTGAGTGTGTGCGCGTGTGCGTGTGCGTGTGCGTGTGCGTGTGCGTGTGAGAGCACCATGCAAACACACAGTGGTGGCAAACGTACTCATTTTTTTTTTACTTAAGTAAAGTATCAATACCGCATTGTAGAAAAATACTCTTATTACAAGTAAAAGTCCGGAATTCAAGTAAAAGTACAAAAGTATTGCTATCAACATGTACTTAAAGTACCTAAAGAAGATGGTACTCATTCTGCAGAATGTGCCGTTTCACAAGTTTTCAAATAAAATGTATACGAATCTTTTGAAAATAGCAGATCTACAAGCTCACAATGCGTCGCATCGTGACACATTGTGAGCTTGTAGATATGCTATTTTCACAGATTCTGATTATCTGTACTTTACTTGACTATTAGATTGTTTTGATACTTTAAAAAACTGTTACTTTTTTAAAGTAACTTGGCCAACACTGTTTATAATATATATTTGGCACCACTTCTCCAGCCGACCCCCTTGCTTTGACACAGGTTCTTAGTTAATCGTGCGCGCGTGTGCGCGTGCGTGTATGTGTGTACCCTTCCCAGTGCCCATGTTTGTTGATATAAAGTTATAAATATACGTTTTTTTTGTCACTATATTGAATATTGTTATCCTAGGAGCAGTGAGCAGCTGTTGGTTGTAGTGGCTCGGGGAGCAGTTAGGGCTTTAAGTGTCTTGCTCAGTGTGATGCTTTGACACATTGCTGAGGCCTGGAATCGAACCTGGGACCCTTTGCCTTCCCAGACGGGCTCTCTGACGATTCAGCTATGGCCGCCCCTTGTTGCCATGGTTACCCGATGTGTCCAATCACAGTACGTTGAGGCCGGTCTGGAGTCACATGGAACTCCATTCTGGGAAAATGACGTCATATTTGATGAGTGGAGATTTGAGGAGCTGTATTTAAAGGCTGATTCCACACAGTTTGAGGACATTAGTGAAAGAGAAGAAGACTTTATATCCTCCTATTGAAACCATTAGGACACAGAGTGGAAGTCAAAGCTGACCATTCCTAGATTGTAACTTGAGCCGTCACTGTTTGGGTGGCTTAGACGTCACTGGGACAGTTCTAGACAGTTGGAGAAGACACTCAGTGAAGACATGGACAACAAGCTGTGTGATGCTGAGATGAAGAGGATCCAGCAATATGAGGTGGATGTGACTCTGGACTAGGGCTGAACGATTTTGGGAAAAAATCTAATTGCGATTTTTCTGACCGATATTGCGATTGCGATTTGATTGCGATTTTTTAATAAAAAAAATAAAAAAATCTTAAACATTTTTTTAAAGTCAAGCTTCAGTTTAGTATTCACTGTGTACATTTAAAAAGTAATTGGAAGTAATGGAACATTACCAAATGGCATACCATTTATTTACTGTTCTAGATTCTAATAAATAAGGATGAGAACTAAAAGATATGAATTGCTTCATTGCTTCCAACATGTATCTTCCAAGTACTTTTTTCCCATGTATATATTTAAACATTTAGCTGGAATAGAAATAGCTTATTTTTGTAAACAACCCAACATTGAACTTGTTAAGTCATTAACTTATGGCTCAAGAAGAGAAGCTTTTTCTGAATGAAGTTCAATAAATAAAAATAAAATCAAACAAATAATTACCATTTTGTGTAAACAATTCACAGCAGTGAAATAAGTAGGTCTTTCACTTATGGCTCCAGAAGCATATTTACTGATATCCAGTATTTAGCTTATGTAGATTAACATTCAACTAAAATGTAACACTTTTTTTGTCTCACAAGGCAAAGTCCTCTCCTACTGTACATTGTATTACTACTACTCCTTAGAAGTGAAAAACTCAGAATACATAACGCAGTGGTGGAAAGTAACTACTGTAAGTACATTTCCTAAGTACTGTACTTAAGTACAATTTTGAGGTACAGTATTTGTACTTCACTTGAGTATTTCTAATTTCCAATACTTTAACTCCTACTCCACTACATCTCAGAGGCAAATATTGTACTTTTACTCCACTACAATTATTTGAGAACTTTAGTGACTAGTTACTTTGCAGATATAAATTATAATATTATAAAACCTACATTAACCACTTTAGCCCTATTTTATACCTAGGTAATTTGAAAATAGCCGATCTACAAGCTCACAACTCGCCGCGATGCGACGCGTGGTGAGCTTGTAGATCTGCTATTTTCAAACATTAGTACTTTCACTTTTGGTACTTTAAGTACATTTTGATACCAATACTTTTGTAGGCCTACTTTTATTCAAGTCAATTTTGAATTTGGGATTTTTACTTGTAAGAGAGTACTTCTACATTGCAGTATTGATAATTTTATTTAAGTACAACATTTGAGTACTTTTTCCACCACTGTACATAAGTGGCAAAGATACAGTTCATAGTCGCTTATTTTGTTTTGGGCTTGTTTTCATAGACAGGGCTGCTTATTTCTCTCACAAAACCTGGCAACACTGACCAGGAAGTGCTTTACTGTTTACATTGGATCACAGCATCCAACAGTAATAGTTTAATAATGATGGGAAAAATATAAGTTACACTTACAGAAACAAACATAGATAGGAGCAACATTACTACTACACTACTTGTGTCGCACCGAAAATAATGTTTTACCGCTACGCGCGACATCGGGGACTTCGGGGACACGGCCGTTCGACAAACTTTAAATACTCGCAGCCGACGGCGAGGGGGGCCTAACTCTATGATGAGAGGGACAGAGCGAGAGAGGGGGGGGGGGGGGGAGCGGGGGGCGCTACCCTCTCGCTCCCTGTAGAGAGGCAGACACTCTGGAGAGAAGGAGACAAGTCTCGCGGGTGCTCTGGGATTAATATTAATATTAAAATGATTTATTATGATAAAATAAAAATAAAAAAAATTGCGGCCTTTGCGATTAGCTAATCGCGTGGTTTCAAATCGCGATTTCGGTTTGAAAACGATTAATCGTTCAGCCTTACTCTGGACCCTGATACAGCACACCGTGAACTCATCCTGTGTGAGGATGGAAAACAAGTGAGTTATGGAAATGTATGGAAGAATCTCCCAAAAAACAAAGAGAGATTCTCTTTCTGTCCTTGTGTCTTAGGAAAACAAAGCTTCTCCTCAGGAAAGTTTTACTATGAGGTTCAGGTTGGAGGGAAGACTGACTGGCGTGTAGGAGTGGCCAGAGAGTCTATCAACAGGAAGGGAACAATGTATCTGGATCGATGGTCCAGTAACGATGGTTACTGGACTATAGGGTTGAGGAATGGAAATGAGTACAGGGCTGCTGGCCCTTCTGGCCTCCTCCCTGTAAGAGAGGAGGTCCAGAAAGTGGGAGTGTTTGTGGATTATGAGGAGGGTCTGGTCTACTTTTATGATGTGGAGGCCAGAGTTAATCTCTACTCTTTCACTGGCTGCACCTTCACTGAGAGACTCTACCCATTCTTCAGTCCATGTTGGAACTTTCATGGTACAAACTCTGCTCCTCTGATCATCTCTCCTGTCAAGCACACTGATTGACAGAATTCATCCTTACATTTACAATAGAATGTGTAAACTACACAGTGTAATTGTAACTCTGAACAAACCTGCTTATCTGCAGCAGTTAGGGCTTCAGTGCCTTGCTCAAGGACGCTTCATCCAGTTCAACACACTGTGACGACCTACAAGGCAGTCAAAGTCACATCACCTCCTGACCTTCAGGACATGATCCACCCCTACAGCCCTTCACTTTGCATCAGATATCACTTTGTTCTTTTTTTGGGGCGGTGTAACCACCCCTTATAAGTGAGGTTTGGACACTGACCAATCCTGCACCGTGATTGGCCAATAGTCTACAACGCAGTCTACAACCCTAACCCTTCCACAGTCAATGCAAATCTATACTTTTGCAAAGTCAGCCAATCACATTACAGCTACTGTCATCACCACTAGCTGTAATGTAATTGGCTGACTGCAAATTCAGGACTGTGATTGGCTAGCGAAACACAAGACACATGTGCAGCCCTATGAATAGCAGTATGGACTTTTTTTTTTTTTTAAGTGAGTCATGTTGTGATGACCACACACCGCCCACTTCACACTGGGTGTGATTTTTTTTAAACCAAATTAGGTTGAAATGGAGTCACGTGACAATGAGCATAAATCAGGGTTGTGATACTCCATACTGTTTGACTGTAATTGGATTCATAAATGTGTGGGCGGACTGGGACCTATTTCTGATCCAAAAAACTAAACATAATCAAACACAACAATCCAATCAACCCCACATTAGAATCACACATATAGAGCACACCTCCAAAAAGCTTGTTTCTATGTTTTTATAAGTGTTTCTGCAGGCTTTGTATAACATAGTGAGTGGTTCTACAAGCACATCAGTGCATGCAGTGCAGGTGGTTTCAGAGAGTTACCTCTCTGAAACGAGAGTTACAAGGTCCTATAAATTCATTGTGAAAACATTACAGCAATTCATTGATATAAAAACTGAAGTAGCTCCTGCAGTGTAGAAAAATGTGTGTGTGTGTGTGTGTGTGTGTGTGTGTGTGTGTGTGTGTGTGTGTGTGTGTGTGTGTGTGTGTGTGTGTGTGTGTGTGTGTGTGTGTGTGTGTGTGTGTGTGTGTGTGTGTGTGTGTGTGTGTGTGTGTGTGTGTGTGTGTGTGTGTGTGTGTGTGTGTGTGTGTGTGTGTGTGTGTGTGTTCTCAGGGTTTGACCCACATGGAGGCCTTGCTCCAGGTGAGAGAGCTACAAATCCATCCAGACCACACACCTTGAAAGTTTTCAAATAATTGCAGTGGAGTAAAAGTGTATAATAGAGATCCCATTTACTATATTTTTTCCCTCACTACTTTCTAATAACTAAATATACGTTTTTTTGTCACTTTATTATTATCCTAGGAGCAGTGAGCAGCTGTTGGTTGTATCGGCTTGGGGAGCAGTTAGGGCTTTAAGTGTCTTGCTCAGTTTGACACATTGCTGAGGCCTGGAATCGAACCTGGGACCTTTTGCCTTCCCAGACGGGCCCTCTAATGATTCAGATATGGCCGCCTCGTGTTACCATAGTTACCTGACGTGTCCAATCACAGTACGTTGAGGCCGGTCTGGAGTCACATGGAACTCCATTTTTGGGAAAATGACGTCATATTTGATGAGTGGAGATTAGAGGGGCTGGATTTAAAGGCTGATTCCACACAGTTTGAGGACATTAGTGAAAGAGAAGAAGACTTTATATCCTTCTATTGAAACCATTAGAGCGCCAAGTGGAAGTAAAGACTGACCAGTCCTGGATCGTAACTTGAGACAGCTGGAGAAGACACTCAGTGAAGACATGGACAACAAGCTGTGTGATGCTGAGATGAAGAGGATCCAGCAATATGAGGTGGATGTGACTCTGGATCCTGATACAGCACACCGCTTGCTCATCCTGTCTGAGGATGGAAAACAAGTGAGTTGTGGAAATGTATGGAAGAATCTCCCAAAAAACAAAGAGAGATTCTTTTTCTCTCCTTGTGTCTTAGGAAAACAAAGCTTCTCCTCAGGAAAGTTTTACTATGAGGTTCAGGTTGGAGGGAAGACTGACTGGTGTGTAGGAGTGGCCAGAGAGTCCATCAACAGGAAGGAATACTTCTATCTGTATCGATGGTCCAGTAACGATGGTTACTGGATATGGTTGAGGAATGGAAATGAGTACAGGGTTGCTGGCCGTTCTGGCCTCCCCCCTGTAAGAGAGGGGGTCCAGAAAGTGGGAGTGTTTGTGGATTATGAGGAGGGTCTGGTCTCCTTTTATGATGTGGAGACCAGAGTTAATCTCTACTCTTTCACTGGCTGCACCTTCACTGAGAGACTTTATCCATACTTCTGTCCATATTGGAACTTTCATGGTACAAACTCTGCTCCTCTGATCATCTCTCCTGTCAATCACACTGATTGACATGATTACTCCTTACATTTACAATAGAATGTGTAAACTACACAGTGTAATTGTAACTCTGAACAAACCTGCTTATCTGCAGCAGTTAGGGCTTCAGTGCCTTGCTCAAGGACGCTTCATCCAGTTCAAAACACTGGTGACGACCTACAATACAGTCAAGGTCACATCACCTCCTGACCTTGAGGACATGATCCACCCCTACAGCCCTTCACTTTGCATCAGATATCAGATTCTTCTTTTTTTTTTACCAAATCAGGTAGAAATGGTGTGGTGAGTCATGTGACAATGAGCATAAATCAGGGTTGTGATACTCCATACTGTTTGACTGTAATTGGATCCATAAATGTGTGGGCGGACTGGGACCTATATCTGATCCAAAAAAATAAACATAATCAAACACAACATCCAATCAACCCCACATTAGAATCACACATATAGAGCACACCTCCAAAAAGCTTGTTTCTATGTTTTTGTAGGTGCTTCTGCAGGCTTTGTATAACGTAGTGGTTCTACAAGCACATCAGTGAATGCAGTGCAGGTGGTTTCAGAGAGTTACTTCTCTGAAACAAGAGTTACAAGGTCCTATAAATTCATTGTGAAAACATTAAAGCAATTCATTGATATAAAAACTGAAGTGGCTCCTGTAGTGTAGAAAAATGTAAGTGCATGTGAGTGTGTGCGTCTGCTTGTGCGTGTGCGTGTGTGCGTGCGCGTGCGCGTGCGCGTGCGTGTGCGTGTGAGAGCACCATGCAAACACACAGTGGTGGCAAACGTACTCAATTTTTTTTTACTTAAGTAAAAGTATCAATACCGCATTGTAGAAAAATACTCTTATTAGAAGTAAAAGTCCGGAATTCAAGTAAAAGTACAAAAGTATTGCTATCAACATGTACTTAAAGTACCTAAAGAAGATGGTACTCATTCTGCAGAATGTGCCGTTTCACAAGTTTTCAAATAAAATGTATACGAATCATTTGAAAATAGCAGATCTACAAGCTCACAATGCGTCGCATCGCGACGCATTGTGAGCTTGTAGATCTGCTATTTTCACAGATTCTGATTATCTGTACTTTACTTGAGTATTAGATTGTTTTGATACTTTAAAAAACGAACTATTGTTACTTTTTTAAAGTAACTTGGCCAACACTGTTTATAATATATATTTGTCACCACTTCTCCAGCCGACCCCCTTGCTTTGACACAGGTTCTTAGTTAATCGTGCGCGCGTGTGTCCGCGTGTGCGCGTGCGTGTATGTGTGTACCCTTCCCGGTGCCCATGTTTGTTGATATAAAGTTATAAATATACGTTTTTTTTGTCACTATATTGAATATTGTTATCCTAGGAGCAGTGAGCAGCTGTTGGTTGTAGCGGCTCGGGGAGCAGTTAGGGCTTTAAGTGTCTTGCTCAGTTTGATGCTTTGACACATTGCTGAGGCCTGGAATCAAACCTGGGACCCTTTGCCTTCCCAGACGGGCTCTCTGACGATTCAGCTATGGCCGCCCCGTGTTGCCATGGTTACCCGATGTGTCCAATCACATTACGTTGAGGCCGGTCTGGAGTCACATGGAACTCCATTTTCGGGAAAATGACGTCATATTAGATGAGTGGAGATTTGAGGAGCTGTATTTAAAGGCTGATTCCACACAGTTTGAGGACATTAGTGAAAGAGAAGCAGACTTTATATCCTTCTATTGAAACCATTAGGACAGAGTGGAAGTCAAAGCTGACCATTCCTAACTTGAGACGTCACTGTTTGGGTTCTTAGACATCACTGGGACAGTTCTAGACAGCTGGAGAAGACACTCAGTGAAGAGATGGACAACAAGCTGTGTGATGCTGAGATGAGGAGGATCCAGCAATATGAGGTGGATGTGACTCTGGATCCTGATACAGCAAACTGTGAACTCATCCTGTCTGAGGATGGAAAACAAGTGAGTTATGGAAATGTATGGAAGAATCTCCCAAACAACAAAGAGAGATTCTCTTTGTGTCCTTGTGTCTTTGGGAAACAAAGCTTCTCCTCAGGACAGTTTTACTATGAGGTTCAGGTTGGAGGGAAGACTGACTGGTGTGTAGGAGTGGCCAGAGAGTCCATCTACAGGAAGGGAACAATGTATCTGGATCGATGGTCCATTAACTATGGTTACTGGACTATATGGTTGAGGTATGGAAATGAGTACAGGGCTGGCCCTTCTGGCCTCCTCCCTGTAAGAGAGGAGGTCCAGAAAGTGGGAGTGTTTGTGGATTATGAGGAGGGTCTGGTCTCCTTTTATGATGTGGAGGCCAGAGTTAATCTCTGCTCTTTCACTGGCTGCACCTTCACTGAGAGACTTTATCCATTCTTCTGTCCATGTTGGAACTTTCATGGTACAAACTCTGCTCCTCTGATCATCTCTCCTGTCAATCACACTGATTGACAGGATTCATCCTTACATTTACAATAGAATGTGTAAACTACACAGTGTAATTGTAACTCTGAACAAACCTGCTTATCTGCAGCAGTTAGGGTTTCAGTACCTTGCTCAAGGACACTTCATCCAGTTCAAAACACTGGTGACGACCTACAAGGCAGTCAAGGTCACGTCACCTCCTGACCTTCAGGACATGATCCACCCCTACAGCCCTTCACTTTGCATCAGATATCAGGGTTTTCTCTTTTTTTTTTACCAAATGAGGTAGAAATGGTGTGGTGAGTCATGTGACAATGAGCATCAATCAGGGTTGTGATACTCCATACTGTTTGACTGTAATTGGTTGTTAGGACACTGACACAGGCTCTTAGTTAATCCATTGTTAGGACACTGACACAGGTTCTTAGTTAATCCATTGTTAGTTACACTGACACAGGTTCTTAGTTAATCCATTGTTAGTGACACTGACACTGACACAGGTTCTTAGTTAATCCATTGTTAGTGACACTGACACAGGTTCTTAGTTAATCCATTGTTAGTGACACTGACACAGGTTCTTAGTGAATCCATTGTTAGTGACACTGACACAGGTTCTTAGTTAATCCATTGTTAGGACACTGACACAGGTTCTTAGTGAATCCATTGTTAGTGACACTGACACAGGTTCTTAGTTAATCCATTGTTAGTGACACTGACACAGGTTCTTAGTTAATCCATTGTTAGTGACACTGACACAGGTTCTTAGTTAATCCATTGTTAGGACACTGACACAGGTTCTTAGTTAATCCAATAGGCTCTATGCACAGCAGCCATATTGGGAATGAATTGGGCCCCTGCCTTACTTCCTTCACAGGTGTTACCAATAATACTAATGAAGACTCTGTTCCATTTAGTGTGGCATAGTGGTTGTCTCATTTTCAAGGACCCGCATAACTCTGAGAGTGCACAAATGGAACCAAATGGACCCTCACGGGTCCATTTGGTTCCATTTGTACACTCTCAAGAGTTACACACCCATTTGGGCCATTTGGGAACCAAAACGGAGTGTTTCCAGTGAGCCAACATGCACGATATCAGCACCCTGACCAGAATGGAACAGAACCTTCATTAGTATCATTGGTAACACATGTGAAGGAAGTAAGAAGAGGCCCGATTTCTTTCCAATATGGCTGCTATGCATAGAGCCTATAGCAGCAAATGAAATATTTACAGAAAAAAAGAGGGGCGGGGTGCAGAGGAGGCCGCGCCCACTGGGCTGCTTCCATGGAGCTGGCTGAGGGAGTGAGTTGTTTGGGACAGATATGTTTTTAGGACAGTGTTCAGTGTTTCAATGTCCACCCTAAGATACACTTAATTTACTATTTCTTTCCCCTCACTACTTTCTAATTGTGTGTGTCATGCAGTGGTGGAAAGTAACTAAGTACATTTACTTAAGTACTGTACTTAAGTAACATTTTGAGGTATTTGTACTTTACTTGAGTATTTCCAATTTCCAATACTTTTACTTCTGCCTCTCAGAGGCAAATATTGTACTTTTACTCCACTACAATTATTTAAAAACTTTGGTTACTAGTTACTTTTCAGATATAAACTATGATATCATATAATGAAACATACATTAACCAGTTTAGCCCTATTTTATACCTAAGCTATTTGAAAATAGCAGATCTACAAGCTCACAACGCCTCGCATCGTGACGCGTTGTCGTTGTGAGCTTGTAGATCGGCTATTTTCAAATATTTAGTGCTTTTACTTTTGGTACTTTAAATACATTTTGATGCCAATACTTTTGTACTTTTACTCAAGTACATTTTTTATTTTGGACTTTTACTTGTAACAGAGTATTTTTATATTGCAGTATTGGTACTTTTACTTAAGTAAAGAATTTGAGTACTTTTTCCACCACTGTGTGTGTGTGTGTGTGTGTGTGTGTGTGTGTGTGTGTGTGTGTGTGTGTGTGTGCGCGTGCGTGCGTGCGTGCGTGCGTGCGTTTGTGCGTGTGTGTGTGTGTGTACTCTTGCCGGTGTCAGAATCAGAATCAGAATCAGGTTTATTGTCACATCACAGGTTTACAAGGTAAAAAAGTGGGTGACATTCGTTTTTGTACAACACTCCCATCGCAACGTTAAATTTCTACGGAATTTAACGTTGCGATGGGAGTGTTGTACAAAAACGACTGTCACTGTTCTGACGTTTGATGATATAAAGTTATAAATATATGTTTTTGTCACTGTATTATTATCCTAGGAGCAGTGAGTAGCTGTTGGTTGTAGCGGCTCGGGGAGCAGTTAGGGCTTTAAGTGTCTTGCTCATTTTGACACATTGCTGAGGCCTGGAATCGAACCTGGGACCTTTCGCCTTCCCAGACGGGCTCTCTAACGATTCAGATATGGCCGCCTCGTGTTACCATAGTTACCTGACGTGTCCAATCACAGTACGTTGAGGCCGGTCTGGAGTCACATGGAACTCCATTTTTGGGAAAATGACGTCATATTTGATGAGTGGAGATTAGAGGGGCTGGATTTAAAGGCTGATTCCACACAGTTTGAGGACATTAGTGAAAGAGAAGAAGACTTTATATCCTCCTATTGAAACCATTAGACTCTAGAGCACCGAGTGGAAGTAAAGACTGACCAGTCCTGGATCGTAACTTGAAACAGATGGAGAAGACACTCAGTGAAGACATGGACAACAAGCTGTGTGATGCTGAGATGAAGAGGATCCAGCAATATGAGGTGGATGTGACTCTGGACCCTGATACAGCACACTGTGGACTCATCCTGTCTGAGGATGGAAAACAAGTGAGTCGTGGAAACGTATGGAAGAATCTCCCAAAAAACAAAGAGAGATTCTCTTTCTGTCCTTGTGTCTTAGGAAAACAAAGCTTCTCCTCAGGAAAGTTTTACTATGAGGTTCAGGTTGGAGGGAAGACTGACTGGCGTGTAGGAGTGGCCAGAGAGTCCATCAACAGGAAGGGATACTTCTATCTGGATCGATGGTCCAGTAACGATGGTTACTGGATATGGTTGAGGAATGGAAATGAGTACAGGGCTAATGGCCCTTCTGGCCTCCTCCCTGTAAGAGAGGAGCTCCAGAAAGTGGGAGTGTTTGTGGATTATGAGGAGGGTCTGGTCTCCTTTTATGATGTGGAGGCCAGAGTTAATCTCTACTCTTTCACTGGCTGCACCTTCACTGAGAGACTCTACCCATTCTTCAGTCCTGGTTTAAACCTTAATGGTACAAACTCTGCTCCTCTGATCATCTCTCCTGTCAATCACACTGATTGACAGGATTAACCCTTACATTTACAATAGAATGTGTAAACTACACAGTGTAATTGTAACTCTAAACAAACCTGCTTATCTGCAGCAGTTAGGGCTTCAGTGCCTTGCTCAAGGACGCTTCATCCAGTTCAAAACACTGGTGACGACCTACAAGGCAGTCAAGGTCACGTCACCTCCTGACCTTCAGGACATGATCCACCCCTACAGCCCTTCACTTTGCATCAGATATCACTTTGTTCTTTTTTTTTAAAAACCAAGTTAGGTAGAAATGGTGTGGTGAGTCATGTGACAATTAATGAGCATAAATCAGGGTTGTGATACTCCATACTGTTTGACTGTTATTGGATCCATAAATGTGTGGGCGGGCTGGGACCTATTTCTAATCCAAAAAAACTAAACATAATCAAACACAACATCCAATCAACCCCACTTTAGAATCACACATATAGAGCACACCTCCAAAAAGCTTGTTTCTATGTTTTTATAGGTGTTTCTGAAGGCTTTGTATAACGTAGTGGTTCTACAAGCACATCAGTGCATGCAGTGCAGGTGGTTTCAGAGAGTTACTTCTCTGAAACGAGAGTTACAAGGTCCTATAAATTCATTGTGGAAACATTACAGCAATTCATTCATATAAAAACTGAAGTAGCTCCTGTAGTGTAGAAAAGTGTGTGTGTGTGTGTGTGTGTGTGTGTGTGTGTGTGTGTGTGTGTGTGTGTGTGTGTGTGTGTGTGTGTGTGTGTGTGTGTGTGTGTGTGTGTGTGTGTGTGTGTGTGTGTGTGTGTGTGTGTGTGTGTGTGTGTGTGTGTGTGCGTGTGTGTGTGCGCGTGTTCTCAGGGTTTGACCCACATGGAGGCCTTGCTCCAGGTGAGAGAGCTACAAATCCATCCAGACCACACACCTTGAAAGTTTTCAAATAATTGTAGTCCATTTACTATATTTTTTCCCTCACTACTTTCTAATAACTAAATATAAGTTTTTTGTCACTTTATTATTATCCTAGGAGCAGTGAGCAGCTGTTGGTTGTAGTGGCTCGGGGAGCAGTTAGGGCTTTAAGTGTCTTTCTCAGTTTGATGCTTTGACACATTGCTGAGGCCTGGAATCAAACCTGGGACCTTTGCCTTCCCAGGCGGGCTCTCTGACGATTCAGCTATGGCCGCCCCGTGTTGCCATGGTTACCCGATGTGTCCAATCACAGTACGTTGAGGCCGGTCTGGAGTCACATGGAACTCCATTTTTGGGAAAATGACGTCATATTTGATGAGTGGAGATTTGAGGAGCTGTATTTAAAGGCTGATTCCACACAGTTTGAGGACATTAGTGAAAGAGAAGAAGACTTTATATCCAACTATTGAAGCCATTAGAGCACCGAGTGGAAGTCAAAGCTGACCATTCCTAGATTGTAACTTGAGACGTCACTGTTTGGGTTCTTAGACGTCACTGGGACAGTTCTAGACAGCTGGAGAAGACACTCAATCAAGAGATGGACAACAAGCTGTGTGATGGTGAGATGAAGAGGATCCAGCAATATGAGGTGGATGTGACTCTGGACCCTGATACAGCAAATCCCTGGCTCATCCTGTCTGAGGATGGAAAACAAGTGAGTAAAGGAAATGTAAGGAAGAATCTCCCAAAAAACAAAGAGAGATTCTTTTTCTCTCCTTGTGTCTTAGGAAAACAAAGCTTCTCCTCAGGAAAGTTTTACTATGAGGTTCAGGTTGGAGGGAAGACTGACTGTGACTGGCGTGTAGGAGTGGCCAGAGAGTCCATCAACAGGAATGGAGACATCTATCTGTATCGATGGTCCAGTAACGATGGTTACTGGATATGGTTGAGGAATGGAAATGAGTACAGGGTTGCTGGCCCTTCTGGCCTCCTCCCTGTAAGAGAGGAGGTCCAGAAAGTGGGAGTGTTAGTGGATTATGAGGAGGGTCTGGTCTCCTTTTATGATGTGGAGACCAGAGTTAATCTCTACTCTTACACTGGCTGCACCTTCACTGAGAGACTTTATCCATTCTTCAGTCCATGTTGGAACTTTTATGGTACAAACTCTGCTCCTCTGATCATCTCTCCTGTCAATCACACTGATTGACAGGATTACTCCTTACATTTACAATAGAATGTGTAAACTACACAGTGTAATTGTAACTCTGAACAAACCTGCTTATCTGCAGCAGTTAGGGCTTCAGTGCCTTGCTCAAGGACGCTTCATCCAGTTCAAAACACTGGTGACGACCTACAAGACAGTCAAGGTCACGTCACCTCCTGACCTTTAGGACCTGATCCACCCCTACAGCCCTTCACTTTGCATCAGATATCAGGTTGTTCTTTTTTTTTACCAAATGAGGTAGAAATGGTGTGGTGAGTCATGTGACAATGAGCATCAAACATGGTTGTGATACTCCATACTGTTTGACTGTAATTGTATTCATAAATGTGTGGTCGGGCTGGGACCTATTTCTTATCCAAAAAAGTGTGTGTGTGTGTGTGTGTGTGTGTGTGTGTGTGTGTGTGTGTGTGTGTGTGTGTGTGTGTGTGTGTGTGTGTGTGTGTGTGTGTGTGTGTGTGTGTGTGTGTGTGTGTGTGTGTGTGTGTGTGTGTGTGTGTGTGTGTGTGTGTGCGTGCGTGCGTGCGCGCGTGCGTGTGCGCGTGCGTGCGTGTCGGAGGACATTTCTCTCAGTCTGCTGTAAGTCCAGAGCTCAGGGTTTGACCCACATGGAGGCCTTGCTCCAGGTGAGAGATCTACAAAGCCATCCAGACCACACACCTTGAAACCTATAGAAATATAGGGCTGAAGTGGTTAATGTATGTTTTGTAATAATAATAAAAATCTACAAAGTAACTAGTAACTAAAGATGGCCAAATAAATCAAAACATGACACAGATTCTTTCCCGGTCTAAATAATAAGGGTAATGATAATAATAATGATAATAATAAAGGAGCGATTGTGGACATACAAGGTTTCCATCCGACAGGCTAGCGACGATATTAAATTCTCAACTGGTTCAATGTAGAATCTTAATCCATTAAGACCAGGAACGCATTTGTGTCATTTTAAGATTTATTTGGCTATTCAAAAATAGCAGCTTATAGATCTGCTATTTTCTTTCTATTGTGAACATTTGTGCAAATCTTTGAATGTATATTTTTTTAAAGAGAACATGTGTAAAATATTTTTGTTCCAGGGATCCCCAAAAGCAACAATTGGAGTTAAAAATGTTCGCTTTAAAACATATGTATTCAAAGATTTGTACACATTTTCACGATTTTTCAAAAATAGCAGATCTACAAGGCTCATAGCGTGGCACCGAGTGCCGCGCTATGAGCTTGTAGATCTGCTATTTTTGAATAGCCAAATACATCTAAAACAGCACATATAAACGTTATTGGTGCTGTACAGTGAAAGCTGTTGTAGACGGTCTATTTTTAGCGGCGCTAGCCGCTCTATACCTTGAGGTATAGAGCGGATATTAGCCCTCTATACCTGGCTTTTGCGTCAACGTTCTGATTGGTCAGGCTCGCCAAGGTTCTGATTGGTCAGGTCCGTCAACGTTCTGATTGGTCAGGTCCGCTAACGTTCTGATTGGTCAGGTGCGTCAACAAAGTGATTGGTCAAGCTTCACATGACACGTGGCTATAAACACATTATAAACACATATTGATGACAAAATGTATCAAAGGCGCCGCTACCTTCACACAGGGTGTGATTTTTTAGCTTAACAGCAGGTCTCTTAATGGCGTGTATCGGCTCCGTCGGAATACAACATATTTAAACCAGTTTGACCGGATCGGCTTCAATGTGGTTGAAGTGTTTAATGGTGGCAGTCAGTTGCAGTAACGTCATTGGGTAATCTGAGTCGTGACATCATCACGCAACAACGTCACAATGTCGTCATCACGACCGTGTCCTTTAAAACTGCATCTTCAAATAAACACGTCATTTAGCAACTTTTACCAACGAATTTGACCGCATGTAGGGACTTCCCCCTGGAAATACTTTGTCAACACAGTGGATCAGACTGTCTTGGCTGTGATTGAGATAGCATTCAATCTGCTATTAGCAAAAAGTCACCGGCTTCCTTGATTGGCTAAACAACCAACTTTTCGGCTTTATAGATTTGTCAAACATTTGCGGCACTGAACCAATAAGTGGTAATCGCCCACGACAGGACTCTATACTTTTACAGAGCAAGACTTGACCAGTCCTGTGTGATCTACGGTGTGTGAGACATGTTCTGCTGGACAGTACATCAGAATGGAAGACCAGGAGGACTCAATTATGATACTGTTACCGTGGAGCACAAGGTTTATTCCTTTGGAGGCTACTGTGAGGGAAACAACATGGAACCGACTGAGGTGCATGTCTTCAACTCAGTGTCTTTGCGCTGGGTGAAGCCGCCTCCGGTGACACCTGGAAGGGGAGAACGTCACCTTAAGGTTCCTTCCAAGCACTACGGCCGCACAGCTGTGCTGATAGAAGATACAGTCTATATCTGGGGAGGATACTGGGGAGAGGAGTACGACAATGTGCTTTATGCATATGATGTCGACGCCCACAAATGGTTGAAACCCAGGGTTTATGGGACTGTTCCAGAAGGAAGGATCTACCACTCAGCCTGTGTGTTGGAGAAGGTCATGTTTATCCATGGAGGATACACCAAGCTGTGTGTATTCACTAATGACATGTACAAGTTGGACACCAGCACAATGGTCTGGTCTTTAATTAACACCAGAGTAACTCCGCCACCTGCTTCATCACGTCACTCTGCCACCATCATCGGGACAAAGATGTTTATATTTGGGGGCTGGGGGTACCAGGGGGCCTACTGCAACATCATCAGAGTGTTTGACACAGAGACCAACTGCTGGCTGAACACACCTTCTGCACAGCTTCTTCCTGACAGACGCAGGAGTCATTCAGCCTTTGCCTACAATGGAGAGCTGTACATATTTGGTGGCATCTTAGGTAACCAGACCTTAAATGATCTGTGGAGATTCAGTCCAGAGACCTTCTCCTGGAAGAAGGTTGAGCCCAAGGGGAAAGGCCCGTCTAAGATGTATGGTATGTGCTGTTGCATGATGGGAGATCGTGTCATCCTCTTTGGAGGATCCAAACAAACAAACAAACCCTCTGATGACCTGATCATCTTACACTTAAGTTCTATTCTTAAGACACTATGTAAGCTAGCAGTTATTCAGTACGGTGTGGAGCAGTCTGAACTCCCACACAACATCAGGTGGGAACTGGCAGCCATAACATAACTGTGAGCCAGTGGTGGAAAATGCACCAAGTTGTTTTTACTCAAGTAAAAATATCGATACTGCAATATAGAAATATACTCTGTTACAAGTAAAGGTCTGGAATTCAAAATGTACTTGTTGCGTTGCGAGGCGTTGTGAGCTTGAAGATCGACTAATTTCAAAATATTTATCTGTGGAACCGAGTCAAACTAAATGAATGCTTCAACTCCAAGTGCTTGTCAGGGTGGGGGGTCCCCAGTTCAAATATGATTATATTGGGGGGGTCCCCAGTTCAAATATGGTTATTTTGGGGGATCCCCAGTTCAAATATGATTATTTTGGGGAGTCCCCAGTTCAAATATGATTATATTTGGGGCTCCCCAGTTCAAATATGAATATATTGGGGGGGGTCCCTAGTTCAAATGTGATTATTTTGGGGGGTCCCCAGTTCAAATATGATTATATTGGGGGTCCCCAGTTCAAATATGATTATATTGGGGGTCCCCAGTTCAAATGTGATTATTTTGGGGGTCACGGCCTGAAAAGGTTGAGAACCAACTGTTTTCGGGTATCAGGTTGTCAACCTTTTTGTCACCAGGTCATCCTACTATCCTACTATCCTACTATCCTACTATAATTCTAGTAACCTCTGTGCGTTTGTAGTGGAGGTGAAGCTACCCGGTTCTCCTCACTGGCTGGACCAATTGCTCTGATTTTGCACACAGCCATTGACCATTACCATCTGAACTTAACTGTGAAGCCCGTTTTTCAATTTCATCAAATCTCAGCTTCTTATTAGCGTTTTTGTGTCAAACACTGTCGCCATGGTTACGGGGCTGCCCAGCTATGGGACGAACTGCCTCCCGGGTTGCCAGATCATGTGCGCATATCCCCCCACGGATGCGCTGCGCCGACCGGGTATGGTCTAGTGTCTTAAAATGATCTCAAGACCCTGATGGAGGACAGTGGCGTCAGTTCAGCAAAAGCTAAGGTATGGCAAGGTTAGGGTTGCCAACTCCCAGAGATTAGAATAAGGGATACCTATCCTTGGCACGCGGCAAAGCCCCACGGCCTGAAAATGCATAGAAAACTATGCATTATACCTTTAACACAATACAAACACAATGGTCTTACACCTGCATTAGGCTACTATTCATGATTTTTTTTTTGCCTGGAGCCACATACCTAATTGACGCCCCTGCCTGAAACGTGTGCCTAACTGGTGTTTGGGTCGATTTTGGCCTCAACACTGTGAATTTTTCATATTTCTGGGGGATATTTCAATGCTTGATTTAACCACTTTCCCAAAGGTTAGAAACATCGAGACCTATACCATTCGATTTGAGAAAAAAAACTAAACCTTAAAAAAAAAAGAAAGAAAGAAAAGAAAACGGATGTCGTACTGTATGGTGGATTGACAAACCCCCTCTTAGGTGAAGTTTCAGAGTGTTTCGGGCCCTTTTTTAACATGGGTTTTCGATGGGGGACAAAAGTCGTTAAGTCGTTTTTTGAAAAAAGAAAAAAAAAAAAAAAACTATATACACTGCTCATAAAAATAAAGGGAACACTTTGATCCCTTAATTCTTTTGAGTTTTTTCATGAACTGTGTACATAATACTAACGAAAACTGCTCAAAAGAATTAAGGGATCAAAGTGTTCCCTTTATTTTTTTAGCAGTTTATATATATAGCACACTTGCCCCGGCCGAGCCGCACATTTTGATGTATATATTTCCGGGGTTGTGTAAACCGTGCGGGAGGAGTAGGGGGCCGAAGTTTGCGGGACTAAATACATAAATATTAAGTATGGCGGATTACAATAAGTTGTTTTGCCATTGCATGGCAGGCACACTTAACACATTAACCGCCGAGCGGTTAATGTAGCCCTACGGTACGGGTACTTTTTCCTTTTTTTCGAAAACATTTTTTTTTTTCAATTTTCTACACGGACCATTTTCAGTTTTTTGTTTCCCGTCGGCCTCCATTCTAAGGCGCACACTAAAACCCCTGTTTAGCCCTTGTAGTTTTTTCTCCTCGCATTTCCCATGTTAACATAAACGGTCAGAACTCAAACATGGCGGCTCCGTTTGACACGTGGTCTGCACTAGTAGACGCAGGGACATGTGCACGTTGTTTACAAACAGTGGATCGCGCATTCTAAAGGATTTTAACGGGGCCTATGGCGACGTGAAAAAAACAAAAAACAAAAAACAACAATAAAACCTTGGCACTGGTGAGTACATTCTGAGATTAGCCCTTGGCAGTGGATGTGTTAATAATAATAGTAATAATAATAATAATAATAATAATACACTTTATTTGTATAGCACCTTTCATGACATGAAATGCAGCTCAAATTGCTTTACAGAGCAAGAATACAATTACAGTTACAACTAATTTAACAATTAAACAAAAAAGAGAAGCAAAAGCATAAAACAACATTAAAATAATAACAAAAAGGTAGTGAATCAGGCAATACAGTGAGGACATGGATAACAACACAGAGATTTAAAAATCAACCCCAAAAAAAATCCGCTAAAAGCAAGAGTGAAGAAGTAGGTCCTGAGCTGTGCTTTAAAGCTATCCACAGAGGCTGCCTTGTCTTATGTGTAATGGGAGTTTATTCCACGCTGTCGGTCCGTAGAAGCAGAATGCTGCTTCATCGTGTTTTGTAAATGTGTTAACAGCTCTCATACTGTATGGATGCCAATTGTAATTAACTGTAATGAAGAATGAATAATTGACAGCTTTTTTTTCCTCCCACATGCCATACGGTTTGTGGAAAAAGCAAAGGTTTATTCATACAGGCACAGATGTCACTGCTGTCACAGCACTGGGTAACATGTAGATGACACCGTGTGCTAATACATTGTAGCCTGGGTGCCAGCCTGCTTCGCTGCGTTCGGTGGACTTTTTTTCTCTCTCCGCTTCTCAGTCTGGAATGCCTCCTATCTCCAGGAGGCGGGACACAGCAGCCAAGGTTCCAAACCTACCGTGGCTTCTGATTGGTCTGTGGTGCGGGGCGGGACAAAAAAAACAGTGTGATCGTTTTGATTCGTCATTCGTTTGAACAACATCCAATCAGCAACGACGTTGCCTAACGTAACATATGTAGTTCCTGTGTACTTCCTGTGTAGTTCAGCAAGACGAGTCAATCGGGGGCATTCCAGACTGAGAAGCGCAGAGAGAAAAAAAAAATCCGCCGAACGTAGCGAAGCAGGCTGGCACCCAGGCTAAATACATTGGTTCTCAAAGTGGGGTCCGGGGACCCCCAGGGGTCCTTGAGGGGGTCCCCAGCAAAATTCGTTAATAAATCGTCACAATCATTTAACCACTTTATCCATATTTTATACTTGGGCTATTAAAAAATAGCAGATCTACAAGCTCATAGTGCGGCACCGAGTGCCGTGCTATGAGCTTGCAGATCTGCTATTTTTGAAAAAAACTTGAAAATGCAAATCTTTAAATATTTTATTTAAAAGGTGATTTTTTTTTAACACAAATCTTTGCTTCTAGGGGGTCCCTGGCACAACATATTTTCAGGTGGGGGGGTCCACAGCCAAATACATATTAATTTGGTTGGGGGGTCCTTGGCGCGAAAAAGTTTGAGAACCACTGATGTTCAGAACAGTACACCTTTGAAACCACAAGGGGGCAGGATTGCTCCACAGCTCTTTGATTGTCCCCCCCTATACTACAGCATGTTGTTTGTGTTGTGGCCTGTTATCTGGGACAGGCTGACATTAAGGGAAGCAGTTTAAGGTTAAATACTTTTCTCAAGGGTGCTCCCACCAAGTCCCCCCCCCCCCCCCCCCCACCATACGGTACAACTCTCACATGAGAATTTGCAACCTGAAGCTCTTGGTCTTGGAGTTCAACGTTTTTTTTACTACGCAATAATGTCTGGACTCTGCAAGCAATTCAGCTTCAGGGCCTGTTCTATGCTAATGGCCTTTAGCTCCCTCACACTCCTCTGCAAAGAGAGGTTGTTGCTTCTTTGCACGTACAAGCAGTGGTGTTAAAGTAACTAAGTAAATATTGTACTTTTACTCCACTATTATTTGAAAACTTTAGTTACTAGTTACTTTGTATTTTTTTTAAATTATTATTACAAAACATACATTAACCACTTCAGCCCTTACAGTATATACATTACGGCCATTTGAGAATATGTGACGCATTGTGAGCTTGTACAGATCTGCTATTTTTAAAAGATTTTTATGCATTTTATCCATTTGAAAACTTGTGAAATGGGACATTCTGCACAATGAGTACCTTTACTTTTGGTACTTTAACTCATTGAGTGCCATTGACATGTTTCACGTGTTTTACCGCAATGGCGCAACGTGCCAATGACGTTTTTGAAAAAAAAAACGTTCAGAACCCAAGATATCATCATTTGAAGATTTGCTGCTCCATTCACTTCTTGTTTAACTTACTACTGAAAAGGGCTGTATCTCGGCTCCTGAGCACTTTTTTTTACTATGTATTTTTCTATGTTATTTTCAAAAGGCAGACAATTAATGTCAACAAGGTCCAATGACCTCGTTGACATTTGTGAAACCACACAGTGCAACCCTCAGTGATTAGCACCCATCAGGGGATCCATTATGCTGGAAATAAATATTCTGTGACTACTTGAAAAAGGTATAAGAAAATTGAAAAATTGCTGGCACAGTTCGCAATTATTTTTATTATTTCATTGGCACAAGTACATTTTGATACCAATACTTTTTTACTTTTACTCAAGTACATTTTGAATTCCTGCCTTTTACTTGTAACAACTACTTGTACGACGCGACACCCTCACTCTCACCGATCCGTGATTTCTTACCCCCCACTTTTTGAAAAAAATAAAAAATAAAATAATAATATATATATTTTTTGTGTGATAATAAATTGGTAATATCAGGCAAAATAAGAATTAAATAACCTAACCCTAACACCGAAATAAAGTAACCAAAACACCGGGAAAAAACTAACAAAATCCGCCCAAAAAAACGCACATTTTTGAAAATTCAAAATTCGTTTACATTTGACAGTTACAAATGTTCACTTGAAAAAAAAATGATATTCAAAGATTTGCACACATTTTCAAAAATAGCAGATCTACAAGCTCATAGCGCGGCACTCGGTGCCGCGCTATGAGCTTGTATATCTGCTATTTTTTGAATAGCCAAAGTGTAAAATAAGGGGTATAGTCCACCGAAAGTCCATCCCCCCCATCTTCTGAGAGCCCGTGACGTCCCTGAATATATGCCAGGACATCTTTTATTCAGGATTGTTTTATTTAGGGCCTCTGGACCGTGTCACAGCTGCTGGTGTTTACCAAGCGGAGCTTCTTGATTCACTCCCCGAGTCCTCCTGCCACATGGAACGCCTGACTGAATATTATTATTATTATTATGATCATATCTGAGTCATTTTACCAGCTCTATATTTGCAACACACATGATATCATCTGCTGCCGGGCAGAGAAAAAAAGCCTTGTATCATCCAAAACCATTACTTTCTCCAGGAGATGGAAAACAGCATGAGGTGTTTCAATGTGTCCATTCCAATGTCATGTTATTATAGTTTTGTTATTTACTTTTCATCGGTTAAATATTCGTAAAAATCCACAGACGAGATCACTTTCAACATGGCGTTCAGTAGTGTAAAGTAACTAAGTACATTTACTCAAGTACTGTACGTAAGTACAATTCTGAGCTACTTTTACTTTACTGGAGTATTTCCAATTGCAGATCAGAGAAAAAATTGCAAATTCCATCCGTCTGGCTGGCTGCTGATTTCTGTTTCTTAAGAAAATCTGCCTAGCCCATCTCTCTCTGTCTCTCTCACACACACACACACACACACACACACACACACACACACACACACACACACGCGCACACACACACACACACACACACACACACACACACACACACACACACACACACACACCTACCTGCGAGGCAATGGGATTTTCTATAAAGCCAACCCCTCTTGGCGATGGAGGCCTGCAGGGAGGTAGAGAGAGAGAGAGAGAGATGGAGAGAGTAAAGGGAGAATATATATACTTGTATGCCATTGCCCAACAGCTGGTATTTGCTAAATGTGAGCTTACACAGTAGTACTTCTCTTGGCAGCCTGGAGACGGTACATCAGTAAGCCATGTAGTCAGACTAGCCCATTAAGACCTGGAACTGTGTCATTTTTAGATTTGAGCTAAAAAGCATTATTTTACACTTTGGGCTATTCAAAAATAGCAGATCTACAAGCTCATAGCGCGGCACCGAGTGCCGCGCTACGAGCTTGTAGATCTGCTATTTTTGAAAAATCGTGAAAATGTGTGCAAATCTTTGAATATATATATTTTTAAAGCAAACATTTTTAACTCAAATCTTTGCTTCTGGGGGGGTCCCTGGAACAAAATATTTTGATGGGGGTCCGCGGTCCGAATACATATAATTTTGGGGGTCCTTGACATGAAAAAGATTGAGCACCACTGATATAGAAATATGTGTTTTTCAGAAAACTGTTGAGATTTAGGAAACATGTAGAATCGGCTTCAGGTCTCAATGGGCTAGAGTAACAAGCTATTCCACACTCCACGTCCCTGCAATGTGTGTGAAACTCACACTTCCCCCCGTCAGGCCTGGGGGAAATAAAGTGAAACTTTAACAGATATTTACCGGTAATTTGAATTCTGGGCACGATACCAGTGTCTCTCTCTCTCTCAACAGATGTATGTCTGTGTTATTCTCTGGAAGCGGTGCAGAGAGACAGAGAGACAGAGAGACGTGGAGGTCTGACTGTAGTCGCTCTCACGTTGCTAAATCAACACCAACAGATTCAACCAACAATTCAAACATCTGCTGGCACTCTCTGCACAGTTGGATGTGGAATTAAGTCGAGAGAGAGAGAGAGAGAGAGAGAGAGAGAGAGAGAGAGAGAGAGAGAGAGAGAGAGAGAGAGAGAGAGAGAGAGAGAGAGAGAGAGAGAGAGAGAGAGAGAGAGAGAGAGAGAGAGAGGCCTAAGGTGGCTTAAAGACCCTGTAAACAGGAAGTATCCTAATCCATGTATGAGTAGGCCTATAAGCAGCATTATTATTATTACAAAAATTATTCCATTGCTTTCAGACCACAGAATATGTTAAAAAAAAACACCTAGCCGAATTAGAATGATTTAAAACAAATTGTTAAGTAATAAGTATATAACACATAGTTTAAAAGCTATGAAAAATAAACTGTAGTTCTTGTAGCTAATGACTGTATGGGGGGGGGGGTCCACTGAACTGAAATCATTATTTTAGCCAAAAGATGAAGGTGCACTCTAGGGTATTGCATCAGAATTCTGGCGTACTTTGGTAGAAGACTGGTGTTGTTAGGAATCATGCCATCAGTCCATCAGTGACTCTGATGACATCACTGAAACTCACCTGAGCGTGTCATCAGGTGAGGGGTTTAGCCCCGCCTGGAGAAACTGCTTAAAACAGGGCATATCCAGTTTACAGGCCCTTTAAACATAGCTGTGGAACGTGGCAATACACTGTCTGTTGAGGTGGTATATTGTTGGAGAGGTAGTATATGTATACTGTCACTGTGTGAGTTTTTTTTTTCTTTTACCTTTATTCAACCAGGCAAAGCAAGATTAAGAACACATTCTTATTTACAACTGGCTGCCTGACAGAAGACGAGGCCTCTTGAGGAAGAGGTAGGGGCTAAAAGAAATCAACCATCAATCAATCAGTCGGTGGTGTATATAGGCTACTGTTGAGAAGGCAGTATGTATGGTAAATAGTGCATTTATGTAGCGCCTTTATCCAAAGCACTTTACAATGTCCATTTTGTAACAGAGTGGTTCACACTCAGTTACGGCCTGAAAGTCTAATATCTCCCCCGAGCCATGGGGAATTCCCTTTGGCTTAGTGGTTAAGATGTTGGCTTTCCACGTGGGAAACAGTGGGGGGTCAGTTATTTTGGCAAGCTATGAACATTGGTATTCAAAGTGGGGTCCGGGGACCCCCAGGGGTCCTTGGGGGGTACCAGGGGGTCCCCAGCAAAAGTAGTTAATATAGTGTCACAATCCAAAAGCTTGTAGATCTGCTATTTTCACAACTTCTCACAATCTTCTGACAGCTTTTGCCTGCAGTGCCCAAAGAGTGCAGTCCCTACACATGCCCAAAGTATAGGGACTGCACTCCTTGAGATGGACCCCTGGAAAGAGGAAACCAAAATAAAAGGGAGACCAGCCTGGTGGAGAACTGTGAACCAGTGTTGATTTTGACAGCTTATTCTGATTTAGTTTTAGTCAATAGTCTTTTGAATACAATTCCATTTAGTTTTAGTCATATTTTAGTCACCTGAAATGTTTTAGTTTTTGTCTTGTTTTAGTCGACTAAATATCATAAGATTATAGTCGACTAAATCTATAGTTGATTTATTCTAAAATGTATTTTGGCGGTGCCTTGATGGCGTCGTAATGGCTGATTTTACACTTGGTTGCATGCTGAAAATAGCCGATCTACAACGCCCACGCGTTGTGGGCTTGAAGATCTGCTATTTTCAGAGCGCAACACCCGAGCACAACCAAGCATAAAATGACTTGTCTTTTAGTTCTACTGGATCTCTTCTCCACTAGATCCCTCACTAACATTTTAGTCTAGTTTTTATTTGTTGACGAAATTGTCAATATATTTAGTCTTAGTTCTAGTCATCACAGCTTAGTATTTATTTAGTTTTCTCAATGAAAAAAGGTAGTCGACCAACATTTTTCGTCATAGACAAAACCAACACTGGTGAGCAGTGACTGTGGCAGAACCTCTAACCCTGGGGTGAGACACAGCATGCTGCACACAGGACGGAACCAGATGGAAGCGGATCGTCGCAGCCTTATGTTCCACAGGGACCGATGAGGATGAAGTGAAGTAGAGGAGAGGGATGCCAGGTTTAAAGTGCTTAACGGGGGAACACAGAGGAGGCGCGTGGGTGGGCCTGTGTGTGTGCGGGTGGGTGGGGTTTGGGTGGCTGGCTGGCTGCATATGGTGAAGGTGGTGGTGGTGGTGTTGGTGTTGGAGAGCAGATGGTGGTGACGGATGGGGGTGGGTTAGGGTAAGAGAAGGCAGTGGGATAAAGACACCCATTTCGGGTGCTGTCAATGCACTGAATAGGACAGGGGTCTTCAACAGGGGGTCCGGGACCCCTAGGGGGTCCTCAGAGTTACTACAGGGGGTCTGCCAAATCTTTGTGTGTTATGATTTTTTTTTTTTTACCTTGAACCACTTGAACTCTATAGCATCCCTTTTCTGAAGAGAACTTTAGCCAAAAATAGCAGATCTACAAGCTCACAACGCCTCGCAGCGCGAGGCGTTGTGAGCTTGTAGATCTGCTATTTTTGGCAAAGAGGTTTGGTGTAGAGGGAAAAAAGAGCAGACCAAGTCAACAAAAAAAGTTTAATCTGACACACAATTTTATACAATATAGAGTAGGGGGTCCCTGCTTCATCTCTCCCTCAGCGAGGGGGTCCTTTGCCTGAAAACGTTGAAGACCCCTGGAATAGGACATTATCACGTTTAATCAGACTATTGATTGGTCTAAGTATAGGTGAGACACTGACCTACCCACGGGGCTCAGTAGGTGTTTTGTATAAAGTATAGTTTTGGACAGCGACGGAGGCGCACCGCCTCAGGCAAACTTGAGCCACGAGAAGCACCACCGAGTGAGCTAAAGCGAGCGAGTCGCCATGCCGAACTTCGCCATGTCGAACTTCGCCATGTCGAAGTTCGCTTGCGCCGACCCAGCGCCGTCCGTGTTCTGTAACGATAGAGTAAATCTACAGTTGATTTAGTCGACTAAAATGTATTTTGGTGGTGCCTTGATGGCGTCGTAATGGCTGATTTTACACTTGGTTGCATGCTGAAAATAGCCGATGTGCAAGCTCACAACGGGTCGCAGCGTGTGTGTGTAGTGTGTGTGTGTGTGTGCGCGCGTTGCTGTGTGTGTGTATTGTGTATTGTGTGTAGTGCGTGCGTGTGTGTGTGTGCGTCAGTGCGTGCATGTGTGTGTGTGTGTGTGTGTGTGTGTGTGTGTGTGTGTGTGTGTGTGTGTGTGTGTGTGTGTGTGTGTGTGTGTGTGTGTATGTGTGTGTGCGCGCGCGCGCGCGTGAAATGAAGTGAGATTTGAATCATTGATGTAACTGCAGGCACAATGTCTTCATTTGCACATAACACGAGGCACCACTGTGCTGTAACTGGGTCCCTGTGCCTGGGTCGCTTGATGTTACGAAAAAATGTGAATGTATTCACAGACACACGGCTGGGGACCCAATTGGGGTCTGTAGACAATGCTTAATTCATAGCCTACACTCCTTTGTACACACAGAAGTGTCTCACGCTGAAAACAGATGATCTACAAGCCCGCGCAACACGCCACGTCGCGACTCGTGCGGCTTGTAGACCATCTTCATTTTTCGGGTGCGACTTGTACCGTATAGCCTATACATTTTATAGCATAAAGGATTCCAAAAAAATTTGATTGCAAACATTAAAGGTGATGGAGAGCGTTTGGCTCGAGCCTGAAACCACCTGCAGCCGAACTCTCAACCATGAATTAATCCGTTAAGACCGGCGACACATCGGGAGGGGCACGGTGGCGCAGTCTGTAGCGCTGTCGCCTCACAGCTAGAAGGTCCTGGGTTCGATTCCCGCCAGGGATGCTGTGGCCACTGGGGGCGTGTTCTCTCCTCCACGTCATCGGCGCCCATACCCTAGGTGGGGTTGGCGAAAAGGGCCTACTCTGTGTGGAGTTTGCATGTTCTCCCCGTGTCTCCTAGGGTAGTTAATACCCTCACAAAAACATGTAGTAATCCTGGTCACTATACTGCCTCCCCCTGGTCAGCCGGGGCGCCTGATGGAGGAGAAGGGAACTGGTTGGAATAACGTGTTCCTTCCACGCGCTATGTCCAACCAGGGAAACTCCCCCCTGTCGGGTGATAAGAAGCGGCCTGCTTGCTCCTCATGCATTGAAGGAGGCATGAGCTTCAGCTTGGGCTCTCCCTAGGCTGGCAGAGGGCAATTGGCACTGGGTGAAAAAAAAAAAATGTGGGTTACAAAATCGTGGGATAAAAATTATAAAAAATTAAATTAAAAAAAAGACCGGCGACACATCTGTGTAATTTTTTGATTTTAACTACTTTAACCGTTATTCTATGCTTTGGCTATTCAAAAATGGCAGATATACAAGCTCATAGCGCGGCACCGAGTGCCGCGCTATGAGCTTGTAGATCTGCTATTTTTTTTAATCTTGAAAAATCGTGAAAATGTTTGCACATCTTTGAATGTATATATTTTTTAAAGCAAATTTTTTTTTTACTCTTCTGGGGGGTCCCTGGAACAACATATTTTGAGATGGCCGGTCCGCAGCCAAATACATATCATTTTGGGGGTCCTTGACATGAAAAAAAGTTTGAGAACCACTGATATTATAGCAACAACATAAGCCTTTCAGAAAACTGTTAGGATTTAGAAGACATTTAGTAGAATCCCCCAGAAGCAAAGATTTGAGTTAAAAAATGTTGCTTAAAAAAAAAAAAAAAAAACGTTCAAAGATTTGCACATATTTTCACAATTTAATTTTTTTTTAGCAGATCTACAAGCTCAGCTTGTACAGTAGATCTGCTATTTTTGAATAGCCCAAAAAAAATCAAAAAATGACACAAAAGATGCGTTCCCGGTCTCTATGGATTAAACAGGGGAAGAATGAGTTCAACACACAGAGGAAACAGGGGAGGCCATGCTTTGCTCAATTGTTGTTGTTATATTGAGATGGAAGAATAAATTGAATTTAATAATTCATTCATAATAGAGTACCTGACATATACCCCGGGGTCACGGAAGTATTTTTTTTCCATTGAAAATCCCCATAGAAATCTTAGATTGTGTCTGTGTTTGGATTAAAAAACATGTTTATTATTGTGTTCTTCTTACTCTTTGGATAAATTAGTACTTTTTCCACCATCAGCTGACGCTGACAAGCTCACATATTAAAGTAAATCCCCCAGGCAGATTAGTTAATTTTTTTAACACAGTTCTTATATGATGCGATCTAAGGTTATCCTTAGGATACCCAAACTTACAAAAATACATTATGAATTAATCACTTAAGCCCTATTTAACCCATTAAAACCGGGAACACGACAACATCTGTTTAACCACTTTAACCATTAGTTTATATTTTGGCTATTCAAAAATTGGGAAGATTTGTGTAAATCTTTGAATATATTTTTAAAGCGAACATTTTTAACTAAAATCTTTGCTTCTGGGGGTCCCTGGAACAACTTATTTTGAGATGGGGGTCCGCGGCCAAATACATATAATTTTGTGGGTCCTTGACATGAAAAAGTTTGAGATATTATAGCAACATACTTTTTTTATATGTTTTTAAACTGTTAGAATTCAGAAGAGATTTGTAGAATCCCCCAGATGCAAAGATTTGAGTTAAAAATGTTCGCTTAAAAAAAAAACACATATTCAAAGATTTGCAAATACAAATCACGTTTTAAAAAAAATAGCAGATATACAAGCTTGTAGCGCGGCACCGACGCTATGAGCTTGTATATCTGCTATTTTTTGAATAGCCAAAGGAATCTTAAAATGACACACACTGATGCGTTCCCGGTCTTAAAGGGTTAATAGTGAAAATGGCCGATCTACAGGCTCACAACGGACATCCATGGCCGAGATGGCCATTGCAGTGTAACATGTTCTCCGTGTCCGTCCAAACATTTTGAACGCAATATCTCAGGAACCCCCCCCCCCTCATGGGAATGTCATGACATTTGATACAAAATGTCCACTTATTTGACTCACAAATGAACTGATTAAAAAGTAGCTGGTCAAAGGTCAAAATGTCAAAGTCACGGTGACCTTGTGCCTGTTCCATCCTGGTGGAACTCGATACAAGCGCCTCGAGGGAATTCCATGACATTTAACCCATTAAGACCTGGAGCGTGTCATTTTAGGTTTCTTTGGCTATTCAAAAATAGCAGATATACAAGCTCATAGCGCGGCACCGAGTGCCGTGCTATGAGCTTGTAGATCTGCTATTTTGTGAAAAATGTGTGCAAATCTTTGGATATATAGTTTTTGAAAGCGAACATTTGTAACTCAAATCTTTGCTTCTGGGGGGATTCTACAAATGTCTTCTAAATCCTAACGTTTTTTTGAAAAAACATATTTGCTATAATATCAGTGGTTCTCAAAAATGATATGGCCGTGGACCCCCATCTCAAAACATATTGTTCTAGGGACCCCCCAGAAGCAAAGATTTGAGTTAAAGAAAATCGCTTTAAAAATATATATATTCAAAGATTTGCACACATTTTCTCGATTTTTCAAAAATAGCAGATATACAAGCTCATAGCGCGGCACTCGGTGCCGCGCTATGAGCTTGTATATCTGCTATTTTTGAATAGCCAAAGTGTAAAATAATGCTTTTTTAGCTTAAATCTAAAAATGACACAGATGCGTTCCAGGTCTTTAATGGGTTAAGCTCTAAGCACAAACATCCACTGGGACTCTGTGTAGGATGGAGTGATTAGAGGTGGGCGGTTATAGGTCAAGGTAACTGTGATCTTACACAACATGTAAATTCCTTCAAAGTCTTCACTAAATATATCATTATGCAGTGGGGTAAAGTAACTAAGTACATTTACTCAAGTACTGCACCCTAGTACAGTTGTGAGGTATATTTTACTTTACTATTGTATTTCCAATTTTCTGTACTTTTACTTCTACTCCACTACATCTCAGAGGCAAATATTGTACTTTTAATTTTTTTTGAAAACTTTAGTTACTAGTTACTTTGCAGATATAAATCATTACATTATAAAACATACATACACCACTTTAGCCCTGTTTTATACCTAGGTCTACAAGATCTACAAGACATGAAGCAATGTCTTCATGTCACAGGCCCCCAAAAATGATCTGTATTTGGCCGCAGACCCCATTTTGTTCCAGGGCCACTGGGATAGATATATCATAAGATTATAGTCGACTAAATCTACAGTTGATTTAGTCGACTAAAATGTATGTTGGCGGTGCCGTGATGGCGTCGAAACGGCTGATTTTACACTTGGTTCTATGCTGAAAATAGCAGATCTACAAGCTCACAACGCGTCGCAGCGCGACGCGTTGTGAGCTTGTAGATCAGCTATTTTCAGAGCGCAAAACCCGAGCACAACCAAACTATAAAATGACTCGTCTTTTAGTTCTACTGGATCTCTTCTCCACTAGTCCCTCACTAACATTTTAGTCTACTTTTTATTTGTTGACCAAATTGTCGATATATTCTCAGTTGTCTTAGTTTTAGTCATCGTAGCGTAGTTTTTATTTCGTTTTTATTTCGTTTTTGACCAACATTTTAAACGCAGAGATCTTCACCGTAAGCACGTCATTCTGACGTTCCCCTGATGGCGTTATACAGCCAAGCGTTGGCAGATCTTCCCCAGAATAATACATTACAGATGGCACCAGCTTTCTCAGCTCTATTAGGCCTAATGGGAGAGTCATTTATTTCTTCATTATTAGCTCGCCTGTTGCCAATCCTGAATGTTTTATGTGGGCTCTCTCAATAGAGCAGCTGTAATGTGTCATATCAGAAAAGGTGGGTTCACTGTAGCTATAGCTTTAACCCTTTCAATCTGTGTCATTTTAGATTTTTAGCCATAACTATTACTTTATACTTTGGGCTATTCAAAAATAGCCCAAAGTATGTGTGTGATCTCAGCCCTATATAGGGCTGAGATCTATAGGCTATAGGCTTCATCTATGATAAAGCCTATAGCCGAAGTGTATAGACTCAGTCACCCTATAGTTATCCTCTCTCCCCTCCCCTGCCCCCCCCCCCCCCCCCCCCCCCCCCCCTTCTCCTCTCGTCCTCTCTCTTCTCGTCCTCCCTTTGGTTGTGTGGGTTTTTGTCCCAATGGTACAATGGTACAATCGTAATTAACCCTGTACGGATTCACGCTCTAGTAAGGCCTGCCACTAATTCTACAACCGGGGACCCGCTCCCCGGAGTTTCTTTTATTTCCCACGTCGCAGGTCCATGGACTGTCACCACGGACCCCCAGCTGCGGCTCAAGACTGTGACTGCGGACCGGGCCTCTCCATGGAGCACGACCGTGGATTTCTACTACACTACTATACCACTATACTATATATACTGTATATTATCTTAACATTCTTATATTATACCATTATATACAACATACACATTATTGCTGTACTATATTATACTATCATATATATCTTACACTATTATATGTGCTACTATTGTTACTGTTACTACCTGCACTGTATCTCTTTCTGTCTCTCCTCTGTCTCTGTATCTCTTTCTGTCTCTCCTCTGTCTCTCCCTCTCTCTCTCTCTCTCTCTCTCTCTCTCTCTCTCTCTCTCTCCCCCGACACGGTCGAGGCAGAAGGCCGCCACCCTAGAGCAGGGCCTGCCTGACGTTTCTTCCAGTTAAGAGGGAGTTTTTCGTTGCCACTGTCGCAAAAATTGCTTGTTCAGGATGGGATTGTCGGGTCTCTTCTCTACATGTAAAGTGTCTTGAGACAACCTGTTGTGATTTGACACTTTAATAAAATTGAATTGAATTGAATAGATCTGGTTATGAACAGAACTGACTATTGGCTTGAGGTGGCTAAAGTGGCCAACGTGAAATTGCGCGAAGACACCCGACTTAATATATATATAAGAAATTAATAAATAACCGAATTAAAACCGAAGAAAACGCACGCGCGCATGGGGCATGGGGGGGGGGCCCACTTTCGAAAAACTTGTCCCCCCACCCGAGAATCCTGTCATCGGCCCTGCCTGGGATTCCTTAACCACTTAAAGGGGTATAACAGCCTGTTTTGACACGACTGGGTCCTTTGTCAATCTTAGCATTTCGTTCCTCAAAACCTTTTTTTTCCTCCTTCCTGTTATTGAGATATATCAGCCTGTGCGTGATTATTATTGAAGTCTGATGCCTTTCAAAACATAACTTAAACAGCATTTTATCTAGAGAAACGGACGCATTTCGGCACGTCGGCCTTCCTCAGCGTTTTTTGAAACGCTAGGAAAGCCGATGTGCCGAAATGCGTCTAGATCAGTGGTTTTCAACATTTTTTTGTGTCAAAGACCCCCAAATTGACACATACTGTATTAGCCCACGGACCCCCCATTTGAAAAGATATGCCAGGGACTCAACCATTTTGATTTCTTGGGGGTCCCAATCTACACTGTATCATCATTATCAGTCTTCATTTAACTCTGAGAGTGTACAAATGGAACCAAATGGACCCGTTAGGGTCCATTTGGTTCCATTTGTACACTCTCAGAGTTACAGACACATAAGGGTCAATTTGGTTCCTAATTATTAATTTGGCTGGGGACCATCTGGATCCCCCTCAAGGACCACTGGTGGTCCCCGGACCACTGGTTGAGAACCACTGCTCTAAATAGAATGCTGCTGCTGCTGTGAATCTAATCTAAGAAAAGAAATTAAGAAATGAAGTGAAGAGAGAGAGCAGATAATCCTTTCTTTGTACGTATCATTCTCAAGAATCTGCACCCAGTTAAATTACAAGAGACTATTCCTCAAGACCCCGCCTGAGTAGAGCACGTACGCCTTCTCCTGACGGTATAATCCGGTAGGAGAGTTGTCCTCACTGTGTATACATGACATGACTAGAAAGCCCTCAGGACAGAACCGTTGGGCTCTCTCAGGAGGAGTGTACCGTAATCTGATCTGAAGGATTCTTGTGGGTATTCAACCTGACAACTCCTTGCGAGCTTCACAGTAATGAGTTCCCTGGCTCGCCACCTAAGCTTTGTTAGCAATGAACATTTTGCTATGAAATATGAGGCACTTGAGAAGACACAAATGTCACTACACACATTTGAAATATTTATTTATGTCCACATAAACAGAAGTACAAGAATGCCTTGTACAAAGGACATAAACACTGCCAGTGCAGTCAGGTAATGGGAAAACCGCCAGCTACAAAGTGCATATAAGGCAGAACATTGTTACATACAATAATGTTGGCATACTTGTCAAACACAGCAGACAACAATCATGGGTAAAGGAAACAACGCCTCCTCCAAATTGAGCGGCTTCCTATAATAGCTAGATTTTGAGCAGTACCTTGGTAATTGTTTGGCCCTCCTTTTGGAGAGGCCGGCCCCTCACAACCAACTTGTGCACGTGTCCTAGAGACTACCAAAGATAAAAAGCAAAAGTTTACATCTGTAGCCTAGCTGAGAGATGGTCTGCTCCAGCTGATATTGATATTTTAGCACTTTGGTTAGGAAGGCTTCCTCTAAGCTGTAATCAAAAGTAAAGCCGACCTCGAGAATGAACACCTCCCTATGGTTTTCATGAACAACAATGACATCCGGGGTGTTAGCTGAAATATTAGAGAACACAGAATCATCATTACACAGGCTAAACATGCTCGGGCTTCAGAGTAGAATGCTTACAGCACGCGCACGCACGCACGCACGCACGCACGCACGCACACACACACACAGCAGTGTGGTGGTTGATATGTATGCAGACTGAGAGACAGAGACAAACATTAGCGTGACGTTAATGCTTGCTTGTCTGGTGTTATGGTAGATTGAGATATTATTTGTATTCATTAATGCTATTGTCAACTGAGAGATTACACACACAGACACACAGACGCTGGTTTGCTCACATTCTGTCTCCCTCGTTTGTGCTACAAATTGTGCAGTGGTGTAAAGTAACTAAGTACATTTACTAAGTAAGTACTGTACTTAAGTACAATTTTGAGGTATTTGTACTTTACTTGAGTGTTTCCAATTTTTAAAATACTTTTACTTCTACTCCACTACATCTCAGAGGCAAATATTGTACTTTTAGCAAACTTGAGTTACTAGTTACTTTGCAGATATACATTATTATATTATGAAACATACATTAACCACTTTAGCCCTATTTTATACCTATAGGCTATTTGAAAATAGCCGATCTACAAGCCCACAACGTGTCGCATCGCGACACGTTGTGAGCTTGTAGATCTGCTATTTTCAAACATTTTAGTACTTTTACTTTTGGTACTTTAACACATTGACTGCCAGAGTTTATTCCAAATGTACCCCCTTGACTGCCAGCGATTTGCGTGTTTTTTTGTTTTCTCTGTTTTCTCATTTAAATGCATTTAAGTTTCTTTTTCCCATGATTTTGAACACATACGACGATCGACCAGCAGAGCGCAGCAAAATGACACCCTCGATGACTCGCTGACTCGCCCCCCCCCCTCCCTGCAGGCTCAAACAGTCAAACAACATGAACCGGATGTGATTGTCTTCGACAATCTCTGATCGGCTTGTGATACGATGTGATACACGACGACGATGCCTGATCGTCACTCGGACCAAAGAAAATAAAAGGGGAGCTTTCCCTTTGTATTTTATAGCGTGTGAAAAAAAGTGTTTTTCTCTATTCTGGACGAAAATGACCGGAGAAAAACAATGTGACCCGGAAACGATTTTTTTTTTTTACATCCAGCTTCGGGTGAGTGTGACGTAGATGGAAAACGAAAGTGATGATTAAAAGTAAACAGACCCGCGCGATCACAGATGAAACCAATGAAAATACCTAATATCGAGTTAACTCGATCTAGGCAGTCGAGCGCTGGATTACTAATATCGAGTTAACTCGATCTAGGCAGTCGATGTGTTAAGTACATTTTGATGCCAATACTTTTGTACTTTTACTCAAGTAAAATTTTAATTCTGGGCTTTTACTTGTAACAGAGTATTTTTATATTGCAATATTGGTACTTTTACTTAAGTAAAGAATTTTGAGTACTTTTTCCACCACTAGTGTTATGGTAGATTGAGATATTATTTGTATTCATTAATGCTATTGTCAACTGAGAGATTACATACACACACACACAGACGCTGGTTTGCTCACATTCTGTCTCGCTAGTTTGTGCTAGAAATTATGTAGGCTACGTCCGACACCAAGCATGCAAGATCATTCATTAATCGTTATATCGTTAATTAAGGCTATAAGGGATAGAATTAGTTTAAACAGCTCTGTGCTCAGATATGGTGTATCCCCCCTGGCTACTACACATAACATTAATTGGTCCAGGAAATCCCTGGGTACAATGTACACGAGACAAGACCAGTGGTGGAAAAGTACTCAAATGTTTTACTTAAGTAAAAGTATCAATACTGCAATGTAGAAGTACTCTGTTACAAGTAAAAAGTCCAGAATTCAAAGTGTACTTGAGTAAAAGTACAAAAGTATTGGCATCAAAATATACTTCAAGTATCAAAAGTAAAAGTTCTCATCATGCAGAATGTCCCATTTCAAGTTTTCAAATGTTTCTTTTGAAAATAGCAGATCTACAAGCTCACAATCGCGACGCATTGTGAGCTTATGGATCGGCTATTTTCAAATGGCCGAAATGTATATAGGGCTGAAGTGTTTTGTAATAATGATCAACATCTACAAAGTAACTAGCAACTAAAGCTGTCAAATAATTGTAGTGGAGTAAAAGTGTAATATTTGCCTCTGAGATTTAGTGGAGTAAAAGTAAAAGTACAGAAAATTGGAAATACTCCAGTAAAGTAAAAACATACCTCAAGATTGTACTTAAGTACAGTACTTGAGTAAATGTACTTAGTTACTTTACACCACTGGACAAGACCCAACTATAGCCTATGCACTGTAGCAGACTAGCAGGCCAACTCTCACATTCTGCCTCGCTGTAAGCTGTAGCTCCATCCTCTCTTTTATATTTGCATTGTTGTCAGAGACATTTAGCTGACATTGATATTCAGAGCAATATGTATAATAATGCAGAGTTCAGCAGAGACTACAGTCATCATCCATAAATCACGATCGATTGCGAGTATAGTCATCAATAAACAAAGTACAACAATGTAAAGTTAAGTGGACACTTTGTTTATCTGTGACATTAAGATGGATCGTCAAAGAATATTAATTAAGTCAGGAAAACATATCCAACCTCAATGTTTTTTATTATGGCTTATACAACACTGGTTTCTGAAAGCAGTGGTTTTCAACCTTTTTCATGCCAAGGACCCCTAAATTGATATACATTTGGCCGCGGACCCCCATCTGAAAATGTTTTGTGCCAGGGACCCCCAGAAGAAAAGATTTGAGTTAAAAAATATGCTTAGAAAATATATACATTCAAAGATATGCACACATTTTCAAGCTTTTTCAAAAATAGCAGATCTACATGCTCATAGCGCGGTAGATCTGCTATTTTTGAATAGCCAAAGCTAAAGCTAAGTTAAAATGATTGTGACACTATGTTAATTAATTTCACTAGGGACCCCCTGGTACCCCCCCAAGGGCCACTGGTGGTCCCTGGACCACTGGTTGAGAACCACTGACTTAAAGCATTGCCAACCTTGTGCGTCCATTACAGAGGGCCCTTCACTTATGACGTTTCCAGCACATAAGTTTTATTTTTATTTTTACATGAAAGAATTCTTACCGTTTACTCTGCAATAGAGTTTCCCTTTAAGTATCTGGAAATGTAGCATCATTTAGGGTCTTATTATATTATATACGCAAGTGTATGCAATAAAAAGTAAATGCGTTTAAATCTAAACTAAAAATATTGTCATTTATGTTTTGTTAACCTTCCTGATATGGGCCGTAAAAACCTTCTCTTATTGGGGTCCCTGGCTTATCTTTTCAAATGGGGGTCCGCGGGCTAATAAGTGTCAATTTGGGGGTCCTTGACATGAAAAGGTTTGAGAACCACTGCCATACAGTCTTGAGAATGTTTATTTTCACTCAGAGTTTTGTGGATGCTTAACGAGACACTCAACGTTGATATATGCATATTTACTATTTCATGCCAAGTTTCTATAGACACTTAAATGCTGCAAATCAGACAACCAGTTTTGAATATCCAGTTTCCCCCACGCTATTAAATATATTTATAGCCTCCAATTACTTTCTTTTTTCCCTGTGAGACTGTGACAGTGGCAGTGCCGTCTCCTGTCTGTCTCCCAGTTTCTGGGCTGACATGATGTGTTGTCTGCTGCGTCACGCAATGTCACTTTACTGTCAATATTTCACCATCATGTGCAGCGATACTTATGCCAAGGAAATGGCGTTATTTTGGGCACTGCTGCGTCTCTAGATCACAGACAGAAATTGATGTTGCTTATTTGATGGCTTTGATTTAGTGTCTGTTAGCCCTTTGAGACCTGGAAGGCATCTGTGTCATTTTAAGATTGATTTTCTTTGGGCTATTCAAAAATAGCAGATCTACAAGCTATGAGCTTGTAGATCTTTGTGGATGCTTAACGAGACACGAAAATGGTGGAAATGTTTTGCAAATCTTTGAATTTATATATATTTTTAAAGCGAACATTTGTAACTCAAATCTTTGCTTCTGGGGGGTCCCTGGAACAAAACATTTTGAGATGGGGGTCCGTGGCGAATTACATGTCATTTTGGGTGGTCCTTGACATGAAAAGGTTTGAGAACCACTGATATTATTTTAGGAACATAAGCTTTTTCAACAACAAAAAAACTTTTAGGATTTAGAAGACATTTGTGGAATCCCGCAGATTCGCAGAAGCAAAGATATATATAACAATATATATATAAAGATTTGCAAAAGTTTTCGTGATTTAAAAAAATATATATATATATTTTTGAATAGCCAAAGAAATCTTAAAATGACACAGATGTGTTCCCGGTCTTAATGTATTAACAACAGTACCGCAACTACTAATACAGAATATTTTTTATTCAGCCTGCCCATGTATCTTAAGGGACTTGCCTGTGTCACTGTGTATTTATATTTTTTTAGTACTTACATTTAATAAGCCTGCAAAAACAACTTTTTTAAACTAAATAAACTGAAGAGCAGAGTCAATGCACAATTGGGACAGTGAATGAGGGGGGGTGGGGGGGGTTACCAGGCTATAAAACCAGGGCATTGCCAGCACTATCCCGGGGGTCCAGACTCCATTACATTTTGTCTACAACATCAAGGCTACAGTTGATGTGTGTCCTGATAGTTTAGTGGACTATAACGGTGCTGCTCTGAAATGGCTGACCAACACCCTCTTTGAATCAAGTCCATGGAAACCTGCTGCTGTTTATTTATTTATTGACCAATTAGTCATACATACTGCAGTATATATACCTAAGTGGTTCATTTAGTCATACTGCAGTATACCAGGGGGTGATGCAACTTTGATACTGGAGAGGGCCACTATATTTCCAAACTCACTCCAGAGGGCCAAATTGCATGTACTGTTGAGCAGGAACCACTTATCTCCGTATTTTAACTTTTTTAGTAAATGAATGCCGTACTTCGCCATTTTATGTCACACAAAAGTAGAAAAAAATAGTGAAGTATCTCCCAGCCACAGTCATACATAAATCAATAGCCAAACTGCTATTTTTTAAATCTTTTTTATTAGAATCCTGATGTTTTGTTGCTATTCTTTAATTGGAATCCTGAAAAGTAGGGTTAGTAGGGTAGGGTTTTTCATTGGACATAAAAAAGACAATAGAATTGTAATACTAGTCATTAAGCTACTAATATAGACTGAAGTAATTAAAGCGGGTCATGTTTGCATGTTTGGAACTGTAACAGCTGAAATCAGTAATATATCAGTATTCTGATATTAACCTGCGGGCTGCATTAAGTGAAGGGCCGCCAGTCGCCCATGTATGACCTAAGTGGTTCATTTAGTCATAATGCAGTATACTAAGTGGTTCCACACACCATAGCTGTTAACTTGTGTAAATCCAAGGTTGAAAAAAGCTTTTCCAGAAAAACCAAGACTTGTGTTTAAACGCTCTCCCAATTTGAGGGACAGCCTGGTTAAATCAGATCTGGGCGCTGAGTGTTTCCAATTTCCCAGTAGTACCAGATGGTAACTATAGGTGTGGTAACTGTATGCAATGTACATACACAAAAAAATGCAAGGTTTTTAGTCATCCTCACACCGGCCGGGATATATCCATACGTGGTGCGATTACATGCAGCACAACGCATGTGGTATATCTTATCCGGTGCCCCTGTGGGTTGGCATATGTAGGCAAGACATCCCAGGCTCTGCACACCAGGATTACTGAACACAGGAGTAGTATAAGAACAGGTGATGAACGTAATCCTGTTGCTGCTCATTTTAAAAAGGCTGGTCATAATCTTAATAACTTGCGATATGTTGGTGTTGAGAAGGTTGAAAAGCCACCCAGAGGTGGAGATCTTGAAAGGTTACTTCTCCAACGTGAGACCTATTGGATTTATCTCCTCAATACCATGTCTCCTGATGGTCTAAATGAGGAATTTGATATTAAACCTTTCCTCTAGTTTGTTGTTTAGCTTATACATTATATCACCATTTATGACTTTTAACTGTTCTTATTGTTGTTTTTTCACAAATGTATTGACTGGCTATTAGAGTCTAATATGTTTAATCAAATGTGAAAAGTCTATTCTCTGCCATGCATTGAACACTCCCCAGAGGGGTGTAGACAAGTGTTTTTGCCCCTGGGATTGGAGAAGGGTGTTTCTTTGCTCCTCCTGACTCCCAGGTGTTGTACATTTTCATTGGTCAATGTTTGTGTATATATATGATGCTTTTTTCTGTCATTGTAATATAAATTTTGCCTGATGAAGACCTAAGGGTCGAAACGTTGCATTATTAAAAAAGAGTTTCTTGGAGCTTGAAACAGTGTGCGGACCTCCTCCTTCTTTTCCTTGATCACTCCTTGATGTCCAGCACCTGGCCTAAATACAGGCGTGGGATGTGCACACAACCTTCTCTTTGAACTTGTGTAAACCCAGCAGGGCTTTCTACATAGTGGTTTTGTCTTTGATGTGGCACAGAGGTACTGTGACAACAAGAATAGCTGTTAACGGACGGACGGACTGACAGACCGATCGACGGACAGACTCACTGGAGCAAAAACGTAATCCTTCGCCTTCGGCCTTTCCGGCCTCCTGGTGGGGATAATAGAGGATATGCGTGTGACATCATCATCAAACCCGTTATGCAGGAATGCCTACTGAGTGTCAAAAAAATACTTTCTGGCCTTGACAGCCCATGCATCCAAACAGAAAAGTCATATCTGATTGCATTAAACAACATTAAACAATGTTAAACTCACTTTGCATGTTGCTTTGCCACTCGTTTTGCCACTCGATGTGCCATTCACTTTAAGCATGCGTAGATCCTCTATAAGCATTGCCTGAATTATGAAATTAGCTATGTAGTGCCGCCATTTTGTTGTCACAGGTCAATAATGGTCAAGCCGCTGTTCATAATAATTAGGTACATATTTTTTAGGTTCTGAATGATGTACTTACAGCAATGAAAAACACTCGGACCCGAACCTGAACCCCTCATTTGAGGACCTCTCATATCTAAATTAATGTCTATTGTTCTAATGATGTAAATCAAAAAAAGAAGAGCTGATTATTAATGTGAAACAAGCAGAGGGGACGACAACAACCATTCCAACAGAGCAGTGGTTCTCAACCAGTGGTCCGGGGACCACCAGTGGTCCTTGAGGAGTTTCCAGGTGGTCCCCAGCTAAATGATGGAAGAGTTCGTAACCAAATGCACCTTTATGGATCTTTAACTTCTGAGAGTGTAAAATGAAACCAAATGGACCCTTACGGGTCCATTTGGTTTCCATTTTACACTCTCAGAAGTTAAATTATTGTTAAACATCTGCATTGCTTAATTTACAAGAAGTAACACAATTAGAGAATGTAGAAGAATTGTTATATTTACAAAATCTTCAGAGATTTGGTTCTGAGAGTCTAAATCTCATCAAATGATGGCAGTGGCGTCAATCTGTCTTGAGGCTGGAGGGGGTCCGCGCGTCACACATGCACACGGGGTTATTCCCCTTTTATTTTGCGGGTTTTCGCTGTTATTCCCCTTTTATTTCCGTTTTTTATTACTTTAATTTGGTTATTTCGGTACAAAAAAATGTACTCCATGAAGTGTATATGTGTGGCAAAAAGGAAACGTTGCAGGGGGGGCTTATTTAATTGTTTTCATATATATATATATATATTATATATATTTTGTTATCAATTATCATCAACATTGGCCATCATCTTCAGTTTCAAAGTGCTTCTTCTTTTACTTTATTTCAGTTTTAGGGTTAGGGTTAGGTTAGGGTCAGGCGCGCGGGAAGTACTTAATAGCCAGGGGGGCTGAGCGTCGGGGGGAATCCGCTTGACGCATGCACGCGCGCCCCGTGCGCGCGATTTTTTCGGTTTCGGGTCGAAAAATGTGCGGGTTTGGGTGGGTTTTGGCACTTTTTTTCCTTTACTTTATTTCGGTTTTAGGGTTAGGGTTAGGGTTAGGTTAGGGTTACGTTATTTAATTCTCGTTCTCATAAAAAAAAAAAAAAAAAAAAAAAAAATCCCTTCCCATCACCAGGGGGGCTGCAGCCCCCGTAGCCCCCCCTTCCCGCGCCACTGGTTAGGATTATGTTATCTAATTCTCATTTTGGCCTGATTTTACCGATTTATTATCAAAAATAAATAAATTAATCAAAATATATATATATTTTTTTGCTAAATCTATTGGGTGGGCCAGCTTTATACCCAGGCCCACCAATGGCTGCATGATGAAAACAGAGCTAACACATGTTCTCTTTTGGGGGTCCCTGGCACAAAACATTTTCAGATGGGGGTCCATGGCTAAAATCAATATATTAAAATATTTTCAGAATAGCAGATCTACAAGCTCACAACACGTTGCAAAGCTTGTGAGCTTGTAGATCGGCTATATTCATGTCAAGGTGTGTATTTGTTTGTGGACCCCCACCAGAAAAGATTTTGTGCGTCATCCCCATACAAGATAGCAGCAAGGTGCAGTAGCAAGGTGGTGTTGTTAAAAATGTTTCAAAACATTCAAAAATGTTTAAATTCCTTTCAAGATTATTTTTTTTAAATAGATTTACAAAAATAGATCTAGCCTACAAGATCTACAAGCTCACAATGCGTCGCATTGTGAGCGTGTAGATTTTCAAATAGCTGATGACGTAATAGGGCTCAAGTGTCACTTGTTTCTCTCGCAAAATCTGGCAACACTAGCTCTTTTCCCGCCCCCCTCCCCCACCACACCTGCAGGCCAGACAGACAGACAGACAGACATGACACAAAGCTCTGTTATGTTTGTAAAGAGTGAAATAAACAACCTGTAACATCACATTCAGTAGAATTGTGAGCAGCCTAATTGTCAGAGAGTGAGAAGTGTGACAGTTCAGAGAGAGAAGAATAATTATTGTGACAAACTGGTGGATTTCTTTCTCTGATTGTTTGGATCCAGGTGAGTTTGTTTACTTATACTTGCAGTTAGCTGCTTAGCATTAACTATTAGCTACATGAAATAGAGCTTAATGATGTGTCATTTAACTGTTCATATTTTACTTGGTAAAACAAACTATTTCAGGATAAAGTGTGTGTGTGTGTGTGTGTGTGTGTGTGTGTGTGTGTGTGTGTGTGTGTGTGTGTGTGTATTTTTGAGCTCCCAGCAGGGGAGGAAAGTAGCCTACTGGCGAAGCTAGTCAGATGTATAGATCAGAGGTCTTCAACAGGGGGTCCGGGACCCCTAGGGGGTCCTCAGAGTTACTACAGGGGGTCCGCCAAATCTTTGTGTGATTTTTACATTAACCACTTCACCCAAGCATCCCTATTCTGAGGAGAACTTTAGCCAAAAATAGCAGATCTACAAGCACACGTTGTGCGCTTGTAGATCTGCTATTTTCGGCATAGTGGTTTGGTGTAGGGAAAAAAAAGAGCAGACTAAGTACAGATTGAAAGATCAGGTTTACTAAGTATTGTTTAAGTGCATGGTTAAATGTCTGGAAATACACATTAACATGAATCCAACATGATAGTGCTGTGAAACAAGTCTATGAAGCTGCCTATGAAATCTATGAAAAAATAAGTATTTTACACAATATATAATGGGGGTCTCTGCTTTATCTTGCTCTCAGCTAGGGGGTCCTTGGCCTGAAAACGTTGAAGACCCCTGGTATAGATGATGGAGATGACTGGAGACGCTGCTGGAGGACTTGTCCGATGAGGAGTTCCAAACTTTGACCCTGGCATCACTTACACAACTGATGAAGTCCAGTAGAAGACTGCTCAAGGTAGGAGCCTATTTTTTTATTTTTTATCTTTGTTGCTGCTGTTGCTTGTGTCGTGTGCTTTGTAAATACTAATGCAGGGGTCTTCAACAGGGGGTCCGGGACCCCTAGGGGGTCCTCAGAGTTACTACAGGGGGTCCGCCAAATCTTTGTGTGATATGTTTTGTTTTTGCTTTTACCTTTGATAACCACTTGAACCCTAGCATCCCTATTCTGAGGAGAACTTTAGCCAAAAATAGGCGTTGTGAGCTTGTAGATCTGCTATTTTTGGCAAAGAGGTGTTTGGTGTAGAGGGAAACAAGAGCAGACCAAGTAAACAAAAAAAGTTGAATCTGGAACACAATTTTTTACGATATAGAGGGGGGTCCCGGCTTCATCTCTATCTCAGCTAGGGGGTCCTTGGCCTGAAACCGTTGAAGACCCCTGTACTAATGTGATTCAAGCTGGTATTATCGCTGTCATTTTGTGACCCGATGGCTGGGTGGCAATGACACATGTTCAGTGATTGTTTGTGGCTCTGGACTTGAATGCTGATGTGAATTTACAGTGTGTATGTTGAGCTATTATTGTGTGTTGTAACAGGGAACAGTTCTGTATGTGTGTGTGTATGTGGCTCTTGGTCACTCAAATTGTCCTACCTGTATTTGTGAGTTTGCTATTTCCTGTGGGCTTTGACATAACAGCCATCAACTCCAAATATTCATTTGAAATTGTAGACTGATGTGGATCTACACAGCATGTGTGTTGTGTTGTGGCTGCTGTTGGAGGTTGTGACAGGGTGGCTGACGCTGTATTGGTTCATGACTGGCTTGGTGTGGCAACAGTAAAACCTATGTCTATGGAGGACTATTCATCATGGCCTTCATTCTTTCATTCTTTCATTTAGTTGGAATACTTGGAATTGGGAGTAATGGATTGCTGTGTTGTTGAAGGTTGTGACAGGGTGACTGTAATGGTTCTTATGACTAGAAAAAAAGGGCCATTCACTAAAAAATCACTTACCCTTTAACATTTAAAGAGCTGGACAGGCAGGGAGATCTATCAGGCAGCACATACAGTACATGTACAATACCAGACACATTGAAATTGTACACCTAAAATAAACCTTGGTTTTATCTTATCTCATATCTCCATCACAATATCAAACAGCCCTGGGTAGGCCACCTCCTGCAGAGATCTGTGGTCCACTGAGCACACCTTTGCAGTTTATTTTATGTCCCAAATACAGCATGTTGCTAGCATTAGAGCCTAATTAAAAACGGATTCAATTGGTTTTGTATTAACATTGTTCGACCTAATCAATGTTTAATTACCTTTTTAAGAACAAAGTTAGCCCTGGGCAAGCATACACACTAACGAAAGTGGAATTATATTTTGGGGAGTTATATATATATATATTTTTTAATTCTCTATCTGCTCTACAGCTTACTGTAACGTTTGACAATATGCACAAAATATGTCTATAGGCTTTAGTGCATGTGAGTAAAATGGTGACAAGCAGTTCAACAACTATAGGCAAAATGTAAACCGTGTGTGTGTGTGTGTGTGTGTGTGTGTGTGTGTGTGTGTGTGTGTGTGTGTGTGTGTGTGTGTGTGTGTGTGTGTGTGTGTGTGTGTGTGTGTGTGTGTGTGTGTGTGTGTGTGAGTGTGAGTAAAGGACAATATACATGTTTCTGTTATCCATCTTCAGTGGTGTAAAGTAACTAAGTACACTACATTTACTCAAGTACTGTACTTAACTACAATGTTGAGGTACTTTTACTTTACTTGAGTATTTCCAATTTTCAATACTTTTACTTCCACTCCACTACATCTCAGAAGAAAATATTGTACTTTTACTCCACTACAATTATTTGAAAAGTTACTTTACATTTACTATTTGAAAATGGCCGATCTACAAGCTCACAACGATCGTATTGCGACGTGTTGTGAGCTTGTAGATCTGTTATCTGAGTACTTCTTCCAACATTGTCCATCTTCACATAGTCTCCTCTCCAACATCATAAAAAGGGTTCTTTGTAATGTATCTGGGTCTTTCATTATATTCCAGATAACAATTGACTTTTTACCCTCCCTGAGTGCAGAGGAAATTCTTTCTTCATGGCAGAGTAACAAAGCGCTAATTGTTTGTTTCTGCATCTGGTGAACAGGGATCCACACCATCCAAGCCTGGATCAATTACTTAATGACACTCTGCTACTCTGATTGATCACATTGTTAATATTTAACCCATTAAGACCGGGAACGCATCTGTGTCACTTTTAGATTTTAGTCATATTTTATACTTTGGCTATATTCAAAAATAGCAGATATACAAGCTCGTAGTGTGGCACCGAGTGCCGCACTACGAGCTTGTAGATCTGCTATTTTTGAAAAGAAATCGTGAAAATGCTTGCAACTCTTAGAATATAGGCTATATATATTTTTTAAATCGAACATTTTTAACTCAAATCTTTGCTCCTGGGAGGAGGGCTCCCTGGAACAAATTATTTTGAGATGGGGGGGGGGGGGGTTAAATATATATAATTTTGGGGGTCCCTTACCTGACAAAAATGTGTTCCAGGGACCCCCAGAAGCAAAGATTTGAGTTCAATATTTTATAAATACATATATATTCAAAGATTTGCACTAATCTTTACGATAAAAAAAAGAAACAAAGAAAAACAAAAAGCAGATCTACAAGCTCATAGCGCGGCACTTGGTGCCACATATGCGTTCCCGGTCTGAATGTGTTAACCGGGAACAGGAAACTATTCTTTACATCCTCTATCTGTTTTATGTCTTCAAAGATTAAAGAGGAAATGCGGTCCACACGGTTATGGCAGTTCTGTGTCGGAAGGCGCTCCGCTGTCCATTTGAAATGATTGGTCGAGAAATAAAAATCACTACATTTACCATCGCCCTGTTCCCAGTGTCAATTGGCATAATGCGACGATGGACCATAAACGTGTATATAACACTCATTCCTTGTTTGTTTGGATTTAAGGATTACATTTTTTACACAATCCTGTTTGTGTGCATCTATTATAGCAGTTATTCTCAAACTTTTTCATGTCAAGGACCCCCAAATTGACACTTATTAGCCCGCGGACCCCCATTTGAAAAGATATGCCAGGGACCCCCCATAAGAGAAGATTTTTTTTACGGCTGTGATTCTCAACCATTTTAATTTCAAGGACCCCCAGTTTGACATGCATTAGGGCTACGGACCCCCATTTAATGGCATTTATATCTCTTGGACCCCAATTTATATTGTAAAATCTATGTTAATCTAACTCTGAGAGTGTTCAAATGGAACCAAATGGACCCTAACGGGTCCATTTGGTTCCATTTGAACACTCTCAGAGTTACAGACTCATAAGGGTCCATTTGGTTCCTAATCTATCATTTAGCTGGGGACCCCCTGGAACGCCCTCAAGGACCCCTGGGGGTCCCCGGACCCCACTTTGAGAACCAATGTATTATAGTATACACAACCTGATGTAGGCTTATGGCCATATCATGATGTTACTGCTCAGAACGACAATGAGATGCCACAATCATATAGTTGTCACTCTGCGACGATAACCACATGAGTCAGAACAGGAATAGGAATGGTTCTTCCCTCTCTTTCAAGGATTATGGTCATTTACACTTGGTAAATGGTGCATTTATATAGCGCTTTCATCCAAAGCGCTTTACATGGATTGTGCATTACATTATTCACACATTCACACACCGATGGCGGAGGAAACCATGCAAGGCACCAACCTGCTCATCGGGAGCAACTCTGGGGGGGGGGCCCGGGATCGAACTGGGAACCTCACGGTTGTCATCCAGCCGCTCTACCGGCCACTCTACCCCTTCTCTATTGCCGGCAAAAATAATAGCGATTAATGATATTATCGCAATAATCAAAATATGCTTAAAACTTAAAATGGCACTTTTGTTAACCACTTGAACCTGACTATTCTGGCGGGAATGTTCCCCAAAAATAGCCGATCTACAAGCACAGCGCGTTGCAATGCAAGACGTTGTGAGCTTGTACATCTGTTATTTTTGGAAGTGGTACTGAATTTGCAACTCAACAAAAGCTAATTCATCCTATAGCGTATGATGGACAATTCCACGATAACTTAAAATCTCCACGATACGATTATTGTGAAAAAATGTTATCACGATAAACGATAACAACGATTATCGTCCCATCCCTAATTGCTGCATATAGTATTAATGTTTGTATTTAACAGACTCACTGCTGTCCAACAAGTCAACAACATGCAGTACATGGTGCGAATGCAGTTTTAAGGGAGGTTTTTGTTGTGAGGTTGAACTAGGAGGCTGATTCATTCAGCGTGCGGCTGAGCCTGAACACACTGGGAGGTGGAAGTCAGAGGGCTGTGACGAGGAAGAGGAAGGTCTCCTCCGGGGAAGATCTCGTCTCGGGGAGAGAGACACAGATATCCATAACTCTGTAAACCGCAAGCTGTGCTCTGTGGCTCGAAGCAGCCTCCCCTCCCCTACAGTACCACTCCCATGAGCCAACGCTCTGTCTGTCTGCATGTAATGAGCAACAGCTTGATTTTGTGTCATTCAGTGGTTGTGGAGAAAGAGCAAAACACGCATGTTTTTGAGCAGTGGTGTAAAGTAACTAAGTACATTTACTCTACATTTACTTAAGTACAGCTTTGAGGTATTTTTGAGTGGTGCCGAAGGCAACCACTCCTATATCTGGCTTTGTCCGTATGTATGTATGTATGTATGTATGTATGTATGTATGTATGTATGTATGTATGTATGTATGTATGTATGTATGTATGTATGTATGTATGTATGTATGTATGTATGTATGTATGTATGTATGTATGTATGTCTGTCCACAAACATTGATGACAACATCAATACGGGGGTCAATACGGGGCTCATCAAAGGCACCACTCACTTCACACAGGGTGTGATTTTTTACTTTAGTGGAGTATTTCCAATTTTCAGTACTTTTACTTCTACTTCACTACATCTCAGAGGCAAATATTGTACTTTTACTCCACTACAGTTATTTGAAAACTTTAGTTACTTGTTGAGAGAACTGTGTCTACTATTGCCATGTCACCTTTTCTAGAATTCATGGCCAATTTTATATTTTGACCCCTGAATATATTATATATTGCATGAGGAAGGTCACTGAATGTTGTGGTTATAAAAACAGGCATCCTTTGCCTAAAGTTGGCCCTTTCACTGTAAGCCAACTACCCTTTTAATTGTGGTTTATTACACGAAGACAGTCACAAATTTGAGTATTTTTTCCACCACTGGGCAACACTGCAATTGCATAGTTGTGTCTGCTGAGCATTCACCAGGGCCCGGGGGACACCGGGTGCATGCATCACTGATGCTGTGGTGGGCCATATATCCTATTGCAGTGGTTAGCACAAACATAATTGGGATTTGGGATAGACCGACTATAGCTGTCCAAGACTGATACATCTTTTCTACCTAAAAGCTTTTGTGTTATGCAGGGACGTGCACAGATAGACTCTAGGTGGTGGTGCTGGTCCCTTTGCCCTCTTAGAAGTGCCCTTTTTTTCAGTTTACAGCAGGGGTCTTCAACAGGGGGTCCGGGACTCCTAGGGGATCCTCAGAGTTACTACAGGGGGTCCGCCAAATCTTTATGTGATATGATTTTTCTTTTTACCATAACCACTAGCATCCCTTTTCCGAGGAGAACTTTAGCCAAAAATAGCAGAGCGCGAGGCGTTGTGGGCTTGTAGATCTACTATGTTTGGCAAAGAGGTATAGGTGTAGAGGGAAAAAAGAGCAGACCAAGTAAACAAAAAAAAGTATAATTTACTTGAGCACCTGCCCCTCAAAATGTCTGTGCACGCCACTGGTGTTATTTGTCAAAACGTCTTTGATGTTAGTGTGAGGGACGATTTCTGGCTTCCAACTCGTTGGGTGGTAATGCCTTCCAGAGCATGCAGGCTAGGCTGATGAGTAGGCTATACCAGTTATTCATAAACGGGGCTTGATACGATCAGATCTGAGAGAATCAGAGTGAAGGGAACATGGGGCTGTCTCCTCTTAATAGTTTAAAAAGCCTGAGGCACACATTCTCACTTCAACAAACTCACTTTGTGGAGTTTTGTGGTCCCAGACTCTTCTCCCTTCTGGCTCCCAGACTGTGGAACAAACTCCCCATTGCAGTCAGAACTGCAGACTCACTCCCGTCATAATCTGAAGACTCACCTCTTCAGACTCCACCTCAGCCCGTAGCACTAGACCTAGCCTGGACAACCTTGCAGGATTATGCAAAGGATAAAATGTCATTTAGTTAGCATTATGTAGACAGATGCCAGGTCATTTGTAGACCTGGTGTCCTTGTGTGTGTGTGTGTGTGTGTGTGTGTGTGTGTGTGTGTGTGTGTGTGTGTGTGTGTGTGTGTGTGTGTGTGTGTGTGTGTGTGTGTGTGTGTGCGTGTGTGCGTGCGTGCGTGCGTGCGTGCGTGCGTGCGTGCGTGCGTGCGTGCGTGCGTGCGTGTGTGCGTGCGCGTGTGTGTGTGGTTTCAATGCACAGATTATAGATGTTTTGATATTCTACTGTTTGGACTGATCATAGGTTCTTGGTTTCTCTATGCATTTGACATATTATCTTGTGTTTATCTTGTTTTCTGTAAATCGCTCTGGGTTAAGGGCGTATGCTAAATGCCTCATTTGTGGTCCAAATACTGTGTGTGTGTGTGTGCGTGCGTGCGTGCGTGCGCGCGCTATTCAACTTTGATGATGGCATTGATGTCCACATGACAAGTCAGTTGATGGCAAAGAGCAGCATCACTCCTGCATGTTCCTCAGATGTAATGCCACACTTTGCAGTCCCCTGTTTAGTCCCCCTGTCATTTAATGAGGGTTTCTGTGTGTGTGTGTGTGTGTGTGTGTGTGTGTGTGTGTGTGTGTGTGTGTGTGTGTGTGTGGCCTTTTGAACATCAAGAGGACGTCAGAGGGGGGCCTATTATGCTAATTGCCAGCTGTTATATTTGTGTTCTGAGACTCCACTAGAGTAGCTGTAAATTAGTTTAAAAAACCTCCTTATTTATCTTAAAGAGGCTCTTCATGCGGTTCCTCATTTCAGCCTCTCCTGTCTTCATATAGAGCAGTATAGAGCAGTGGTGGAAAGTAAGTACATGCACTCAAGTACATGTACTTGTACTTTACTTGAGTGTTTCCAATTTTTAAATACTTTTACTTGTACTCCACTACATCTCAGAGGCAAATATTGTACTTTTACTCCACTGCAATTATTTGAACACTTTAGTTGATTATTATTACAAAACATACATTAACCACTTCAGCCCTATATACATTTCAGCCATTTGAAAATAGCCAATCTACAAGCTCACAATAATATTTTGAGATGGGGGTCCACGGCCAAATACATATAATTTTTGGGGTCCTTGACACGAAAAAGGTTGAGAACCACTGATATTATAGCAACATACATTTTTTCAAAAAACTGTTAGGATTTAGAAGACATTTTGTAGAATCTAGCCGATCTACAAGCTCACAACGCGTCGCGATGCGACGCGTTGTGAGCTTGTAGATCTGCTATTTTCAAACGGAGTATTCTTATATTGTGGTATTGGTACTTTTACTTAAGTAAAATATCTGAGTACTTCTTCCACCACTGTAGAAATCCATTCTGCTTATGAACATACAATTCAATTCAAAGGGCTTTATTGGCATGAGAAAACATACGTTTACATTGCCAAAGCAAAAAGCACAATATAACAATACAGCAATACAATCAAAACAAAACATATGTACATTTGAAAGTCAGAATCTTCAATAGATCAATTTCTATGTACCAAGATCACTGGGTGCAGGTATAGTGCAGGAATATTCACAATGATTAGTCTTTAGGGTGGTTGTGTTCCGTTTGATATCCTTCTCCTATCACAGCAACTCACGAATCTTGCTGCTGTGTTTGCACATTGTTGTACTTCGCCCAGCAGATATGGGAGTTTTTTGTCATTGGTCATGTTTTCAAAATCTCTGTGTGTGGTTGTAATCTGTGGGAAGTATGTGTCTCTGATGTCTTGGTACAATGGACAGACGGTTAGGAAGTGTAGCTCGGTTTCCACTTCATTTTGTGTGCAGTGTGTGCATAGTCTGTCTTCTCTCGGGATACAGGTCTGACATACACACCAACGCATCTAAAGCATGTTCTGTTATTTATCTACAGTACTCAGCCAGCAGAGAAATGTTTTCACTCAAACACTTGATTCCTCACAAACACTTCAACATGAGTGCCACACTCTACAACATGTTTACCTGTGGTAATTGCTCTCGAATTCTTCATCATATTACACAATAGATTCATTAAAATGTGCCCTCGCTTATATAACGGCTCATAAAGAAAAGAACATGACGGCCGTAATGACAAACACACACACTTTGGTTTTATTGTAGGCGAATCGATGGAGCTCTCTGAGAACGACCAGGTCCTAAAGGATAACACTTGATATTCATTACTACCCATGTTTGGAGCCTGCACTCGAAAAAAATAAAAATAAATACATGATATATAACATTTTTCTCAAGAGAGAACAGAGGACACACAGCCGGAGTTACTGAACCCTATATGCTTTGTTGATCAGGGTTTCCCAGGTTCTAGGCTATTGGAAAATAGCCGATCTACAAGCTCACAACGTGTCGCATCACGACACGTTGTGAGCTTGAAGTCTGCTATTTTCAAACATTTTAGTACTTTGTACTGAAAGTATATTTTGATGCCAATAGTTTTGTACTTTTCCTCAAGTAAGATTTGGAACAAAGGCATTTCACTTGTAACAGAGTATTTTTTATATTGCAGTAGTGCTACTTTTACTTAAGTAACAAAACGTAGTACTTGTTCCACGACTGCCTCCCGGTCTCTCTACAAATCTAGCCCACGTAAAGCCTGTCTTTAAAATGACTCGGTGTCTGATGAAAGACAACGTCAGTGTGTGGAATGCACAGGTGTTCTGCAAGCAGCGTTATAGTACGAGTACAGAAACACACTGCAGAAACGCTGTTCTCTTACACAACTCGTCTCTCCCTTGAGCGTATGTATGTCTTTCTCACACATACACACACCCATGCATACACACACACACACACACACACACACACACACACACACACACACACACACACACACACACACACACACACACACACACACACACACACACACACACACACACACACACACACACACACACACACACACACACACGCCGTCGAACGCTCTACTTTCTGAAAACCAATTTCTCTCACACAGACATACACACATATAGACAGCGCAGCTATTCCAATGGACTGCTGTTTTCTAGCCCGTGGAAGTGAGTTAAGACTCTTAAGTCCTTTTGAATCAAATCACTCAATGTTGCTTCTGGCAGGTTGGTAACAGTCATACACACACACACACACACACACACACACACACACACACACACACACACACACACACACACACACACACACACACACACACACACACACACACACACACACACACACATGCACAGACACACACACAGACAGATGCATACAGACACAGACACATACACACTAAGACTCACACACACACACACACACACACACACACACACACACACACACACACACACACACACACACACACACACACACACACACGCTCATATAACTCCCATTGATTTCGTCTTGAGGCCCAAGAAAGGCCGACAAGGTGAATTTTCAATTTCAGGCAGCAGGTTGCGCTGACTATGAAGGTCACATAAATAATAGAATTCTATTCTCCCAGCCTCTGATTGCTCACTAGCTGTGCTGCACCCTGTTAGTGCACAACAACACCCTGAGTGCTGCGCATTCACACACATGAACCCTCGCATCCCTACTATTGTGGCTGCATGTCATAATGGGAGAATATATTTGGACAAACATAGGTGAACGTTCTGTGAAAATAGCCGATCTACAGGAACGGAACGCAACGCGCGATGTGCGACGTTGGGAGTTTGTACATTGCCTATTTTCGCTATTTGACGTACACCAAAGTGTATTTATAGCAGGGGTCTTCAACAGGGGGTCCGGGACCCCTAGGGGGTCCTCAGAGTTACTACAGGGGGTCCGCCAAATCTTTGTGTGATATGATTTTTTTTTCTTTTTACATTTAACCACTTGAACCCTAGCGTCCCTATTCTGAGGGGAATATTAGCCGAAAATAGCAGATCTACAAGCTCACAACGCCTCGCGCTGCGAGGCGTTGTGAGCTTGTAGATCGGCTATTTTTGGCAAAAAAATGTGTAGGTGTAGAGTGAAAAAAGAGCAGACCAAGTAAAAAAAAAAGTTTAATCTGAAACAGTTTTATATAATATAGAGGGGGTCCCTGCTTCATCCCTCTCTCGGCTAGGGGGTCCTTGGCCTGAAAAGGTTGAAGACCCCTGATTATAGTATTAGGTGGTTAACTCTGAGAGAGTGCCAGAAAGTGGGGATGATGTTCATAATGCATAAACTTGAGTATTTAACTTACATTTCCCAGCGTGGATTGATCTTACTGGTCTTTTAGAGAAAAAAAAATAAAGACACAAATAATAATCTGTTTAGGAGTCAGGATTCAATATCTCAAAAAAATGATTCCATATCTGTAACTGTTGCCAAACTGTTGCAAGCTTCACCTCGCAAAGAAAGTACTTTTATTTTTATTTGAGTTTACCGGTATCCTGACCGGTATACCCTGACTCTCAAGAGTGAACAAAGTGACCAAGGTTTTCACAGCAAAGGAGTGAAAGGGAGGAAAGTGAGTTGACCATGAAAGCCCCATAGTCCCAATTACTGGCCAGCAGACAGAGAGAGAGCAGAAAATGTGAGGATGTCTAACAAAAGTGTCTTCAGAAGTGAAGTTTATCGGCTCAGCTCAGAAGTCTTAACCTGAGCCGAGAGAGAGACAGCAACATGAGAGAGAGAGAGAGAGAGAGAGAGAGAGAGAGAGAGAGAGAGAGAGAGAGAGAGAGAGAGAGAGAGAGAGAGAGAGAGAGAGAGAGAGAGAGAGAGAGAGAGAGAGAGAGAGAGAGAGAGAGAGAGAGAGAGAGAGAGAGAGAGAGAGAGAGAGAGAGAGAGAGAGAGAGAGAGAGAGAGAGAGAGAGAGAGAGAGAGAGAGAGAGAGAGAGAGAGAGAGAGAGAGAGAGAGAGAGAGAGAGAGAGAGAGAGAGAGAGAGAGAGAGAGAGAGAGAGGGGGGAAGGTATGTTCCTTATCTTTGATAGAGGTCAGGGCACTTAACCCATTAAATCCGGGGACACATCTCTGTCATTTATAGATTTCTCTGGGCTATTCCAAAACAGCAGATCTACAAGCTCATAGCGCGGCACCGAGTGCCGCGCTATGAGCTTGTAGATCTGCTGTTTTTGAAAAAAAAAAAATCTTTGAATATGTATAATTTTTTTCATACATATTTAACTCAAATGCTTGCTTAATTCTGGAACAAAATATTTTGAGATGGGGGTCCACGGCCAAATACATATCATTTTGGGTGGTCTTGACATGAAACAGTTTGAGAACCACTGATATAGCAACAAACGTTTAAAACAAAATAATAATTTAGGATTTAGAAGACAATTGTAGAATCCCCCAGAAGCAAAGATTTGAGTTTAACATTTTGCTCTAAAAATATATTTAAATTCAAAGATGTGCACACATTTTCACGATTAAAAAAAAATAATAGCAAAAAAATCTGAAATGACACAATATCATGCGTTCCCGGATAAAATGGGTTAAGAAGAAAAAAAAGAAAAAAGAAAAGGCAGCAGGGATAAGATAGAGAGGGATTAACTCCCAATCCTAATTATGGAACGCCAGGAAATTATGCACAAAAAAAACGCACCGGCCAATCAATGTGTGGGGTCACGCTAATCCTGTGTGGGTCACGGCGGGACATGGAAGGGGAAATTGGTCCTGTCCATGCTTTCCAGGCACACGCACACCCACGGCGACAATCTCCTTTAAACAGGTGGGGAGGAAGTCCATATATGGACATGAAGGGCTAGGCTAATGCTTCACACTGCGTGACTGTGACTGTATTGTATAATGCAATGGACCACACAGTGGTTTAAAGTAACTCGGTACATGTACTCAAGTACTGTACTTAAGTACACATTTGAGGATTTTTTTTACTTTACTGGGAGTATTCCAATTGTCTATACTTTTACTTCTACTACTCCATTACATCTCAGAGGCAAATATTGTACTTTACTCCACTACAATTATTTGAAAACTTTAGTTACTTTGCAGATATCATTTATTACATTCTAAAACATACATGAACTACTATTGGCCCATTTTATACCTAGGCCATTTGAAAATAGCCGATCTACAAGCTCACAACGCGTCGCATCGCGACGCTTGTGAGCTTGTAGATCTGCTATTTTCAAACATTTTAGTACTTTTACTTTTGGCTCTTTTAGTACATTTTGAATACCAATACTTTTGTACTTTTACTCAAGTACATTTTGAATTCCCAGACTTTTGCTTGTAACAGAGTACTTTTACATCGCACTATTGATACTTTTACTTGAGTAAAACATTTGAGTCCTTTTTCCACCACTGAACCACACGCTTGCTATGTTCACAGGCATGCACAGGCATTATGCATGCTGGAGCTGTTATTGGTAAGAATTTTAGGCAAATAATATCTGCCAAAGCACCAAATAACTCACCCATCTGTGTTGAATATTAATTTTATTACTACAATCTGATACGCCAAAAGTTATTTTAAATTGAGTTCGCCTTTCTGAAAAATGTTCTTTCTCCGTTCAAATAATACATGCCATACCTTTTGCTATGTCTGTACGAATTATGTATTGTAATAGCGTCTATTTATGTGCTCCTTGCCATGTGAACATGGTCTTGAGTTAAATAAATAATGATAATGATTCAAATATGACATTATTTCACGAGTACTTGTTATTATAGGTTATTGTGAGTGACCTCCTTCACTGAATATGGAACCTGAAAGAGCATCTTTCCGATTTCATTTACAACTCTTGTGGCAATATTGTTGTGTACTTAAAGGAGGACTTCACCCATATTTTCATATAATTGGTCCTAACTAATGCTCATTATAATATGGTACAATTTTGTTTGTCTACTTGGTCTCTCTCTCAGAGAGGAGGGCTGTGAACAGTTCAGAAACCTGTCTACCGGTGACATCATCGATGGGGAATCCAAGCTAATAGAAACTGCAGGTTTTCTATTCCTGGAAAGTTAGCATGCTATAATAAAATCCATTTGTCTCGCATTAATAAAAATACAAATAAAAAATTCAAAATCCCGTTTAAAAAACAAAAAACCTGCCTAAGGCGCGCTCCCACCGCTCTTTTATTCATGTCTTGCCATGAATCCACGCATTTGCATTGACAAAGCATTGGCAGATTCTGCCCCATAGGTAAAATAAAAGTGCGGTGTGGCCGTGCCCTAACGATGATGTCACTGGTAGGCGGGTCTCTGAAGTGTCTACAGCCCTCCTGTGGTGTAGATTTTTTTTACCATTTTATCATGAGCATTTGAGAGGACCAATTATATGAAGATGGGTTGAAAATGGGTGAAGTCGTCCTTTAACCACTTAAACCCCAGGATCTGAATTCTGGGTGAAAATAGCAGATGAGCATTTCGATCTGCTATTTTCAGCGAAGATATTTAAAGGTAGGGTAAGTGATTTTCTTTGGTTAAAATAAGTGTTAAATAGCTCTATATTCTGATAGTACTCATTGCTATAGAGTGTTTGTTCAGTAAAAGGAGTCTCCTTGTCTCTCCAGCTCTTTATTAAACAGAAATGCATTTTCGTTTCAGTTTCAGTTTAATTTCCAATTTTATCCAATCAGGATAGAGAACTCAATCAGGATACAGATTAAACAAGTGTAATTTGAAGTGGATGACACTAAGAAATGAGCATGCAAAATTGGAACTGGAACACTATACAAAATATAGCTGCAAGCAGCGATAATATGGGGCCAGGAGAGAGAAAGAGAAATGATAATTCCTTTAACAGTCAGTTCATGAAAGTCCTTGCGGTCTTGTTTCCAATGAGTGCCTGTGAGCAATTAGGGGTTAAGAGTCTTGCTCAGGGACAAATTTCATTTCATCGACACATTTGCTGGACCTGGCCTGGAATCATACCTGGGGCAACCAGAGTCTCTGGCTCCCTAGGCGGGCTCACTAACCACTCAGCTATGGCCACCCCTGAGGAGAGAGAGAGAGAGAGAGAGAGAGAGAGAGAGAGAGAGAGAGAGAGAGAGAGAGAGAGAGAGAGAGAGAGAGAGAGAGAGAGAGAGAGAGAGAGAGAGAGAGAGAGAGAGAGAGAGAGAGAGAGAGAGAGAGAGAGAGAGAGAGAGAGAGAGAGAGAGAGAGAGAGAGAGAGAGAGAGAGAGAGAGAGAGAGAGAGAGAGAGAGAGAGATACGGAATAGATTGAAGAGACATAGAGAGAGACAAATGGAATAGATTGAAGAGACATAGAGAGAGACAAATGGAATAGCTCACAACGCGTCGCATCGCGACGCGTTGTGAGCTTGTAGATCTGCTATTTTCAAACATTTTAGTACTTTTACTTTTGGCTCTTTTAGTACATTTGATACCAATACTTTTGTACTTTTACTCAAGTACATTTTGAATTCCAGACTTTTGCTTGTAACAGAGTACTTTACATCGCACTATTGATACTTTTACTTGAGTAAAACATTTGAGTCCTTTTTCCACCACTGAACCACACGCTTGCTATGTTCACAGGCATGCACAGGCATTATGCATGCTGGAGCTGTTATTGGTAAGAATTTTAGGCAAATAATATCTGCCAAAGCACCAAATAACTCACCCATCTGTGTTGAATATTAATTTTATTACTACAATCTGATACGCCAAAAGTTATTTTTAAATTGAGTTCGCCTTTCTGAAAAATGTTCTTTCTCCCGTTCAAATAATACATGCCATACCTTTGCTATGTCTGTACGAGTTATGTATTGTATAGCGTCTATTTATGTGCTCCTTGCCATGTGAACATGGTCTTGAGTTAAATAAATAATGATAATGATTCAAATATGACATTATTTCACGAGTACTTGTTATTATAGGTTTATTGTGAGTGACCTCCTTCACTGAATATGGAACCTGGAAAGAGCATCTTTCCGATTTCATTTACAACTCTTGGTGGCAATATTGTTGTGTACTTAAAGGAGGACTTCACCATATTTTCATATAATTGGTCCTAACTAATGCTCATTATAATATGGTACAATTTTGGTTTGTCTACTTGGTCTCTCTCTCAGAGAGGAGGGCTGTGAACAGTATCAGAAACCTGTCTACCGGTGACATCATCGATGGGGAATCCAAGCTAATAGAAACTGCAGGTTTTCTATTCCCTGGGAAAGTTAGCATGCTATAATAAAATCCATTTGTCTCGCATTAATAAAAATACAAATAAAAAATTCAAAATCCCGTTTAAAAACAAAAACCTGCCTAAGGGGCGGCCTCCCCACCCGCTCTTTTATTCTTTGGTCTTGCCATGAAACCACGCAATTTGCATTGACAAAGCATTGGCAAGAATTCTTGCCCCCATAGAAATAAAGTGCGGTGTGGGCCGTGCCCTAACGATGATGTCACTGGTAGGCGGGTCTCTGAAGTGTCTACAGCCCTCCTGTGGTGTAGATTTTTTTACCATTTTATCATGAGCATTTGAGAGGACCAATTATATGAAGATGGGTTGAAAATGGGTGAAGTCGTCCTTTAACCACTTAAACCCCAGGATCTGAATTCTGGGTGAAAATAGCAGATGAGCTTTTCGATCTGCTATTTTCAGCGAAGATATTTAAAGGTAGGGTAAGTGATTTTCTTTGGTTAAAATAAGTGTTAAATAGCTCTATATTCTGATAGTACTCATTGCTATAGAGTGTTTGTTCAGTAAAAGGAGTCTCCTTGTCTCTCCAGCTCTTTATTAAACAGAAAATGCATTTTCGTTTCAGTTTCAGTTTAATTTCCAATTTATCCAATCAGGATAGAGAACTCAATCAGGATACAGATTAAACAAGTGTAATTTGAAGTGATGACACTAAGAATGAGCATGCAAAATTGGAACTGGAACACTATACAAAATATAGCTGCAAGCAGCGATAATATGGGGCCAGGAGAGAGAAAGAGAAATGATAATTCCTTTAACAGGTCAGTTCATGAAAGTCCTTGCGGTCTTGTTTCCAATGAGTGCCTGTGAGCAATTAGGGGTTAAGAGTCTTGCTCAGGGACAAATTCATTTCATCGACACATTTGCTGACCTGGCCTGGAATCATACCTGGGGCAAACCAGAGTCTCTGGCTCCCTAGGCGGGCTCACTAACCACTCAGCTATGGCCACCCCTGAGAGAGAGAGAGAGAGAGAGAGAGAGAGAGAGAGAGAGAGAGAGAGAGAGAGAGAGAGAGAGAGAGAGAGAGAGAGAGAGAGAGAGAGAGAGAGAGAGAGAGAGAGAGAGAGAGAGAGAGAGAGAGAGAGAAGAGAGAGAGAGAGAGAGGAGAGAGAGAGAGAGAGAGAGAGAGAGAGAGAGAGAGAGAGAGAGAGAGAGATACGGAATAGATTGAAGAGACATAGAGAGAGACAAATGGAATAGATTGAAGAGACATAGAGAGAGACAAATGGAATAGATTGAAGAGACAGAGAAAGAGACATGGAAACGGAATAGATTGAAGAGAAAGACATGGAAATGGAATAGATTGAAGAGAGAGAGAGAGCGCCATGGAAACGAATAGATTGAGTCATGTTTTTTGCATTTCAACTTAAATGAGTCTGCATCAAGTGAGGCTTGAACCGGCAACCTTACGGTCATGAAGCACTCTTAGGTAGCTGCAACACTACCTATAGTGCTATATCTTTGTCCAGGCTGATATTGTCTGTTGAGGAACTCTTGCCTTCTGTCATGACCCAAGCCCCTGTTTCACTAACACTAAGATCACTCGTTCACAAACCATTTACCAATGAAGAAATTGTACATCTCCTCAGAACCAAAATTAGTGAAAGTAGCCGATCTACAAGCTGACAAACCATTAAAAGTTGTCAGATTGTACATTGGCTATTTTCACAATGAAGTATGTTATACATTGAAAAAACATACTCTCATTGCTATCTGAAAAGTTGTGAGATTGTAGATCAGCTGTATGTAAAAAACACTCAATTAAGTATTTCATGTTATCTTTAACAATTGCAGATGTATTCATTGATAGTCATGTTGTGTGAAATGCAACTTAGATGAAGTCTGCACCAAGTGAGGCTTGAACTGGTGACCTTCAGGTTGTGGGGCACACATTTAACACATTAGCTGCCAAAGACGTATATATACGTCTTTTAATTATCAGCTGGTGTCTGCCAAAGACGTATATATACGTCTTTGGAAAAAAGGAAAAAACAATTTTTTTTTTTCAAAAAAAAAATTTTTTTTTCAAAAAAAAAAATTTTTTTTTTTTTTGCATTTTTTTATAATTTCAACCCTTGTCGAATTATGAACAGATTAGGAGCTAAAAATGTTCGAAGATTTGCTGCTCCATTCACTTCAATGTTAAAATTCAAACGGACAAACAATTCACTTTGTTTTTTGGTTTAAAACTACTGCTTTTGAGCTATATTGAAACATCAACCAAACATGTCAACGAGGTCAAAATGACCTCGTTGACATTTGTGAAACCACACCTGAATCTCATCTGTGATTAGAAACCATCTGGGGATCAATCATACTGGAGGAAAAAAATCTGTGGCTACGCGAACAGGTACCAAAAACATGGCAAAACCCTGGCAGGCAACAGCTAAAAATCTGAAAAAACTCTGGCAGGCAATGTGTTAAGCGAGAAGCCACCAACAGACAAGAACCTGTGAAAAAGGAGATCACACAGATCATACAGTTTCACGCAAATAGCTGAAAAATCCTGGGTTTAAGTGTTTTTCAAACTGCTCAAGATTGCGGACAATCTAAGGGCGGTGCTTACTGGTCAACGTGATAGATGTGTTCCTCATTAGTCAAGGCACATGTGTAAGCAGGTCTAATGGCTGTCGGCCAAACGAGGCATGACTTTTGCCTGTTTAAAGTTTCAATTTTCAAAAAATTGCTATAGCGCCCCCGTTTGACCAATTGGAGTAAGATTGGTTTCAGTGATATTTGGAATGGCCCTTTACATTTCTGCAAAGTTTCAAAGAATGGTAAGTCTGCATGTATGTGTTAGGGGCAGATGAATAATTGTCATAAAACTGCAATATTCATTGGCTCATTAAAGCTTCATTTTTTCACTTATGGAAGATCTTTTGCAAACGTTTTTTGGTATAGGTCCAAAGTTCATGTGTAGAAAGTTTCGTGCAGATTACTCAAAAATCCCAGGAGGAGATAGGTTTTAACTGTTTTTCATATAATTCAAAATGGTGGGAGATCTAAAGGTCAGAGGTCAAAAGTCAGAGTGTGAAAGTTGTTCAGCATGAGGAGACGCATGTGTGCATCGAAGTTTCATGGCTGTAGGTGAAACAGGGCATGAGTTGTACCTGTTCAAAGTTGTCATTTTCAACTGAGTGCTATAGCGCCACCTTTTGACGAAAGATTGTGAGATTTATTTTTTGATCGTTTTTCATGACCATCTACCATATGGCCGAGTTTCATAAAAAGCGACTGCACGGTTCAGCCAGAACTGGCAAAAACGGCGGAAGAAGAAGAAGAAACGGAATAATGCCAATAACAATATGGGTCCATGCTGGAAGCCTGGCCCCATAATTAAGCTTAAAAATGGTACTTTTTCCTGATTGGCTGAGATTTTGACACCTACCGGAAAATGTATTTTCTGTTTATTAAAGAGCTGGAGAGACATGGAGACTCCTGTTACTGAACAAACACTCTATCTCTTACTATCAGAATATAGTATTTTAACCTTTTAACAAAATACTTTTTGTTTTAACCAAAAAATATCACTTACCCTACCTTTAATATAGGGTGAGAAAAGGTCAGGAAAGTCGCGTAAAGAGCCGTGAGGGCCTCAGCTCAACACCGGATGGGGTTTTAAGTGGTTAAAGAGTTAATTTTCATGCAAGTTCACGCATTCGAGGCAAATAACGGCTGACCGCAAAGCCCTTACAGATAGCCTTAATCCATGCCATCGCTAAGTCGTCCACACAATACGTCACAAATACCCCGTTAGTCATGCAATTATTCAAATGAGCTCGCAGTCCAAAGGACAACAGAGAGAGAGCAGCCACGTTCATGGGAAAATCATTGTGACAATATGAGCTTTAACTCTTTAAGACCGGGAACGCATCTGTGTAACCATTTTAACCGTTATCTTATACTTTGGCTATTAAAAAACAGCAGATCTACAAGCTCATAGCGCGGCTATTTTTTTTTTTTTTAAACGTGAACATTTGTGCAAATATTTGAATAAATGTATATTTTTAAAGCGGACATTTCAATCTTTGCTTCTGGGGGTACCTGGAACAGATGGGGGTCCGCGGCCAAATACATATTAAAACACATTTTGGGGGTCCTTGACATGTGAAAAGTTGGAGCTCCACTGCTATAGCAACATACCGTTAGGATTTAGAAAACATTTGTAGAATATATATATATATTCAAAGATTTGCAAAAAAATAAAATAAATAGCAGATCTACAAGCTCATACATAGCGCGGTACTCCGGCACTCGGTGCTGCGCTATGAACTTGTAGATCTGCTATTTTTTTAATGGCCAAAGAAATCTTAAAATTACACTTTCCAGGTCTTAACCCATTGAGACCTGGAACTGTGTAATTTTTAGATTTGAGCTAAAAAGCATTATTTTACACTTTGGGCTATTCAAAAATAGCAGATATACAAGCTCATAGCGCGGCACCGAGTGCCGCGCTACGAGCTTGTAGATCTGCTATTTTTGAAAATTCGTGAAAATGTGTGCAAATCTTTGAATATATATATTTTTAAAGCGAACATTTTTAACTCAAATCTTTGCTTCTGGGGGGTCCTTGGAACAACATATTTTGATGGGGGTCCGTGGCCAAATACATATAATTTTCGGGGTCCTTGACATGAAAAAGATTGAGCACCACTGATATAGAAACATACGTTTTTCACAATACTGTTGAGATTTAGGAGACATGTAGAATCGGCTTCAGGTCTCAATGGGTTAATCTGGCTCACGTTGTCATGATACATCGTGCACAAAGCTTCTATAAATAAAGACCCATTCATCATCTTCTCATCAAGTACATGCATTGATCTTGGATCTTTGTTATCGGCTCATCAAACAAGAAGTGGGATCATTGGCTGTCATTTTGACTGGAGGCGTTTGCAGCCTGTTAGGTGCTGGTAATAGGTTGTTATCTGTAAGATAAACCGTCATTATCATATGGGGGCCCGTAGTAATCATGGCTTCAAAGACCAAACGATTCGTTGCAGTCGCTCAGAAACCTTCTATCTTCATGTTTCATCTTTTTTTTCTTCTTTTTTTATGTCTCTGGGTGTTATACAGTGGTGGAAAAAGGTACTCACATGTGTTACTTAAGTAAAAGTATCAATACTGCAATGTAGAAATACTCTGTTACAGGTGAAAGTCCGGAATTAAAAATGTACTTGAGTAAATGTACAAACGTATTGGTATCAAAATGTACTAGAAGTACCAAAAGTAGAAAGTACTCATTATGCAGAATGTCTCATTTCACAAGTTTTCAAATGTATATATATTTTTTGAAAATAGCCGATCTACAAGCTCACAATGTGTCGCATCGCGACGCATTGTGAGCTTGTAGATCTGCTATTTTCAAATGGCCAAAATGTATAGGGCTGAAGTGGTTAATATGTTTTATAGTAACTAGTAACTAAAGTTTTCAAATAATCGTTGTGGAGTAAAAGTACAATATTTGCCTCTGAGATGTAGTGGAGTATAAGTAAAAGTACAGAGAATTGGAAATACTCTAGTAAAGAAAAAATACCTCAAAAATGTTCTTAAGTACAGTACTCGAGTAAATGTACTTAGTTAATTTACACCACTGGTATTATAAATTCTTAACAAATGAAAAGTACTAACAAGCATGTGACTAAAATCATGGCTGGCATTGGATCCAGTCCTGAATAATAATAACGGTTATATGTTACATACAAGCTTTCCACAGTGACGGTGATGATATGGGTCCATATATATAATCATGGCTTCACATGAGGAACAAAATCATCATCATTTATCAGAGGCAGATCTTTGCCTTCCGCCTCTCCACTCCTACGCGCCTCTCCACTTGTCAAACTGTAGCCGTCTGGGAAAGCCGTGCATTAACCCAACACATCTGTGCAGTGGTGTAAAGCAGTGGTTTTCAACCAGTGGTCCGGGGACCACCAGTGGTCCTTGAGGGAGTTCCAGGGGGTCCCCAGCTAAATGATAGATAGGAACCAAATGGACCCTAACGGGTCCATTTGGTTCCATTTGTACACTCTCAGAGTTAAATTAACATTGATTTTATAATAAAAATCACACCCAGTGTGAAGTGGGCGGTGTGGTCACAGTGGTCATCACAGTGATGGAAGTGATTAACTTAAAAAAAAAACATAAAAGTGTTTTTTTTAAGTGCATAGTCCTATTTATAGGGCTATTCACATGTGTCATTTGTTTCTAGCCAATCACAGTCCTGAATAGAGTCATGGTGGCCAATCACGGTGCAGGGTTAGGGGGATACACTGGTGGCCAATCAATTCTTGACGCTAGTGACGGAATAAATAAAAGGCCTTTGTATCCACGGTTGTCGGCACGATTAACATTGAGCATAAAAAAAAAAATAATAATGAAGAAAAAAAAAGTGAAACAACTACAAAAACCCTTCAGTCTCCTGTATTTCTGAATGCTTGGTCAGGGACAACATGCAGATACCTTCATCCCTCCGTGAAGGTACAGTGGGTGACCATTGACTTTGTCGTTTTTTTTCATTCTTCTCATGCGTTTCATGCAGGGCATGTATGATTTCCACTCTGTGCCACTAGGGGCAGCAGCGGTCTACTACCTACAGCTGCCTACAGCCCACAGCAGACAGCAAGAATATATTTGTTACTAGTATACTGTATATCCTCTCCAAACTGTACATACATTACTTTACACTTTTGTATTATGTTTTGACACTTGCTTTGGAAAATGTAAACGTATGTTTTATCATGCCAATAGCTCATTTGAATAGCAAAATTGTTTGTTTTGGGGTTTTTAGGCACTGTTTTTCCTAGAAAGACAGAGAAAGATCCTGTCTGTTGCTTACAGTACAAGATGTGACATTTATATTAAGCAAAATATTAAGCAAATAAAGTTAGATAGCATGATGCTGAGCTTAACATTAGTTTAATTTTAACGTCTTAATTGATAAAACGAGACGGGAAAATAAACGTATTTTTTTCTCTTGCCAATAGCTCATTTGAATTGACAAATTGTATTTCTGTGGTGGTGGTTCAGTGGCACTATATATATATATATATATTTAATATATACTGGGGTCATACGTTCTGTGCTTTCTGTGTGTGCACTTATGCCGTGTGTCTCTTTCTTTGAGCGGGGGGGGGGGGTCTATCAAGGCAGGCTATTTGTTCAGATGCAATTTCAGCGTGGCTATTAAATAGGCAAAAAAATCTGATCTACAAGCCCACAAAGAGTCGCGATGCAACTCTATTTTCTAACATTTTAGTCTATTTTTGGCAGAGAGAGAGAGAGAGAGAGAGAGAGAGAGAGAGAGAGAGAGAGAGAGAGAGAGAGAGAGAGAGAGAGAGAGAGAGAGAGAGAGAGAGAGAGAGAGAGAGAGAGAGAGAGAGAGAGAGAGAGAGAGAGAGAGAGAGAGAGAGAGAGAGAGAGAGAGAGAGAGAGAGAGAGAGAGAGAGAGAGAGAGAGAGAGAGAGAGAGATTAATATAATATAGGCCTACTATATATACTTTACTCGTAACAGAGTAGGCTACTTCTACATTGCAGTATTGATATTTTTACTTAAGTAAACTGCAAACCAAAAAACTCTTCAACGACATGTGCTCCTTGTCCAGTCTATTCATCGCTAAACCGGTTATGTTAATTATCTCTCTCTCTCTATACAAAGACAAAGTCTCTTTTATCCAGATGCGCTCTCTCTCTCTCTGTCTCTCTGTACAAAGACAAGGTCTCTCTCTCTGAGAGAGAGAGAGAGAGAGAGAGAGAGAGAGAGAGAGAGATGCATCAAAGTAGGGGTTCTCAATCTTTTCCAGGCCATGACCCCCCAAAATAACCATATTGGGGACCCCCATTTTGCGTGTGCGGATTTCATCATCAATTTAAAAATAAAGATGATCGGATCATCTGTGAAGCATTTTCATATACGCTGCTGTCTCGTTAAAACCAGCTGCGGGTGAATATTATCCAACACATCACCACGGTTAACGCTACGTTCATGTTTACTGCATTACATTTGTAACAACAGCATAATATTGGGTTGTGCAGGTGAGATTTCGAAAAATCTTCAGTGAATGCTTTTAGGGACTATGCCTAGGCCTACATAGAATGTGGAGGGAGAAGGGTACCAGCTGCACTTGTACCCCTTATTAACTGTAATATGCTCATTCCATGCAGCTCGGCAGAATGCGTGTGCGGCTTTAGTTTGATGAACATTGAACCTCATAATAACATCACTCCGTTCGCGACTGCATACAGAACGTGTGTCGGCTCTGATGTTTATTAGACAGCATGGACCTCCGCTCAGGTCCTGGAATCCAGAGCCTTATGTCAAGACTTGGCTGCGAGCACATCGCACGGCAGAAAGCACAAAAACCAAAGTGGCACAGCCTGTCATGTCAGATAACCCCGACCCTTTGGCAGTTTTTATAAGACAGGGGTTATTGGCGTCTTTTTGGTTTGTTTTATTTTATTTCCTCGTTTATACTTATTTCCTCCTCAATATTGTTTAAGAATTAATGTGCTATCCATGACATGCTGTCACCAGTTTACCAGTTCACTGTCTGTTATTTAATGATGATCGAATATTGGCTAAATGTTTACAATTTCTTCTGTCCAAACAATGAAAAGCACTAAGAAAAGGCAAGTGAGTCTCTCTTTAATTAAGCATGATGAGCCATGTGTTTTCCACAAAACAATTGAATATCATTGAATATAATTGCACCCTTGTCATACTACTATTAGCTTTCAGTAGGCCACCACAGGCACAGACAGCGCGGCCTGGCGCAGCGCGGCGGAGTGGTTGCGTGCGGGGGTCGGGGGGCTTTCGTGGGAGGGGGGGACGGGTGGATCAGAGCTTAACCCTAAAACCGAAATAAAGTAACAAAAAAAAAACTCCAATCCGCTCAAGAACCTTGCTCCCCCACTTCCAAAATTAGCACTAGCCTACAACACTGGCCCAGTCTCTTGCCAAACCGGTTATGTTAATGACATGCAGCCTATTCCAAATAAGCCAAGTGAGGAACTCTGCTATCAGGTTCCCCCTCCCCCCTACAGTACCTCTGTAGGCCTATCTCTTCTATCAAAGTATTTGTTCAGATACAAATTCAGAGCGGCCAATTTTGATATTTTTAATGCGCCTACATGAAGTTAGAGGGATGGGCAGAAATGGTGTAGGCCAGTGGTTTTCAACCTTATTCCCATCAAGGACCCCCAAATTGACACATATTAGCCCAGGGACCCCCATTTGAAAAGATATGCCAGGGACTCAACCATTTAGATTTCTTGGGCGTCCCAATCTACACTGTATCATCATCATCAGTGTTCATTTAACTCTGAGAGTGTACAAATGGAACCAAATGGACCCTGACGGGTCCATTTGGTTCCATTTGTACATTAAGAGTTACAGACACATAAGGGTCAATTTGGTTGCTAACTATTAATTTGGCTGGGGACCCCCTGGAACCCCCTCAAGGACCACTGGTGGTCCCCGGACCACTGGTTGAAAACCTCTGGTGTAGGCTATTTTCAACTGTTAATGGGTTTTTCTTTCTTCACAAATGAATTCTACTTTGTTGTACAACAGTGTCCCATAAAAGTAGCGAAAATAGCCGATCTACAAGCTCACAAAGTGTTGCATCATGATTTGAATTCCGACTGAAAACGCCACCCTTGCGTCTCCGTGTGTACAACCAAATACGCATCTTTCCTGCACCGATGACGCTTGGGGCTTTTACAGCGCTGCTCCTACACTACCACCGTCAGCAACAAGTGGACATGGAGTAAATGTACTTAGTTACTTTCCGCTTAGTTACTTTCACGTGCATATAAATGAGCCACGCGGTCTTATAAGAATGAAAACAAACGCCTCGCTGTTGGCCATGGATCACATGACGGTCGTCTGTTACGGTCATGGATGAACTCAAAATGTTACTTGAGTTCAATCAAAGTAAAAGTGCAAAAGTATTGGCAAATAAATGTTTGAAAATAGCTGATCTACAAGCTCACAATGCGTCGCAATGCGTTGTGAGCTTGTAGATCGGCCATTTTCAAATACACTATGTGAAATAGGGCAAATAATGTATGTTTTATAATGTAATGATTTATATCTGCAAAGTAACTAGTAACTAAAGCGTTCAAATAATGGTAGTGGAGTAAAAGTACAATATTTTCCTCTGAGATGTAGTGGAGTAGAAGTAAAAGTAAAAATAGCAAGTCAGCATGCTTACAGCGTGGGATTCGAACCCGGGTCGTAAAATCGCCAGATATTAGTTTTAACCGCTACACTAACTGGACTATTTAATTTACAGAGGAAAGAGGTAGAAACCTACTATACAGAAATTGATGCGAGAAAAAAAAAACATATAAGACGTCTGTCTGTCTGTCTCTCCACGGACTTTTGAGACAGACAGACAGACAGACAGACAGACAGACAGACAGACAGACAGACAGAAACCAATGTGTGTCTGAACATTTCTAAAATGACAGAGATGCGTTCCTGACTGCCCGACGCTGAACAGAAAACCCAATTTAAACGCTCTAAGCACACGTAATTATTGCTAGTTATTAATAATAATATAAGACATCTATCTGTCTGTCTGTCTGTCTGTCTGTCTGTCTGTCTGTCTGTCTGTCTGTCTGTCTGTCTGTCACAAAAAAAGTGACTCCAAAGCGGCACCTTGTGGTAGTATTTGGAACTTAAATTTACTGCAAAGCGGGTGAGGCAAATGAGTGAAGTGATACTCTTATGAAAAGCGACAAAGTCAATGGTCACCCACTGTACGTTTCAATGTCAAAACATCTTCATCAGGTACCACCTTGGACTTATTGCCATCGAAACGCTTTCACGTTATTTTCCTGCACCCTGTAATTAACTGCGGATGCGATGGTGCTTCCTCAGTTCACCTGACTGACTGAAACTCTTGTCAAAATGTTTACAGAGTAAAGGTTTTTCTCCAGTGTGGATAAGCTGGTGCCTTTTGAGAGCACTTATATGACTGTAACTCTTGTCACAATGTTTACAAAGGAAAGGCATTTCTCCGGTGTGGATACGCTGATGTCTGATTAGGTTGTTGAAGACACTGAAACTCTTGCCACACCGTTTACACAGGAAAGGTTTTTCTCCAGTGTGGACACGCTGGTGAAGACTCAGTTGACCTGGCTGACTGAAACTCTTGTCGCACTGTTTACACAGGAAAGGTTTTTCTCCAGTGTGGACACGCTGGTGAAGACTCAGTTCACCTGACTGACTGAAACTCTTGTCGCACTGTTTACAGAGGTACGACTTTTCTCCAGTGTGGATATGCTGGTGTCTTTTGAGAGCTTGTAACAGACTGAAACTCTTGTTACACTGTTTACAGGAGAAAGGCTTCTCTCCAGTGTGAACATACTGGTGTCTCTTCAGATTACTTAAGACACTGAAAGTCTTGTCACACTGTTTGCAGTGGAAAGGCGTTTCTCCAGTGTGGACATACTGGTGTCTCTTCAAAGTACCTGACGTACTGAAACTCTTACCACACTGCTTACATATGTGGTTCGCTTCCCTGTATAAGTCATCAGATCTATCTTTGCCTCTCCTTGCTGAGTTAACGTCTTGGTAAGATCTTGTGTCTTCAGTTCCACCTCCTTTTCTCTGGCTGGTTACAGAGCTGGCAATTTGAAGCTTTGAGGCAGCTGGTTCTTCATCAAAGCTGCTATCCTTCGACTCTCTTTCGGCTTGGAGTTTTGTCCTCATCTTCTCTTTGCTCACTTGTCTCTCTCTCTCTCCTCGATATACCTGTCTCTCTTAATCTGGCTGTCTCAGTATATTGTTCCTTACTAGACTATGTGTCTTGGACTCGGACACATCAAGTCTATTGGCTTTTATGGGGCAGGAATATTTACCCTTATATAGTCTCTCTCAATCTCCTCAGTCTTTAACTTAGTTATCCTTTTATCCACATCAGTTTCTTCTCAGAGCACCTCAATAGATTCTGCTTGAAGTCACATTTTCTCTTGGATATACTGTTCTTATATAGAATATTTTGACCGGACCTCACCTTATGAAGATGTCACACACAACACAAACTGTTGCCAAGCATTCCAAACCGCTGATTTGCGCAGGCGTCATTGCAATTAATTAATTAGTCATTGTATCCTTAGAGGTTGGACATTCTTAAAGACACAAATTTCTCTCTTAAATTGAATATTTTATGCTGTTTTTTGAAAGTAGGTCGGAGTGGCTTATTTTAAGTATCGGCCAAGAGCCATTGTTAAAGGAACCTATTTTCAACCTTATCTTCGTATATTTGGCTCTCACTAATGCTCATTATAAGATCGCACCATTTCTGTCTACTCACTGTGTCACAACGGAGCTAGTTTGAGAATCCCTGGCAGTGGAATGACATTTCACTTTATCTTTGTTTGTTACTTGCTTTCCTTTCCGGGGGTTCTGTGTCTCCAGACTTGTAAGGGAGAGATGTGTGAGGAACTATCGCTGTATCGGTAGAGTCGTGATGTGAGCGTGTGGAAAAGTGTTGTCAGCGGGACTCATCTATATCTAGAAATGTGCGAAATCTCGGTGAGCAATCATCTGTGTGTGACTTATCGGTTGTCCAGAACCACCGTGCGACAATAGAACCCCATATATGGACATGGACATCCCTGAAGAGGTCAAATTATGTCTGTGTGAACCGTTCATGTCGGTACTATGACTTCATATTGATATCATCCGGGATCCCCTTAAATGGAGATACAATGAAACATACAAACGGATGCAGAGATCTCCATACATGGACAGGAAAATAAGAGGGGTACAACGAGTACTCTGATAACGCAATGCACCTTGTACCCTTTGAACCCATTGTCAGAGAGGAATACTTTCCCAACATGCATCATCCCCAGCGGGCATCAATCGGCCTAGTCTTGTATTATACAAATAATTTGTACTGTGTCACTGGTTTTAAAGGATCTACACACCATGAATTTAAAAAATAATAATAATAATTAATATCATATTTATGTCCCTCAAACGTTTTTTCAAAAGGTTTGAGCCTAAATCAAGCCTCAGATATACTCATTCCAACTTCTCTCTGGCTTATAAAGCACTTTCACCTGCAATACCACATTGTGCTGTTTGGCACGGGGCGCTATTGAGCCATTTTGTATGTATGATATCTCCCGGTTCTGTGTGGAAAAAGTAAAAAAAATAAAAACTAGAAAAATTTCTCCTCGGAGCACAACTCTCCGCCAGAAGACTTGTGTTGGGAATGTTGGGAATGTTCTATCTGTATAAGTGTCCTATCCGTCCTGTCTGTATAAGTGTCCTATCCCTCCTGTCTGTATAAGTGTCCTATCCGTCCTGTCTATGTAAGTGTCCTATCCGTCCTGTCTGTGTAAGTGTCCTATCCAATTGTTACAGTATCCGCCATTTCGTGATTGTTCCTGTCTTACCTCACTCTTACCAGACTTGTGTTGGGGATGTTGGGAATGTTCTAATTCTTATGTTCTAACTGTCCTATCCATCCTGTCTGTATAAATGTCCGATCCGTCCTGTCTGTATAAGTGTCCTATCCGTCTGTATAAGTGTCCTATCCGTCTTGTCTGTATAAGTGTCCTATCCGTCCTGTCTATGTAAGTGTCCTATCCCTCCTGTCTGTGTAAGTGTCCTATCCGTCCTGTCTGTATAAGTGTCCTATCCGTCCTGTCTGTATACTGTAAGTGTCCTATCCGTCCTGTCTGTATACTGTAAGTGTCCTATCCGTCCTGTCTGTGTAAGTGTCATATCCCTCCTGTCTATGTAAGTGTCCTATCCGTCCTGTCTGTGTAAGTGTTCTATCCGTCCTGTCTGTATAAGTGTCCTATCCGTCCTGTCTGTATAAGTGTCCTATCCGTCCTGTCTGTATAAGTGTCCTATCCGTCCTGTCTGTATACTGTAAGTGTCCTATCCGTCCTGTCTGTGCAAGTGTCATATCCCTCCTGTCTATATAAGTGTCCTATCTGTCCTATCTGCCAATTATGTATCAGCCATGCAGCCATTTCGTGATGGTTCCTGTCTTACCTCACTTTGACAGTGGATGGTTCCTGTCTTACCTCACTTTGACAGACACTGTCAAAGTGACGCCATGTATTTATAGGCCGCTATGCGTCACTAGCCAATCAGATCACAGTATTTCACCGTATTGTCACGTGTCACGTGAGGCTTGACCAATCGGTGTGTCATATTTAGAAAGTGAAAACAATACTCTCCTGGCGGAGAGTAATAATGTTTTTTTTTGGTTGGAACTGAAAAACGGGAGGGATTGTACCCTGACGTGACGTCACGTCAGGGTGCAAATCAGTTTGGCCTGTTTTGAGACCAATTTACAGAAAACCCCAGATTTGCTGTGAACGCCTGAGTCTTCAAACTTGGGTATTTTTGGGGATAGAAGAGAGGTAGGGGAGACCAAAAACACACAAAAAATAATAAAAAGTTAAAATTCAATGTGTAGCCCCTTTTAAAAGACGGTTTTCCTGGGTACCAGATGGGACTGCCCTGGAGGTGCGCCTCGGAGCTCCGGGCGGCCCATGGGCCGTCTCTACCCGGCGAGCCTGGGGTCCCCAGTTCCCCCTAGGCTGATTTGTTCCGGGGCTCGGGCAGGGACAACGGGGAACCCCCCATGAGCTCGGAGGCAACGTTTAAAAAACAAATCTTCCTCTAAATAAAAATCATCCCTCTTTACAAAAATGGAGACTCCCTTTCTACCAGCGGCAGCCATGCTCCCCCTCTCATCAATTTGATCAACCCGAACCCCCCTTGCCCAAGTTCTGTGCCATCGGGCTGCCACTCCCCCTGAATACGCTTTAGACCCCAAAGACACATTTCTTGACGCTAGTGACGGAATAAATAAAGGCCTATGTATCCACGGTTAACATTGAGCATAAAAAAAAAAAATAATAATGAAGAAAAAAAAAGTTAAACAACTACAAAAACCCTTCAGTCTCCTGTATTTCTGAATGCTTGGTCAGGGACAACCTGCAGATACCTTCATGTGAAGGTACGTTTCAATGTCAAAACATCTTCATCAGGTACCACCTTGGACTTCACCTTATGAAGATGTATTGCCATCAAAACGTTTTCACGTTTTGATGGCTTCCTCAGTTCACCTGACTGACTGAAACTCTTGTCAAAATGTTTACAGAGTAAAGGTTTTTCTCCAGTGTGGATAAGCTGGTGCCTTTTGAGTTTACTTATATGACGGTAACTCTTGTCACAATGTTTACAAAGGAAAGGCCTTTCTCCAGTGTGGACACGCTGGTGCACCATCAGTACACCTGACTGACTGAAACTCTTGTCGCACTGTTTACAGATGTAAGGCTTTTCTCCCGTGTGGATACGCTGATGTCTGATTAGGTTGTTGAAGACACTGAAACTCTTGCCACACTGTTTACAGTGGAAAGGTTTTTCTCCAGTGTGGACACGCTGGTGAAGACTCAGTTGACCTGACTGACTGAAACTCTTGTCGCACTGTTTACACAGGAAAGGTTTTTCTCCAGTGTGGACACGCTGGTGCATCCCCAGTTCACCTGACTGACTGAAACTCTTGTCGCACTGTTTACAGAGGTACGGCTTTTCTCCAGTGTGGATATGCTGGTGTCTTTTGAGAGCTTGTAACAGACTGAAACTCTTGTTACACTGTTTACAGGAGAAAGGCTTCTCTCCAGTGTGAACATACTGGTGTCTCTTCAGATTACTTAAGACACTGAAAGTCTTGTCACACTGTTTGCAGTGGAAAGGCGTTTCTCCAGTGTGGACATGCAGGTGTCTCTTCAAAGTACCTGTCGTACTGAAACTCTTACCACACTGCTTACATATGTGGTTCGCTTCCCTGTATAAGTCATCAGATCTATCTTTGCCTCTCGTTGCTGAGTTAACGTCTCGGTAAGATCTTGTGTCTTCAGTTCCACCTCCTTTTCTCTGGCTGGTTACAGAGCTGGCAATTTGAAGCTTTGAGGCAGCTGGTTCTTCATCAAAGCTGCTATCCTTCGACTCTCTTTCGGCTTGGAGTTTTGTCCTCATCTTCTCTTTGCTCACTTGTCTCTCTCTCTCCTCGATATATCTGTCTCTCTTAATCTGGCTGTCTCAGTATATTGTTCCTTAGTAGACTATGTGTCTTGGACTCGGACGCATCAAGTCTATTGGCTTTTATGGGGCAGGAATATTTAACCTTATATAGTCTCTCTCAATCTCCTCAGTCTTTAACGTAGTTATCCTTTTATCCTCAATAGATTCTGCTTGAAGTCACATTGTCTCTTGGATGTACTGTTCTTATATAGAATATTTTGACCGGACTTCACCTTATCAAGATGTCACACACAACACAAACTGTTGCCTAGCATTCAAAACCGCTGATTTGCGCAGGCGTCATTGCAATTAATTCATTAGTCATTGTATCCTTGGAGGTTGGACATTCTTAAAGACACAAATTTCTCTCTTAAATTGAATATGTTATGCTGTTTTTTGAAAGTAGGTCGGAGTAGCTTATTTTAAGTATCGGCCAAGAGCCATTGTTAAAGGAACCTATTTTCAACCTTATCTTCGTATATTTGGCTCTCACTAATGCTCATTATAAGATCGCACCATTTCTGTCTACTCACTGTGTCACATTGGAGCTAGGTTGAGAATCCCTGGCAGTGGAATGACATTTCACTTTATCTTTGTTTGTTACTTGCTTTCTTTTCCGGGGGTTCTGTGTCTCCAGACTTGTAAGGGAGAGATGTGTGAGGAACTATCGCTGTAACGGTAGAGTCGTGATGTGAGTGTGTGGAAAAGTGTTGTCAGCGGGACTCATCTATATCTAGAAATGTGCGAAATCGGTGAGCAATCATCTGTGTGTGACCTATCGGTTGTCCAGAACCACCGTGCGACAATAGAACCCCATATATGGACATGGACATCCCTGAAGAGGTCACATTATGTCTGTGTGAACCGTTCATCTGTCGGTATGACTTCATATTGATATCATCACACACACACACACACACACGCACACGCACACGCACACACACACACACACACTATCGATTATAAACCCCTACCACACATTGCTGTATGCACTGTAAACGGACGCGGGAACAAATGGATCGAAAAAGCGATAAGAAGGAAAGAAAGAAAGGGTAGAGTAGAAGGAAGGGGGAGAGGACATTGAAAGGAAGATCTGTGACACAATAACGGATGTGTTCTCTGTGAAGCGGGCGTCTCCAGGACAGCGGGGACATACATCACGGGAACACAGCAGGACAGCGGGGACATACATCACGGGGACACAGCAGGACAGGCTGCTACACGTCTCTGTTGTGGTGGAAAGACCTCCTAACTCCAAGCTTTTCTTCTGTTGTTGTTGTTGTTGCTTCTAGTTGGTTTTACTGGGAATGGAAGAGTATAAGGCAGTCCTCTATGCCAGTGGTTTTTCTACAAGCTCATAGCCATGAGCTTGTAGATCTGCTATTTTTGAATAGCCAAAGTATAACATATGGTTAAAGTGGTTAAAATGATTGTGACGCTATATTAACTAATTTAGCTGGGGTCCCCGGACCCCAATTTGAGAACCAATGCTCTATGCCAGTGGTTTTCAAACTTTTTCGTGCCAATTAAGGACCCCCGAATTGATATTTATTTGGCCGCGGACCCTCGATTCCAGGGACCCCCAGAAGCAAAGATTTGAGTAAAAAATATTTGCTTTAAAAAGATCTGCATGTGATGCTTTGATCCAGAAGTGTGCAGGTACAGTAGCTTCAGCATGGTGCTCAAGGACACAGTGAGAAAGGACATGCAACATTTACAAGATGACTTTTGAAACAACTGACCGTCACGGGGCAACTGTACACATCCTGCTGAGGCGATGTAAATACCAGGCTAAACTCTGAACAATGACAATGACTGTACAATAGAGGTACATCATTGATGGCATGGAGCTTGCTCAGGTGTGTCAGTGCCAGTGGTGTAAAGTAACAAAGTACATTTACTCAAGTACTGTACTTAAGTACAATGTTGAGGTACTTTTACTTTGCTGGAGTATTTCCAATTGTCTATACTTTTACTTCTATTCCACTGCACCTCAGAAGCAAATAGGACAGTGTTTCAGCACCAGGATGGAAGGACAGTGTTTCAGCACCAGGATGGAAGGACAGTGTTTCAGCACCAGGATGGGAGGACAGTGTTTCAGCACCAGAGTGTAAGGACAGTGTTTCAGCACCAGAGTGGAAGGACAGTGTTTCAGCACCAGAGTGGAAGGACAGTGTTTCAGCACCAGAGTGTAAGGACAGTGTTTCAGCACCAGAGGGGCGGCCATAGCTGAGTGGTTAGTGAGTCCGCCTAAGGAGCCAGAGGCCCTGGTTGCCGCAGGTTCGATTCCCGGTTCGATTCCCGGCCAGGCCAGCATATGTGTCGATGAAATGAAATTTGTCCCTGAGCAAGACTCTTAACCCCAAATTGCTCACAGGTTCTCATTGGAAACAAGACCGCAAGGACTTTCATGAACGATTTGTTAAAAGGAATTATCCTTATCCTTAGAGTGGACATTGACTCCTCCCTCTGCCCCCGTCTGACCCGGCTGACCATTCTCTACCCTGCATCGCCCCCTGCTGGTCGGGTGGACCTCCTACCTCTATCTCACCTGTTTCACCTGTCACCTCCTTCTCTCCAAATATTCATGCGCAATACTTAATCCCTGTCCAAATGGGCCAAAAAACTCACAACAACCACAAGGGCCCCGGGATTAATTTTAGCAACCTAATTTATCCTCTCTGCCTCCCACACTCCAACCCCCAAAAAATCACCTTTAAAATAAACCTGGCCCTATTCAACATCAGGTCACTCCTTAACAAGCATTCCTCTATTCACGACCTTATCTGCGATGAGAAACTGGACATTATTTTTTTAACAGAGACATGGCTTGACTCAGCTGGCGCAGTCCCCCTAGCCGCTGCTTGCCCCCCAGGTTACAGTTATGTTCACTCAGCACGTGATAACAAGAAAGGAGGTGGACTTGCCTACATTTTTTCAGACAAACTCAAATTTAAGCCTCTATCCTTAGGTTGATTTTCATCCTTTGAATATCAGGCCACCATTCTAGAGACTCAATCCCCCGTGCTCATAATTACAATTTATCGTCCTCCAAAGAGCAGCAAAGCCATATTCCTAACGGAAATATCAGACCTTTTATCCTTCTGCACATTAAACTACGACAGGACCCTGGTCACAGGCGACATTAATTTACACTTGGATAATGACACAGATGCTGTAGCTTTGGGGTTCCTACAGACTTTAAATTTCCATGACTGTATTCAGCACGTTGTTGGGCCAACGCACAAACATGGCCACACCTTGGACTTGGTGATCTCCAGAGGCCTAACCATCACAGTGGACAAGATTATTGAGAAGCCCGAGCTATCTGACCACCATGCAGTGTTCTTTAATATGGCTGTCTCGGACTTAGAGAAAAACAAGACAGAATATTGTGTGAAAAAACGTTTCTTTAGCTCAACGGCAGCCAGTGAATTCTCCCGTCTTCTGGCCTGTGCACCCCCCCTGCCTAATACCTCATCAGTGAATGTCTTGATACAACAGTTCAACCTTAATCTTGAGACAGCAGTCAATATAGTGGCCCCTATGAAATCCAAAAAAAGACAAAACTCCAAAGTAACACCCTGGATCAACGACCATATTCGATCTCTAAAGAAAGAATGTCGTAGAGCTGAGCGGGGTTGGAGAAAAAGCAAACTCACCATCCACCTTGAGATCTTTAAGACATCAACAGTTGCTTATAACAAAGCCCTTCGCTTAGCAAGGCAGACTTATTTCTCTGGCATTATTAACAATAACAAAAATAATGCCAGAGTTCTATTTTCCACCATTGAACGGCTCTTGAACCCCCCCCAGTCATATAAGCAATCGCTCCCCGCTTCCAAAGCTAAATGTAATGAATTTGCATCTTTTTTTGACAATAAAATCCTCGACATTCGAGCTGATATTACAAACAGTGCCAGCTCAAACTCCTTAACCCCAAATGCGGCTACTGCTGCCAGGTGCAATAGTGTTAACCCCAGCAGGGGTAGCCTCAACTCATTTTATGAAATCGGCTTTGAGGAACTTCACAAAACCATATCTCAGATGACTTCATCCTCATGTTCCCTGGATACACTCCCCACTCCCTTTCTCAAAGAGGTTCTGGACAGTGTGCTTGCGGACATTCTAAGAATCATTAACTGCTCACTACAATCAGGTATATTCCCAGACTCACTTAAAACAGCCATTGTTAGGCCCTTGCTCAAGAAGCACAACCTTGACCCCCTGGTGCTGGGTAACTACAGACCCATCTCTAACCTGCCCTTTCTCGGCAAGGTCATAGAAAAAACAATCTTCCATCAGCTAGAGGTGTACCTACAGAACAATAAAATCCATAACAAATTCCAATCCGGCTTTAGAAAAGGGCATAGCACTGAAACAGCACTGGTGAAAGTAATGAATGATCTCAGGGTATCAGCTGACAATAAAAATGTATCCGTCCTCCTGCTCCTTGACCTGACGGCGGCGTTTGATACAATCGATCATGCCATCTTGATTCAACGTCTGGAGGACTGGATAGGTTTGTCAGGCACGGCCTTGTCATGGTTTATTTCCTATTTGTCAGGCAGAAGCTACGTTGTCAACTTAGCTGACTTTGACTCAGAGAAACATGACATCTGCTCTGGTATTCCACAAGGTTCAATCCTTGGTCCTCTATTATTCTCCCTGTACATACTACCACTGGGTGAACTTATCACCAGCCACGGAGTGAATTTCCACTCCTATGCTGATGACACCCAGCTATACCTCTCCGTAGCTCCAGATGACCCCAGTGCTCTTGACCCATTGTTGTCCTGTCTGTCCAGCATCAAATGCTGGATGAGCGAGAACTTTCTGAAGCTAAATGAGGACAAGACAGAAGTTCTCATAATTGGCTCTAGGGAACAGAAATAATCAATAAGAAGTAGGCTTGGTAACATCACTGTAGGAAGTAACTCTACAGTCAAGAACCTGGGAGTTATAATAGACTCTGAACTGAATTTTAATACACATATAGGTCAAGTTATCAAGATTGCCTTCTTCCATCTGAGGAATATTGCACGAGTTAGAGCATATCTGTCGCTGGATGATGCAAAGACATTGATCCACGCTTTTGTTTTTTCTCGCTTGGATTACTGCAATGCTCTTTTCTCTGGACTGCCAAAGAAAACAACCGACAGACTACAACTCGTTCAAAATGCGGCAGCCAGAGTTTTAACTAAAACTAAGATGAGGGAACACATTACCCCAGTTTTAGCTTCACTACATTGGCTCCCGGTTGTTTTTAGGATCGATTTTAAAATTCTTTTGCTTGTTTATAAGGCTCTCAACGGTCTGGCACCCTCCTACCTCTATGACCTCCTCCCCAGACACGTCCCAAACCGTCCCCTCAGGTCTTCTAGTGCAGGCCTACTTGAAGTGCCTGTAATGTCATATAAAAAATACGGCGAAGCAGCATTCTGCTTCTACGGGCCGACGGCCTGGAATAAGCTTCCTCTGCACCTAAAACAGGCACCCTCTGTAGACAGCTTTAAAGCACAGCTCAAGACTCATTTATTCACTCTTGCTTTTAGTTGATTCTGCTTCTTCTGAATCTCTGTGCTGTTGTTTCTGTCTTTATCGCTGCCTGACCCACTGCCTTTTATCTTTAAGCTTTTATCTCTTGCCACTGTACTTTGCCACTGCTCTATTGTTTTAATTGTTTTGCTTGACCCGCTGCCTCTTATTTGTAACCATTACTTCTTGCCATTGCCCTTTTTGCCTTTTGCTCTATTATTGCCATTGCTCTAATGTTTTTTGCTTTTACCCTGTGTTTTGTTTTCATTTTTTTCTTTCGTTTTCTGTAAAGCACTTTGAGCTGCATTTATGTCATGAAAGGTGCTATATAAATAAAGTTTATTATTATTATTATTATTATTATTAGAGTGTAAGGACAGTGTTTCAGCACCAGAGTGTAAGGACAGTGTTTCAGCACCAGAGTGTAAGGACAGTGTTTCAGCACCAAAGTGGAAGGACAGCGTTTCAGCACCAGAGTGTAAGGACAGTGTTTCAGCACCAGAGTGTAAGGACAGTGTTTCAGCACCAGAGTGTAAGGACAGTGTTTCAGCACCAAAGTGGAAGGACAGTGTTTCAGCACCAGAGTGTAAGGACAGTGTTTCAGCACCAGAGTGGAAGGACAGCGTTTCAGCACCAGAGTGTAAGGACAGTGTTTCAGCACCAGAGGGGAAGGACAGCGTTTCAGCACCAGAGTGTAAGGACAGTGTTTCAGCACCAGAGTGTAAGGACAGTGTTTCAGCACCAGAGGGGAAGGACAGCGTTTCAGCACTGGGGTGGAAGGACAGCATTGATGGCATGGAGCTTGCTCAGGGTGTTTCAGCACCAGGATGGAAGGACAGCGTAAACAAGGAGCACTTTATCAATTAAGAGTGGGTATTTGTGGCTGGGGACGTCTGATCATCTTTCTTCCTTGGTCTACTTCACTTCGCTTACGTGCGTGTGTGTGTGTGTGTGTGTGTGTGTGTGTGTGTGTGTGTGTGTGTGTGTGTGTGTGTGTGTGTGTGTGTGTGTGTGTGTGTGTGTGTGTGTGTGTGTGCGCGCGCGCGCACGCGTGCGTAAGAGAGAGATGGAGTGCAGCATTGACCAGTGTGTCAGATGTTGCTCCCAGCGGAGTGGGGGATTTAAGGCCAGCTTAACCCATTAAGACCGGGAACGCATCTCTGTGTGTCATTTTAAGATGTCTTTGGCTACTCAAGAATAGCAGATCTACAAGCTCATAGCTTGTAGATCTGCTATTTTTGAAAAATCTTGAAAATGTGTCTTTGAATATGTATTTTTCTAAAGCGAACTTTTTTAACTCAAATCTTTGCTTCTGGGGGTCCCTGGAACAACCTATTTTGAGATGGGGGTCCGCGGCCAAATGCATATCATTTTGGGTGGTCCTTGACATGAAATAAGTTTGAGGACCATTGATTATAGCAACATAAGTATAAAAAAAAAAACTGTTGTTTAAAATACATTTGTAGAATCCCCCAGAAGCAAAGAGTTGAGTTACAAATGTTCGCTTTAAAAATATATATATTCAAAGATTTGCACAAATCGTCACGCTTTTTCAAAAATAGCAGATCTACAAGCTCATAGCGCGGCACTCGGTGCCGCGCTATGAACTTGTATATCTGCTATTTTTGAATAGCCAAAGAAATCTCAAAATGACACACAGATGCGTTCCCGGTCTTAATGGGTTAATGAACATTGTAATTTGGTTCTCTGCCCTGTCAGCACGCCGCACAGAATCCCTTTTCCTTTTTTACTGTCAGACCCTTATATAGCTGGAAGTAAGACCGAAGGTGTGTATGGACTTTATACCGTCCAAACTTTTAATCTGACTTGTTTTATGAGTGCGGGGCATTACTTCTGACATTCCAAATGTCCGTATAAAAAGGACAGCCCATAACGTAGACCTGACGCCCACATTCATTCACTGTGAAAAGAATGAATCCTGGGTGTTAATTGAAGTGTTAAATTAACACTCAGGACTTTGCCAAAGAGACTGATTGTCCTGCAGTGGCAGTTCAATACTTTAGTGAAGCAAACACACTACACTTCTCTCTCTCTCTACAACCATTTAGTTCAATACTTTACTAAAGCAAACACTCTACACCTCTCTCTCTCTACAACCATTCAGTTCAATACTTTATATCCTTCCTCTTTGCCTGGCCTACTTGTTGTTAACTAGTTGTACGAACTTGTTTTATTTTTGTATTGTTTTATTGGATCTTGTTTAGTCGATACACTTATTTGTTTTAGCTCGTGCTCATTTGATTTTGCCATTTTTTGTCTCATCTGTTTAAGAAAGTAGGTAGCTGATATATTGCACTTTTACCTTAGCGCTAGGTATACTCTTGGTTGCTTGTTTTTGCAGGAAATGCACTTAAAACTTCTGGTGATTAGTAGTTTTCGTTCCCTACCTATGTTGAATACACTTATTGTAAGTCGCTTTGGATAAAAGCGTCTGCTAAATGACTGTAATGTAATGTACTTTACTAAAGCAAACACTCTACACCAGGGGTCTTCAACAGGGGGTCTGGGACCCCTAGGGGGTCCTCAGAGTTACTACAGGGGGTCCTTCAAATCTTTGTGTGATATGATTTTTTTATTTTACATTAACCACTTGAACCCTAGCATTCCTTTTCTGAGGAGAACTTTAGCCAAAAATAGCAGATCTACAAGCTCACAACGCCTCGCGCTGCGAGGCGTTGTGAGCTTGTAGATCGGCTATTTTTTGGCAAAGAGGTATAGGTGTAGAGGGAAAAAAGAGCAGACCACGTGAACAAAAAATGTTGAATCTGAAACACAATTTTATACAATAAAGAGGGGGTCCCAGCTTCATCTCTCTCTCAGCTAGGGGGTCCTTGGCCTGACGACATTGAAGACCCCTGCTCTACACCTCTCCACAGCCATTCAGTTGGCCCAAGGTGGCTGAAGTGAGCAGTAAGCAGTGTTGCCAGATTTAGCGAGAGAAACAAGCACTACATTTTTTTGAAAATAGCAGATCTACAAGCTCACAACGTTGTGAGCTTGTAGATCTGCTGTTTTCAAACACTTTCCCTTTTAGTACTTTAAGTACATTTTGATACCGATACTTTTGTACTTGTCAATTTTGAATTCCGGACTTTTACTCGTAACCGAGTACTTCTACATTGCAGTATTGATACTTTTACTTAAGTAAAACATTTGAGTACTTTTCCCACCACTGAATAAAGACATAAAAAGCCCCAAATAAATACAAAATAGGAGGGAAAAAAAGTTTAAATATGGACATAAGAGGTGCCGACAGCGACTATATATAGACACGTTAGCTGTTGCAGGTATCAATCCTGTGTGTCTGTCTGGCCACAGGGGGCAGTCTCTCTCTAACCAGTTCTACATGCTTCATCTCCCTCGTCTGGCCACAGGGGGCAGTCTATCTCTAACCAGCTCTACATGTATCATCTCCCTCGTCTGGCCACAGGGGGCAGTCTCTCTCTAACCAGTTCTACATGTATCATCTCGTCTGGCCACAGGGGGCAGTGTCTCTCTAACCAGTTCTACATGCATCATCTCCCTCGTCTGGCCACAGGGGGCAGTCTCTCTCTAACCAGTTCTACATGCATCATCTCCCTCGTCTGGCCACAGGGGGCAGTCTCTCTCTAACCAGTTCTACATGCATCATCTCCCTCGTCTGGCCACAGGGGGCAGTCTCTCTCTAACCAGCAATACATGCATCATCTCCCTCAAGGAACAGAGCAGGTTGAGTCCAAGAGAGAGAGAGAGAGAGGCTATCAATTTGCTCACATATGGATAGAATAATGGACTTTCCCGTCGTGGGGCGTACTGTACGTGTAATTTATTGAAGTCAGAGTTGAAGGTAAAGAGGTTTGCAGCCATATGCTGTAATTCACTGCAACAAGCAGAGCACATCTTCATCTTAAAGGCAACACTTATGCACTTATACTGTAGGTATATTATGTGCATGAAATGTAACCCTTTCCCATTAAGACTGGGAACGCATCGGTGTAACCACTTTAACCATTATTTTAATACTTTTGGCTATTCAAAAATAGCAGACAAAGAAGCTCTTTGTAGATTTAGATTATTGTTACAAAACATACATTAACCATGCACTTCAGCCTTATATACATTTCGGCCATTTGAAAATAGCAGATCTACAAGCTCACAATGCGTCGCGATGCGACGCATTGTGAGCTTGTAGATCGGCTATTTTCAAATTATTTTATATATATATATATATTATTATTTGAAAACTTGAAATGGGACATTCTGTATAATGAATGAGTACTTTTACTGTTGGTACTTTAAGTACATTTTGATGCCAATGCTTTAAGTACATTTTTAATTCCGGACTTTTACTTGTAACAGAGTATTTCTATAGTGCAGTATTGATACTTTTACTTAAAGGTAGGGTAAGTGATTTGCTTTGGTTAAAATAAGTGTTAAATAGCTCTATATTGATAGTACTCATTGCTATAGAGTGTTTGTTCAGTAACAGGAGTCTCCTTGTCTCTCCACCTCTTTATTAAACAGAAAATGCATTTTCGTTTCAGTTTAAGTTTCATTTCCAATTTTATCCAACCAGGACAGAGAACTCAATCAGGATACAGATTAAACAAGTGAAATTGAAAGTGATGACACTAAGAAATGAGCAGGCAAAATTGGAACTGGAACACTATACAAATTAAGCTTAAAAATTGGTACTTTCTTCTGATTGGCTGAGATTTTGACACCTACCGAAAAATTTATGTTCTGTTTATTAAAGAGCTGGAGAGACAGGGAGACATCTGTTACTGAAAAAACACTCTATAGCAATGATTACTATCAGCATATAGTGCTTTAACCTTTTAACAAAATACTTTTTCTTTTAACCAAAAAATATCACTTACCCTATCTTTTAAGTAAAAAAAAATAGTAGTTTTTCCACCTTTGGACGCTAGGGTTCAAATGTGTTACCCGTGCGGTCACACCGAACCAACGCAGGTTGTGCACGACCGCCCGTTTTGTGCAGCCAGCGCAGCCCTAAAAAAACACTGCAGAGAGTAGTTTGCAGCGCCTTCTGTCTTGACGTTGGCAGGCCTGTCCGGCTTCAACTCATACGATTGGACAAGGAGGGGGGAAAAAGCGGAAACTGTCTTGAGCATTTATCTGCTTTGTTTCTCTATTGGAGGCGCCAATAGAGAAACTATTGGCGCCTCTCTCTATTGGAGGCGCGTTCTATTCCCTAGGGAATAGAACGCATAAACGCAAGGTGTCCGCAAAACACACGGAAAGCTGCGCAAAGGCAACAAACCCACTCCATTCCCATTTAAAAAGCATTGGCGGATACGCCGCATAGGCAGACTCAAAGTTGGGTGTGACCGCGCCCTAACTCAACATTTCATTACCTGAACAGAGACTCTCAGAATGTTAAATAGTGCGATCCTGTCAGCCTGTCGTGGTAGAACGCGGGCCGATTGATGAGCTGTCTTCCAACTCCCTACGTGGGCGACATATTGACTCTTTTTGGGAGTGCTTCTAGTTCCTGCTGCGTGAAAACCTTAATGCACAACCCGTTGTATCATGTTTGTGACACCCCCCCCCCCCCCCCCCGCCTCTGCCTTCTCTTCTGAATCTGATCCCATTCCTCAACCTGAACCTTTACTCCCATTTATCCTCATCTCTTCAAAAGAAGAGAATTCTTCCCTCGTTTGCATCAGTGGAACGCTGTCGGGAGCCAGCCTGATCTCACAGAACACGAGGGAATAGCACGGATTGACAATTCCTTGAAAACCCGAAAAGCCGTGCATAGGAGCCGCAAATCCCACAGTGAAATACAGAACAAAACAACAATAAATTAAACAAAAATAAAAATAAAACGATTCACAGGAAGCATGCAGTGATCACCCCATGTGCACAGTGCACACGCCCCCACCACCTCGTACAATTCAGCAGTCAAAGTTTCAGTCTCAAGTCCCATCCCTCCTGTTTCACCATCTCTGGCCACCCAGAGCACTGACAATTCCAACGGTTAGTTTTCACTGGGCAATATTGAAGTAAAAGGATAAATGAAGAACATCCCATGAATTATACAGCTAACCGTCAGGTAATGCACTCCAAGGAAAAAGTAAAATGCCCTGATATGAGATAATTTGGGTTGCAACCTGGAAGCAGAGCAGTCCCCACAACATGATTTATGATTCTATGCCTATATCGGTACATAACTCGTTTTGGTTATAAGCCCACTTGTTTCTATGACGAAAGAGCAAGTTAAAATGTGAATGTCTTTCCGTGGTTTTGTCTGCTCCGAGGACGCTATTGTTCAATGAGTTTCGGTTTGTTTCGAGTGGGGAAGGATCAGCGGACACGTACATCCCGCCCACTACATTTGATTGGGTAAAGCGAGGCCTGCTTCCTGATCTGAAGGCACGCCCACTTGTAGGCCAGTGCGTACGCGATATGACGAACCCCCCCCCCCCCCGACAGATTCAAACGCAGAGCAGAATCTGTTCTTGAGAGATTACTCTGTGTGTAATTGAAGTCGCACCGTCCTTTATTTTCCTCATATAATGCAGTACTTGCATGTGAAATTCGGTCGGTCCCCACCGCGACAAGAATGACAATGAACTTTCATTATTCCCGGGAGGGGACCCAGGCTGGGAAAAAAAGAAAAAAAGTATTTTGTTCCATCTTGGTTATCTAAATAAACTGAAATCAAAACTAAAATGTTGACTTTCATGGAATACTAATACTTAACATGTGACAGAGTGCAACAGGAGAGTCATCAGAGGAATGCAGAGCAGAATGGTGTTCAGCCTTTAACCCTTTAAGACCGGGAACGCATCTGTGTGTCATTTTTAGATTTCTTTGACTATTCAAAAAATAGCAGATCTACAAGCTCATTGCGCGGCACCGAGTGCCGCGCTATGAGCTTGTATATCTGCTATTTTTTGAACAATCTTGTAAATTTGTGCAATTCTTTGAATATATGTATTTTAAAGCGAACGTTTGTAACTCAAATATTTGCTTCTGGGGGGATTCTATGTCTTCTAAATCCTAATGTTTTTTTTTGTATAAAACATATGTTGCTATAATATCAGTGGTTCTCAAACTTTGTTCATGTCAAGGACCCCCAAATGATATGTGTTTGGGTCGTGGACCCCCCCCCCCCCCCCCCCCTCCATCGCAAAATATTTTGTCCAGGGACCCCCCCAGAAGCAAAGATTTGAGTTAAAAATGTTGTCTTTAAAAACATATATATTCAAATATTTGCAAACATTTTCAAGATTTAAAAAAAAAATGCTGATCTACAAGCTCGTAGCACGGCACAGAGTGCATCGTTACGAAAGTATAGATCAGCTATTTTTTGAATAGCCAAAGAAATCTAAAATGACACAGATGCGTTCCCGGTGTTAATGGGTTAAATGATTAAATGGAGTTGGAGGCAGGTGAGTGAGTAATGTGATATTAAACTCTTCCTTATCTCTTGGCCCAGTTAATTATCTTTACGCTTGATGGATTCATGCAGCTCACATCAGAGGCCTAATAGGCTGTGTGTGTGTGTGTGTGTGTGTGTGTGTGTGTGTGTGTGTGTGTGTGTGTGTGTGTGTGTGTGTGTGTGTGTGTGTGTGTGTGTGTGTGTGTGTGTGTGTGTGTGTGTGTGTGTGTGTGGTGGGGTGAGCTAAATGGGGATCATGATAAATGCCTCAGCGTTGTGGTGTGTGCTCAAACTGTAAAATACTGAGTGATCATTTGATAGATTCATATCGTATTATGACAAAATAAACACTGAGCATTTTACGGTGTACCTGCTGATTCCCTCTGTACGCAGATGTCTGCTGATTTGTTTTTGGACTAGAATCAGACGACAGCCTATGAGGAACAAATGTGTCATGGAAACATATTTTGGTCATGTGGGGAAAATGTCCCATCTGTCCCTTCTGTTCGTTTCATAAGTGTGCACATCCAGTTCACCCATGGGTACAGGACATGAATCACTTGGTTTGATGGAAACAAATGAATACATCTCTGCAACTCTGTCTCTCCCAAAACAAAATGTATTTGTGATATGACAAAAAGAAAAAAAAAAGATCACAGAGATATTGATCAGATTCTCCCCCTCTGCTCCTGGTCTCATCATAATAAGCCACTTTCAGACATTCACTGTATTATGGAAGTTTTCCAGAGTTCAAACGGAGGGGCTATACTGTATGTATGAACGCAACATTTCGGCTCAGTAGGATAGGACATGCAACGGATTTTATGCTGGCAGGACCTTTTGAGTTAAAGGAGGAGTTCACCCAAAAAAGGACTTATTTTCTATCAATTACACACCCCATGAAGCCTTGAATTCATGGATTTATTTTTGTTTTTGTGGCATTCCTAAGACAATAATTTGATGACCGGGTGTGTATCCGGTAGGAGACACAAATAATCTACTTTATGTCTCCTACCGGATACATTAGCCAGTAGGAGACGGGAATTAAATTATTGGCTTACGAATGCCACAAAAACAAAAATAAATCCATGGATTCAAGTCTTCATGGGGTGTACAATTGATAGAAAATAAGCCTTTTTTTGGGTGAACTACTCCTTTAAGTCCGGGTAATGTCCGATTTGGCTCAAACCGCTCTATGCGTGAATGGATGATGTGAATTTACATTCGCCGTGTGGACATGTCGATGATGTTTCTATTGTCGACGGGTGGAGCGACCTCCCCTCCACCTGAATTCGAGGTGTGCTTTTTATTAGCGTTCAAGTTGGACATATCCACTGATGGAACATGAACGTCTCTTTACTGGGATACTGCAGCAGAGCCTAATTGTAGCAGTGCACACTTGGCTGTATATACAGTAGAGACCTATGTTCTCTGAAAAATATCGCAACCTGAGGGAGATGCAAGGATGCTATAGAGCAGGGGTCTTCAACGTTTTCAGGCCAAGGAGCCCTTGGCTGAGAGCAAGATAAAGCAGGGACCCCCCATTATATATTGTATAGAATATTTATTTTTTCATAGATTTCATCGGCAACTTCATAGACTTGTTTCATGTTGGATTCATGTTAACATGTATTTTCAGACATTTAACCATGCACTTAAACAATACTTAGTAAACCTGACCTTTCACTCTGTACTTAGTCTGCTCTTTTCCCCCCCTATACTAAACCACTTGTGGTTTAGTATAGATCTGCCAAAAATAGCAGATCTACAAGCGCACAACGCCTCGCGCTGCGAGGCGTTGTGTGCTTGTAGATCTGCTATTTTCGGCTAAAGTTCTCCTCAGAATAGGGATGCTTGGTTGAAGTGATTAATGTAAAAATCACACAAAGATTTGGCGGACCCCCTGTAGTAACTCTGAGGACCCCCTAGGGGGTCCCGGACCCCCTGTTGAAGACCTCTGCGATAGAGGAAGGATGCTAAAGAGGAAGGATGCTTTAGTATAGCTATTCTATCTAGCATATTTCGTCTCTGCAGACATGGAGAACATCTACGGCTTGCCAAGAACCGTACTGTACCTGCAACAAAATGCAAAACGGATGGAAAAGTGATTCCCAGGAAAAACAACAACCTAGCTCAAAAACAACACTAGAAATATTGATTGGGCAATGCCTGCCATGTACAAGTTTGTTCATGATCTGTGACCTTTTGTACAAATTGATTGTCAACAGAAAGTTAGAATTATAATCTTAGTATTGTCAAGTCATGGAATTCAGCTAAATAGAAAAACAAGTTGTTGAAAGCAGCCTTTGAGGTATTTTTTGTGGATCCAGCTTGTTTTCTACACAGTAAAATCAGCTAGTCAGTGTTGGCTTATTATAAGCGACTTTGGGCTTCTTTTTATGTAAAGTCGCCAGTGGCGTGCACAGACATTTTGAGGGGCAGGTTCTCAAGTAAAAAAAAAAAAAGGGCACCTTGCGCGGCGCACGGAACCGCCGGCTGCCTTAGTAGTGTGAGATTTACAGAAGGAAATTGCAACGCACATTTTGGGGAATTGTTAATATATTAGAAGCTTTTAATCCAGAATTGATCGATGTCACCATGGGCTACATACTGTAAACCAGGGTTCTTCAAAGTTTTCAGGCCAAGGACCCCCTAGAGAGAGATGAAGCAGGGACCCCTCTATATTGTATAAAATTGTGTTTAAGATTATATTTTTTTTTGTTTACTTGGTCTGCTCTTTTTTCCCTCTACACCTATACCTCTTTGCCAAAAATAGCCGATCTACAAGCTCACAACGCCTCGCAGCGCGAGGCGTTGTGAACTTGTAGATCTGCTATTTTTGGCTAAAGTTCTCCTCAGAAAAGGGATGCTAGGTTTTGAGTGGTTATGGTAAAAAGACAAATCATAACCACATAAAGATTTGGCGGACCCCCTGTAGTAACTCTGAGGACCCCCTAGGGGTCCCGGACCCCTTGTTGAAGACCCCTGCTGTAAACTGAAAAAGGGCCCTTCTGGTCAAGAGGGCAAAGGGCAGGTGCTCTAGCACCACCTAGAGTCTATCTGTGCACGTCCCTGAAAGTCGCTCGTAGATATCGGTGGTTGCAGGGTGTTTTTGGGGGCTTGTTTCTGAAGTGTACGTAGTTGCTTATTTGGGCTTGCTTCCAAATTGTTTAATTCATATTTTCATGTCATGGCATTTTTTTTTTTCAAGATGTTTTGAAGTACGCCAGTCACTTATTTTGGGCTTGTTTTCACATACCTGGTTGCTTATTTCTCTCACAAAATCTGGCAACACTGTCTGCATTGTTCTTTATGCAGTTTTGTAACCCTGAGAGCATTCAAATGAATAGTGGTGGCAATGGGAAACGGTGGTGTTTAGATTGTTCAAACACACATTTTTCCATATTAACTATCAGTATACAGTAAGCAGGCTGTAGTGTTAAGGGTGTTTGAGATGAGTGAGACACTCGTATTCACTGTGAGAGACAGGTTTTCCACTTCACCACGTTGTGTCGAGGTGTTGGATTAAACAAATGTAATCAGCCTAAAATAGCCACACAAGATTATAGTTGTAGTATTGAGAGGTTGACAATAATATCTTTTATTGATTTTTACATTTTATGACAGACAAACAGCTCAGCTCAGACAAGTTGAAAAACAAAGGACACAATATCAGTGGTTTAAAGTAACTAAGTACATTTACTCAAGTACTATACTTAAGCACAATTTTGAGGTATGTTTGTTTTACTTTAGTGGAGTATTTCCATAGTTTTGTACTTTTACTTCTACTCCACTACATCTCAGAGGCAAATGTTGTACTTTTTACTACACTACAATTATTTGAGCACTTTAGTTACTTTGTAGAGTTGTAGATATACATTTCAGCCATTTGAAAATAGCCTACTCAGGTAAATCTTGAATTCAGACTTTTACTTGTGAGGGCGCGCTCCCACCGCACTTTCATTTCACCTCTAGGGTGGAATCTGCCAACGCTTTGTCAATGCAAATGCGTGGATTCTTGGAAAAAATCCCCAAGACCAGGAATCCACGCATTTGCATTGACAAAGCATTGGCAGATTCCGCCCTAACAAAGTATTTCTACATTGCAGTATTAATACTTTCACTTAAAAATGTGAGTACTTTTTCCACCACTGCTACGGACCGTAGAATACAGCATTATATATACCCACATTGTTTGGTGCTTGACAGTCCGTAGATGGGTGAATAACTACACCAATAATAAAACAATAACAGTGTTTATATCCACAACAACAACAATAATAGAAAATAACGATACAGAAATAAACAAGGATTAATGATCTTATCCATCAAGGTTAGAGGTATCGCTTGTGTTAAGGAACCCTGTTGTTGAAGTGTCAGCTAATTGAGGGCCAATCAAATGCAGATATGGGCCCCGTATGTTATAGAAGGCATCAGTTGTGGAGCGTATAGCAGGCAGGTTAAACGATCCACTTTTACCAATCTTTCTTTGCTGGTGGTCTCTCATTAATCCAAGACAACAAAATAGTTTCCCTCGCACCATAAGTTAAAAGATTAAACATGGAATAATAACATGGAAGACGGCTGCATACTTTCATTTTCAGTTGTGTGTGTGTGTGTGTGTGTGTGTGTGTGTGTGTGTGGCTGGGTATGTGGGTGGGTGGGGGTGTCATTTTGGGGAAATGGCCTAATCAGCTGATGCATGGATTTCTACCACCGTCGCACGCACGCACGCACGCACGCACGCACGCACACACACACACACACACACACACACACACAGTAAAATATTCTCTTAGCCCATTCAATCCTGGAAAGCATCTCTGTCATTTTAGATTTTTAGCTATATCCATTATTTTATACTTTCGGCTGTTAAAAAATAGCAGATCTACAAGCTCTTTACACGGCATAAACAACATTTGTAACTCAAATCTTTGCCTCTGGGGGGCCAAAGATGAAACTTAAAAAATACAAAGAAATTAACGTGCAGAGAGCTGTGTTTCTTCAGTCCTGTCTGTGGAGTCTCTCCACGAGGTTGACCACGGCGATGGCAGACACCATGACGACCAGACAGACAGAGAACACCACCGTCTTCACCAGATATACAGATACACTCCATCCCTCTGACCACCCAAGGCTCACAGCCTGCAACGCTGTGAGAGGTGTGGGCATGTTTATAGGCCTGTCACAATTATTACATACTCGTGTCTAATCGTCTAATTAGTTGAGATAATCGCAATTATTTTTTACATGATCGTCAAAATCGTTTCCATGTTGAAAAATACATTTCTAAATATAAAAAGCAGAAATAGTTGATCTACAAGCTTACAACGCGTCACTTCATGACGCGTTGTAAGCTTGTAGATCAACTATTTCCAAAAAATAAAACAAAAAATCACACCCTGTGTGAAGGTAGCGGCGCCTTTGATACATTATGTCATCGATATGTGTTTATAATGTGTGTATAGCCATGTGTCACGTGAAGCATGACCAATCACTTTGTTGACGGGTCTGACCAATCAGAGCGTTGACGGGTCTGACCAATCAGAGCGTTGACGGGTCTGACCAATCAGAGCGTTGACGGGTCTGACCAATCAGAGCGTTGACGGGTCTGACCAATCAGAGCGTTGACGGGTCTGACCAATCAGAGCGTTGACGGGTCTGACCAATCAGAGCGTTGACAGGTCTGACCAATCAGAGCGTTGACGGTGAACACGGACAAAGTCAGGTATAGAGCAGGATCCGCTCTATACCTAAAGGTATTAATAGAGCGGCTAGCGCCGCAAAAAAAAAAAACAGTAATTTATTTGTATTTTGAAGTTATTTGTCATATCTGCTCTGTGCAATGTTTGATTACGAAGCCTAAAAGCCACAGAAAATGTCATTTTTATTCATATGCTCCAGTTTTCAACGACAGGAGCACAATTGAATCCTTAATCGCAATTATTTGAATGACAATTAATTGTCAATATAAATCTTTGTTATGGTGACAGCCCTAGTTCAGAATCATGTCAAATGTCATGATTCTGAACCATTCAAAGAGAAGGTTGTGTGCACATCCCACGCCTGTATTTAGGCCAGGTGCTGGACATCAAGGAGGAATCATGAAAAAGAAGGAGGAGGTCCGCACACTGTTTCAAGCTCCAAGAAACTCTTTTTTAATACTGCAACGAACGTTTCGACCTTTAGGTCTTCATCAGGCAAAATTTATATTGACTATTTACTATATAAATTTTGCCTGATGAAGACCTAAAGGTCGAAACGTTCGTTGCAGTATTAAAAAAGAGTTTCTTGGAGCTTGAAACAGTGTGCGGACCTCCTCCTTCTTTTTCATGATTCTGAACCATGACTTTCATACCGTTGGTATGAAAGTCAAATTCATTGATGAATGTTAAACTACAGTACGCTTTTAGCTGAAAAAATAAGACATGACATGAAAGAGAGAAACAGGTTTTTACCTGAATCCAGCTGACACAGATGTTTGATGTGGTCGTCGTCACACGTAAAAGTATTTGTGACAGAAGAGTCCAGGCAGGTCACTGTCAGGTTACAGGAACCAGGGCTGGATGACTCTGGGACCACGGCCAGATGTACTGGAGACACTGGAATATATAGGATAAATCAGTTTGTATTTGAACCCATTCAATCCGAGAACACATACTGCGTCATTTGAGATTATTAGCTATAACCATTATATTTTTACTTTGGCTATTTAAAAAAAGATCTTGAACACTTATGCAAATCTTTGAATATACATATTTTTTAAACAAAATGTTTAACTCAAATCGTTGCTTCTGAGGGGTCCCTGTAACAACATCTTTTGATGGGGCTCTGCTCTGCGAGCCCCATCAAAAACCAAGAACATATCATTTTTGGGGGTCCTTGACAAGAAAAACTTTGAGCACCACTGATATAGCAACAATAGCTTTTCAGAGAAATGAAGACGCAAAAATGTTGTGTCTTAAGATTTTTTTCACCGAACAATCATCCATTCACACACCAAATTGGACATTACCCGGATTTAAGTCAAGGGTCCTGCCACTAGCATAAAATCTGTTGCATATCCGATCTTACTGAGCCGGAATGTTGCGTTCATACATAAAGCCCCTCCGTTTGAATTCTGGACCCCCATCTCAAAAGATTTTGTTCCAGGGACCCCCAGAAGCAAAGATTTGAGTTACAAATGTTTGCTTTAAAAATATATATACTGTATATTCAAAGTTTTGCACACAATTTCACGATTTTTCAAAAATAGCAGATCTACAAGCTCGTAGTGCGGCACTGAGTGCCGCACTACGAGCTTGTAGATCTGCTATTTTTCTAATAGCCAAATAAATCTAAACTGACACAGATGTGTTCCCGGATTGAATGGGTTAAAATAACAGATCCTCTGGAGGAAACACAGACTCAGAGGTTCACTGTGTCTTCACTCCACAGACACATGGACAGACAGATACAGATCCATGGACAGACAGACAGACCCATGGACAGACAGACAGACAGACACATGGACAGACAGATAAAGACATTATTGATTTTTTTCGGTTCTGGACCGAACTTATTCTCATTGGGCAGCAGTGGTGTTAAGTAACTAAGTACATGTACTCAAGTACTGTACTTTTGTCATTTTTACTTTAATGGAGTATTTCTGATTTTCAATACTTTTCCTTCTACTCCACTACATCTCAGAGGCAAATATTGTACTTTTACTCCACTACAATTATTTGAAAACTTTAGTCACTTTTATTTTGTAGATTTTGATTGTTATTACAAAACATACATTAACAACTTCAGCCCTATATACTTAGGATATTTGAAAATAGATCTACAAGCTCACAATGCGTCGCATGGCCGATCTAGAGAGAGGGATAAACTTGTTGGACTGACCTTGACCTGGATCATAATCACCAGATTCATCATCCTCACCATCGTTTTCCCCACCGGCAGACTGTGACACCACTGGAAATTAATTATCAGACATTATCAACATTATACATCAAATTTTAATGTTATGTTAAAAAATGTATAAATATATATATACATTAGTATATATATATTTATATATATAAACATTATATATAAACATTAGTGCTACCCAGGGGCGTCACGGCCATTCACTGTGCGTACGACAACCTCACTCTCACAGAGCCGTGATTTCATACCCCCCACTTAAAAAAAAAAATATATATATATATATATTTTTTTAATATAAATCGGTCAAATCAGGCAAAAATAAGAATTAAATAAACCAATCCTAACCCTAAAACCGAAATAAAGTAACCAAAACACGAAAAAAAAACCTAACAAAATCCACCCAAAAAACGCCAAATTTTGAAAATACAGAATTTGTTTACATTTGACAGTTACAAATGTTTTTCACGCTTTTTCAAAAATAGCAGATCTACAAGCTCATAGCGCGGCACTCGGTGCCGCGCTATGAGCTTGTATATCTGCTATTTTTGAATAGCCAAAGTGTAAAGTAAGGGGTATAGTCCACCGAAAGTCCATCCCCCCCACCTTCTGAGAGCCTGTGATGTCCCTGGTGCTGCCAATCTCACAACTCCCAACATAATATTTGAATTTCAACTGTGGAGAAATAGTGTAAAGCATGGTTTCATGTAGGCTTCATAATTGCGTCTACGCTTCAACTATAGTTTCAACAAAAGTTCAAATGTATCAATATTAATAATAATACATGCAATTTTTATAGCGCTTTACCAAATATTCAAAGTTGCTTTACAAAACAAAACAAAAACTTCATTAGGAAACAATTAGTTAAAATGGTAAAAAGAACTTAGCAAAACTAAAATTTAAAATGTAAAAGTAAATCGTCAAATATATATATTGTGAATATAATTGTTGTAAAATAGAAGTTCATCGTACCTGAAGCTGCTATGCAGATGAGCAGCCCCACTACCATGAACGCAGACATTCTCAACAATCAAACTCTCTGTGTGCAACACTGGGTGTAAAATGGAAGAACTACTGTATGTGCTGTTCTGTTCTCACGAAATGCATGTCATGGTAACCATGACAACAACACTATGTTCTGTTTAAAACCACAACTTCTCTCTATGCTGTGGAAGTACTGCTTTTTGTGAAGAGATACTTGCGTGTGAATTCCCCAGTGGTGGAAAAAGTACACAAATTGTTTACTTAAGTAAAAGTATCAATACCGCACTGATACAAGTCAAGTCAAAGTCTTGCAACAGAAAATCGCAGATCTACAAGCTCACAACGCGTCACGGTGTGACGCGTTGAGCTTGTAGATCTTGAGCTTGTAAATCGGCTATTTTCAAATAGCCAAAGTTTAAATAGGGCTGAAGTGGTAAATGTTTTGTAATAATGATCAAAATCTACAAAGTAACTAGTAAACTAAAGTTTTAAAATAATTGTAGTGGAGTAAAAGTACAATATTTGCCTCCCCCCCCCAAAAAAAAAAAAAAAAAAACATTGCCACAAACATCTTCAGCAACTTAAAGAATATGCTATTTTTAGTTTTAACTTCTGCTTTAGATTTTGAAAAGACGGCAGAGGCTGCATTCTTTGTATAAGATCCTTCCTCTTTATCTGACCACCAGAAGTCTATGTGAAATGTGCCTGATCAGCTTTTACCAAACACATCAAGATCAATGCTACAGTTTGCAGTGGTGGAAAAAGTACTCACATTTTTTACTTGAGTTAAAGTACAAAAGTATCGGTATCAAAATATACTTTTAAGCACCAAAAGTAGAACATACTCATTATGCAGAATGTCTGCAAATGTATACAATTTTGCAAAAATCTTTTGAAAATAGCAGATCTACAAGCTCACAATAAATAAATGCACACAATGCCATTCTTAACTTGTCTTTAACTGCTTTGTAATGTGTGTTAACATGCCTGGCTAATACCACTGACTTTGATCTGTAAATGAACCCCTTTAACCCCAGTTCTGGGCCTGTCAGAGGCAGAAACCCCCCTCCCTTGAAAAAGTTAAAGATCTTGCATTGTGACCTTGTAGATGCGCTATTTTCTAAATGATACTGAACACTGTTGTGGTGAAGGGGTTCATAATAATATATAAAACATGACAGAGGAGAGGCTGGGCTTTCATGTGCAGAATGAGTGGACTCCTCAATCTTTTAACCCATTAAGACCTGAGGCGATTCTTTAAAATGTTTTCTAAATCCTAACAGTTTTTTGAAAAAAAAAAAAAAAAAAAAAAAAAAAAAATCAAGAATTTTCAAAAATAGCAGATATACAAGCTCGAGTGCCGCGCTATGAGTTTGTATATCTGCTATTTTTGAATAGCCAAAGAAAGCTAAAAGTGACAGATGCGTTCCCGGTCTCAATGGGTTAAATGTACTCTAAATTGGCCGCGCTGAAACATTAAACATTATTGGTCATAAAACATGCTTTGATGTAGGAGCAGGGCGTGTATCATGCTATGTATTTCAGATGACTTATTGCATAACAATTTGATCCAGTGGGCTTCATTATGCTGATTTAAAGATGATGAAATACTATAGGTCTAATAGGTCTAGACAGACAGACAGACAGACAGACAGACTTCTGTACGTCCCTGATTGAAAGATTGTTTTGCACCCTGTCTGTCTGTCCGTCCGTCCGTCCGTCCGTCCGTCCGTCCGTGTGTGTGTGTCCGTGGTTCCGTCTGTGATCATATAGTCATGTGATCAAGACAGACCTGTTTGATCTTTTTAGATTCCATCCTGATTGGCTAAGATTGACAACATTTGCAGCAGTGGCCCGTTTTGAACAAAATGCCGCAAATCATGAACGCAGCGTCCGATTGTGGTGAAACTTTGCACGCACATTCACACTACGTTGAGGAACAAATGCCACCCTTTTAACATTGCCCTGTTATAGCGCCGCCAGGAGGCCAATTTTTGCAAAACATTATTTTTACTCCTACAAACATCGATCACACAAATCGGTACACATTATCTCTATAGTCAAGTGATCAAGACAGATCCGTCTGATTTTTTTTAATATTCCATCCTGACTGGTGAATTCTGAACATTGCTGGCCCCACAATAACCTACCTGACCTGGCGGAGACCTGTGCTCCGAGGAGCACTTTTTGGGGCGGTGTAGCCGCCCCCTATAAGTGAGTTTTGGACACAGACCAAAAGATTTGTATACCCCCTAACCCTTCCATTGTTAATGCAAATCGATACTTTTGCAAAGTCAGCCAATCACATTACAGCTAGTGTCATCACCACTAACTGTAATGTGATTGGCTGACTTTGCAAATTCAGGACTGTGATTGGCTAGCGAAACACATGACACATGTGCAGCCCTATGAATAGCAGTATGGACTTTAAAAAAAGTCATACATCCTTTTTTTAAAGTGAGTCATGTTGTGATGACCACACACCGCCCACTTCACACTGGGTGTGATTTTTAGCGGTGCCAGCCGCTCTACTCTTGACTATGTCCGTCCGTATGTCCGTTTGTCCGTTATGTCCGTTTGAGCCCGGATGTCCGTTTGAGCACGGGCTTTAAACAGCTATAACTCCAGTTGGCAGCATGCCAGCAAGTCCAAATTTGGTATGTGGACTTACACCACCAATTGGGACGAGCATTGATTGCTGAAGCCCCGCCCCGCCCTATTATAGCGCCACCAGGAGGCCACTGGCTCGGATGTCCGTTTGAGCACGGGCTTTAAACAGCTATAACTCCAGTTGGCAGCATGCCAGCAAGTCCAAATTTGGTATGTGGACTTACACCACCAATTGGGACGAGCATTGATTGCTGAAGCCCCGCCCCGCCCTATTATAGCGCCACCAGGAGGCCACTGGCTTTAAACAGCGCTTTACACAGCTATGACTCCAGTTCGCATGCCAGCAACTCCAAATTTGGTATGTGGACTTACACCACCAATTGGGACGAGCATTGATTGCTGAAGCCCCGCCCCGCCCTATTATAGCGCCACCAGGAGGCCACTGGCTTTAAACAGCGCTTTACACAGCTATAACTCCAGTTCGCAGCATGCCAGCAAGTCCAAATTTGGTATGTGGACTTAGACCACCAATAGGGACGAGCATTGATTGCTGAAGCCCCGCCCCGCCCTATTATAGCGCCACCAGGAGGCCACTGGCTTTAAACAGCTATAACTCCAGTTTGCAGCATATGCCACCAAGTCCAACTAATACCACCAATAGGGACCAACTGTAATTACATAAGCCCTGCCCCCTCTGTCTTCCTATTGGCTGGGCTTTAAACAGCCGTAACTCCAGTTAGCAGCATGCCACCCAGTCCGAATTTGGTTTGTGGACTTACACCACCAATAGGGACGAGCATTAATTGCTGAAGCCCCGCCCCGCCCTATTATAGCGCCACCAGGAGGCCACTCATCAAAGGCACCGCTTCCTTCACACAGGGTGCGATTTTTTAGTTTCTGTTCTGTTTCCTCAGAGCAGAGGCCCCCTGTTGGACAACCTTGACGGGCAAACCTTAGAATAATCTACTGATACTACTGTAACTGTATGTGTTTAATTAGCAGGGAAGAAGTCAGGGACGTGCACAGATAGACTCTAGGTGGTGCTAGAGCACCTGCCCTTTGCCCTCTTGACCAGAAGCGCCCCTTTTTCTTATTTTTTTTTCAGTTTACAGCAGGGGTCTTCAACAGGGGGTCCGGGACCCCTAGGGGGTCCTCAGAGTTACTACAGGGGGTCCGCCAAATCTTTGTGTGATATGATTTTTCTTTTTACCATAACCACTCGAAACCTAGCATCCCTTTTCTGAGGAGAACTTTAGCCAAAAAATAGCCGATCTACAAGCTCACAACGCCTCGCGCTGCGAGGCGTTGTGAGCTTGTAGATCGGCTATTTTTGGCAAAGAGGTATAGGTGTAGAGGGAAAAAAGAGCAGACCAAGTCAACACAAAAAAGTATAATTTACTTGAGCACCTGCCCCTCAAAATGTCTGTGCACGCCACTGGAAGAAGTTGAGTTGGTGTGTCCCTCTGTTTGAATCAGGAGAAACGATCAATGTGTTCCTCTCTCTCTCTCTCTCTCTCTCTCTCTCTCTCTCTCTCTCTCTCTCTCTCTCTCTCTGTCCCTCCAGCTGTCTCTCCATCTGGGCCCTAGCTTCTCTCTCTCTTGTTTTATCACTCTGTTGTTTTGCTTTTCTCTTTGCTCGATGTCTTCACTAACATCAGTGGTGTAATGTAACTAAGTACATTTACTCAAGTACTGTACATAAGTACAATTTTCAGGTACTTGTACTTTACTGGAGTATTTCCAATTTTCAATACTTTTACTTCTACTCCACTACATCTCAGAGGCAAATATTGTACTTTTACTCCACTACAATTATTTGAAAACTTTAGTTACTACTAGTTACTTAGCAGATATAGGGGGCGGCAGTGGATCAGCGGTAGAGGGAACTGGAAACCGCAAGGTTCCCAGTTCGATCCCGGGCTCCCCCAGAGTTAGTGTCGAAGTGTCCTTGAGCAAGACACTGAACCCCTAATTGCTCCCGATGAGCAGGTTGGTGCCTTGCATGGTTTCCTCCTCCATCTGTGTGTGAATGTGTGTGTGAATGTGTGAATGTAATGCACAATCTATGTAAAGCACTGTGGATAAAAGCGCTATATAAAAGCACCATTTACCATTTTATATACATTACTACATTATAAAACATACATTAACACATTTAGCCCTATTTTATATAGGCTATTTGAAACTAGCCGATCTACAAGCTCACAATGCGTCGCATGGCGACGCATTGTGAGCTTGTAGATCTGCTATTTTCAAACAGTACTTCTATTTTTGGTACTTTAAGTATATCTTGATGCCAATACTTTTGTACGTTTACTCAAGTAACATTTTGATTGTATTTGTAGATCTGCTATTTTCAAACAGTACTTCTATTTTCGGTACTTTAAGTATATCTTGATGCCAATGCTTTTGTACGTTTACTCAAGTAACATTTTTAATACAGGCCTTTTACTTGTAACAAAGTATTTTTATATTGTGGTATTGCTTACTTTTACTTAAGTAAAATATCCCAGTACTTCTTCGCCACCACTGCTTCACTAACAGTGGAGAGCGATGCGTGAGCTCAGAGACATTGGGAGCTCTGTCTCCCTGAAGCCTAATTTATGCCTCGTCACACAACAGCGTAGCTAGCTCGCCAAAACCAACTGTTAGTATTGGCGAGCTAGCTCCGGCATGCAGCAAACTATAAATTAGGCTTTACCCTACACGTGTGCATAATCATTTCTCTGTCCATTTAACAGAGTGCAGAGAGGAGACTTATTTTCCTTTTGCTTGCAGAAAAAAAGTAGGAGCTATTTGTGCAGGATTTCCAGTGCGGTGTTAAGTAACTAAGTACATGTACTCAAGTACTGTACTTAAGGTACAATTTTGAGGTACTTTTACTTTACTGGAGTATTTCCAATTTTTTATACTTTTAGTTCTACTCCACTACATCTCAGAGGCAAATATTGTACTTTTTACTCCACTACAATTATTTGAACACCTTAGTAACTTTGTAGATTTAGATTATTATTACAAACATACATTAAAGGTAGGGTAAGTGATTTGCTTTGGTTAAAATAAGTGTTAAATAGCTCTATATTCTGATAGTACTCATTGCTATAGAGTGTTTGTTCCAGTGGCGCGGGAAGGGGGGGGCTACGGGGGCTGCAGCCCCCCTGGTGATGGGAAGGGATTTTATTTATTTATTTTTTATTACATTTAAATTTAATTAAAATAATTAAATAACGTAACCCTAACCCTAAAACCAAAATAAAGTAAAGGAAAAAAAGTGCCAAAACCCACCCAAACCTGCACATTTTTCGACCCGAACCCGCAAAAAAATCGCGCGCGTGCATGCGTCAAGCGGATTCCCCCGACGCTCAGCCCCCCTGGCTATTAAGTACTTCCCGCGCGCCTGGTTTGTTCAGTAAAAGGAGTCTCCTTGTCTCTCCAGCTCTTTATAAAACAGAAAATGCATTTTCGTTTCAGTTTCAGTTTCATTTCGAATTTTATCCAATCAGGATAGAGAACTCAATCAGGATACAGATTAAACAAGTGAAATTGGAAGTGATGACACTAAGAAATGAGCAGACAAAATTGGAACTGGAACACTATACAAATTAAGCTTAAAATGGGTACTTTCTCCTGATTGGCTGAGATTTTGACACCTACCGAAAAAAATATTTTCTGTTTATTAAAGAGCTGGAGAGACATGGAGACTCCTGTTACTGAACAAACACTCTGTAGCGATGATTACTATCAGAATATAGTGCTTTAACCTTTTAACAAAGTACTTTTTGTTTTAACCAAAAAATATCACTTACCCTACCTTTAAGGACTTCAGCCCTATATCTTTTTCGGCCATTTGAAATTAGCCGATCTACAAGCTCACAATGTGTCGCATCGCACCACATTGTGAGCTTGTAGATCGTCTATTTTCGAAAGATGTTTATACATTTGAAAACTTGTGAAATAGGACATTCTTCACAATGAAAGTACTCTTGGTACTTTAACTAAATTTTTATGCCAATACTTTGGTACTTTCACTCAAGTACATTTTTAATTCCGGACATTTACATCTAACAGAGTATTTTTACACTGCAGTGTTGATACTTTTACTCAAGTAAAAAATGTGAGTACTTTTTCCACCACTGCAGGGTTTCAGAGAGAGTGTGGAAAACAAGCGGAGCTCTTGGGGGAGATGCACTGTGTAGGAAATCCCAGCTGTTTATCTTCCAGCTAAATGCCAGACACACACACACACACACACACACACACACACACACACACACACACACACACACACACACACACACACACACACACACACACACACACACACACACACACACACACACACACACACAGAGAGAGAGAGAGAAGGACAATATTGGTGTAAAGAAGAGCACACTTAATCCAGTGAACGAACACACACACAGAGAGAGCTTGTTTTGGTTGTTTTTGGCGACTGACGCCACTCTAGCTTTCTTGGTCGGGTGTTTCTGCAGCAACATGAGAGAGAGAGAGAGAGAGAGAGAGAGAGAGAGAGAGAGAGAGAGAGAGAGAGAGAGAGAGAGAGAGAGAGAGAGAGAGAGAGAGAGAGAGAGAGAGAGAGAGAGAGAGAGAGAGAGAGAGAGAGAGAGAGAGAGAGAGAGAGAGAGAGAGAGAGAGAGAGAGAGAGAGAGAGAGAGAGAGAGAGAGAGAGAGAGAGAGAGACTGGCTGTGAGGGAGAGAGAGAGAGAGAGAGAGAGACTGGCTGTGAGGTTCAATTCATAAAGGTCTCACAGGTAATTTTATTACCTGTGTAGGTCCTATAAAGAGAAGAATGCATTCGCCATCTGTTTTGACTAAGGGGTGTCATTTTTTGCAATTAATTAAGCTTACCTAGACTATTTCTGTTATTAAGGTTTTGTGATTTCTCTCAGACTGTGTAGGGCAGAGGCGTTTAATCTCTGAGTTAGGGTAACTGCATACCCTCGGATTAAAACCATTTCTTAATTCCATTTAAAGATGTGTTTACACTATAATTTATAATTATAAAGCCGATAAAGTATAGTTTTGGACCATGACGGAGGCGCGCCGACTCAGCAGACCTTGAGGCTGAGGAGTCGCGCCCGAGCGCCTCCTCCAGGCGCGAGTGCCCGCGACGACCAGCCGATGGTCTGCTAGTCGAATCAGCGCCGTCCGAGTTATGTACCGATAGGGACAGAATCGTAAATATTTTTGGTGCGGACTGCGTTTGCCCCACTGACTGCGTTTGTCCCAACTGTCACTCAAAGTGACTACTGGCCAACTGCCTGGATGAGGCAGACTATTTATTAAAGCTTTGTGCTTTCTATCAGACTCTGCAGGGCAGAGGCGTCTAATCTCTGAGTTAGGGTAACCGCATACCCTCTGACTGACTGACTCTTGTTTGGGTAAATTAGTCACGTGGTCTCTCTCAGTGAAGTCAGAATGAAGCCCTGCCTGCACACACCACACAGCCAAGCTGTTGGGCCCTCCTCTTTTCTCTGTCACCCTCTGGACATGGACATAGTTAATTGTCTGCACAGCTCTCTGTTTGCTGATGAATTCTCTGAGAGAGAGATAGAGGGGGGGGGGGGGGGCAAAGAGAGACTACAACAGAGGAAGAGGAAAAGTGTGTGTGTGTGTGTGTGTGTGTGTGTGTGTGTGTGTGTGTGTGTGTGTGTGTGTGTGTGTGTGTGTGTGTGTGTGTGTGTGTGTGTGTGTGTGTGTGTGTGTGTGTGTGTGTGTGTGTGTGTGTCCATCCAGAGTGGATATGCACAGGCTCATTGGGATGAACTGGCTTTATTATTATTTAACCCATTAATCCCAACAGTATTCTGAAAAAATGTATTTGGCCATCGACCCCCATCGCAAAATATGTTGTTCCAGGGACCCCCCCAGAAGCAAAGATTTGAGTTAAAAGTGTTCGCTTTAAAAGAATAATATTCTTTTAAAGTCTCTACTGAAGAGTTTTACCTTGACTTCAGTTCTATAAGCTGTAGTTTTAAAACTATTCACTCAATCTTATTAGTATATCATTATTTTGCTATGATTCCCTGCTTTCATATGACATGAAAAAATGAAAATGAAAAAATGCTAGATGACTGTCTCCCAGTCAAATTTGGTCACATATATATTCAAAGATTTGCACACATTTTCACGATTTTTCAAAAATAGCAGATCTACAAGCTCATAGCGCGGCACTCAGTGCCGCGCTATGAGCTTGTAGATCTGCTATTTTTGAATAGCCAAAGTATAAAATGAATGCTTTTTTTAAGCTCAAATCTAAAAATGACACAAGATGCGTCCCAGGTCTTGATGGGTTAAAAAGAGAAGAGAGAGATGGGAAAGAGACATGCAGCAAATTGCACGTCTGATTGGATTCAAACGTGGGTTGGTTATGGAAGAGGACTGGTTCTTCTAATGGTATGCGCTCTACGGGGGATCCACTGGGTGGCGCCCCACCACTTTGTTTGAACCCCATATGATTGACCATAGCAGCCGATAAAATAGCCGATAAAATAGCAGATCGACAATAGCTTTTTTATTTGAACCATACGGAAGATAGGGGCACTTCTGTGGGTGCGTGCAAAATTGTAACATGAGTGACCATGGGGTAAGCACTTTATATTTGAATTCTGAACGTTTCCTAAACGTAACCTCAGTAAAACCGTGCCTAAACCTAACCTTATTCCTAACCTTAACCTCAGTAAAACTATGTCTAAACCTAACCTTATTCCTAAACTTAACGTCAGTAAAACTATGTCTAAACCTAACCTTATTCCTAACCTTAACCTCAGTAAAACTATGTGTAAAGCTAACCTTATTCCTAACCTTAACCTCAGTAAAACCGTGCCTAAACCTAACCTAATTCCTAAACGTAACCTCAGTAAAACTATGTCTAAACCTAACCTTATTCCTAACCTTAACCTCAGTAAAACTATGTGTAAAGCTAACCTTATTCCTAACCTTAACCTCAGTAAAACTATGTCTAAACCTAACCTAATTCCTAAACGTAACCTCAGTAAAACTATGTCTAAACCTAACCTTATTCCTGAACGTAACCTCAGTAAAACTATGTTTAAACCTAACCTTATTCCTAAACGTAACCTCAGTAAAACTATGTCTAAAGCTAACCTTATTCCTAAACGTAACCTCAGTACAACTATGTCTAAACCTAACCTTATTCCTAAACGTAACCTCAGTAAAACTATGTCTAAACCTAACCTTATTCCTAAACATAACCTCAGTAAAACTATGTCTAAACCTAACCTTATTCCTAAACGTAACCTCAGTAAACTATGTTTAAACCTAACCTTATTCCTAAACATAACCTCAGTACAACTATGTCTAACCCTAACCTTATTCCTAAACTTAACCTCAGTAAAACTATGCCTAAACCTAACCTTATTCCTAAACGTAACCTCAGTAAAACTATGCCTAAAACCTAACCTTATTCCTAACCCTAACCTCAGTAAAACTATGTCTAAACCTAACCTTATTCCTAAACGTAACCTTAGCAAACTATGCATAAAACCTAACCGTATTTCCCTTTAACCTCAGTAAAACTATGGCTAACCCAAAACATATTTCTAACCTTTATCCTCAGTAAAACACATGGGGGGCGTGCGTGTTTTGGGGCGAGCCTTCCGGTTACCCAGACAGACACATGGACCCCGATATTATGCTGAAATAGCTGGAAGTCTCTTCTCAGCCAGCACACTACGATATTCACACTTTAAACCAAACAATCAAGAAGTCCAGTGGACTGCTGATTCAATATGTGAGCAATCACTTGTGTAAACCACTATACCAACCAATCTCAGACTTTGTAGCCTACCATAAAATGAATACAATATCAGTGGGGTGATTTTACAGTCGAGCATTCCTGCTAGAAGCCTTTTTTTTTACTGCAGAGATATTCAGTTTAAATGCCCCACTAGTCACAGACCAAGCAGTGTACAGATGATTGAACTTCCTGATTTCCTCATAAATATACCAAATATCCAATAGGCTGCTGCTCTCAACCTACCGATGGTGGCTCTTTTACGACGTGGCTCTGCAGTAGTCTAGACCAGTGGCTCTCAAACTTTTGGGGATGCCCAAAGACGAGGCAGAAAGGCTGGCAAAGTAGTGTGCTGCCTCTGCTGCCATACATGGCGAAGACGCCGCTACTTGTGCTGAGTGACATGTGTGTTGTATCATGAGGACATAGCCATGAGTTTGTGAATGTAACCTTTACTGCATTGGTTCTCAAAGTGGGGTCCGGGGACCCCCAGGGGTCCTTGAGGAGGTTCCAGGGGGTCCCCAGCTAAATGATGGATAGGAACCAAATGGACCCTTATGGGTCTGTAACTCTGAGAGTGTACATATGGAACCAAATGGACCCTAACGGGTCCATTTGGTTCCATTTGTACACTCTCAGAGTTAAATTAACATTGATTTTACTATATAAATTGGGGTCACAGAGGTAGAAATGCCATGAAATGGGGGTCCGTAGCCTAAATGCATGTCAAACTGGGGGTCCTTGAAATCAAAATGGTTGAGAATCACTGCTAGAGCCGTAAAAAAATCTTCTCTTATGAGGGTCCCTGGCATATTTTCAAATGGAGGACCGCGGGCTAATAAGTGTCACTTTGGGGGTCCTTGACATGAAAAAGTTTGAGAACCACTGCTTTACTGCACCTAAAATAATTTGTGTCCCTGTATGCTTTCCCTGTGTGTGGACATAAATAATTTGTTAAACTGTGTGTGTGTGTGTGTGTGTGTGTGTGTGTGTGTGTGTGTGTGTGTGTGTGTGTGTGTGTGTGTGTGTGTGTGTGTGTGTGTGTGTGTGTGTGTGTCATCTATACATTCGAGGAATCTGTGTGTAGCAGCGTTGTGAGCTTGTAGATTGGTTATTTTCAATGTGTGACACGATGCACAACCCAGTATAACTCAGGTCTGAGAGTGACAGAGGTTTCACAGCGCTATAGAGGACTGTGATGGTGACAGCTTGATAGACGGCAACCTTGGCACGGAGAATGATGTTCAAAGGGAGTTCCTCCGTGGCAGACGGGTGTTAGTTTGATTTGGTTTTGAGGTTCATGATGGATGCTGCACCGCTCACAGAGGAAGTGACTTTGATTGATGGGACCGTTGCGAGTGGATCGCGGTCTTTGCTCAAGAGATGGGTGGTGACCTCCTCCCTCCTGATGATGTTGACGGAGGGTGGATTCAGACTGGGTCCGATTGATTCGAACCGTTCCAATCCAATCCACTTAATGTATAGAGCAGTGGTTCTCAAACTTTTTCATGTCAAGGACCCCCAAATTGACACTTATTAGCCCGCGGACCCCCATTTCAAAAGATATGCCAGGGACCCCCATAAGAGAAGATTTGTTACGGCTCTCTAGTGATTCTCAACCATTTTAATTTCAAGGACCCCCAGTTTGACATGCATTAGGGCTACGGACCCCCATTTAATGGCATTTCTACCTCTGGGACCCCAATTCATATTGTAAAATCAATGTTAATTTAACTCTCAGAGTTACAGACCCATAAGGGTCCATTGGTTCCTGTCCATCATTTAGCTGGGGACCCCCTGGAACACCCTCAAGGACACCTGGTGGTCCCTGGACCCCACTTTGAGAACCAACGGTATAGAGCGCATTTAAAACAACAGTGTTGAACCAAAGTGCTGTACACTCAGTAAAATACTAAAATAAACAAGAGAACACACACAATAAACAAGACAACATTTGACACAATGCCTGGAGGAAGCAGCAGCTTCTCAATATGAATTTCCCGAGTACGATTGGCCTCTCCCAGCTGGCCAGCATTCACATCGGCCAACATTCTTCCGTACCCGAGTACACTTCATTCAACAGTAATGGTAAATATGTGCCTCATGGGGGCGCTGTGGACTATGGGGCTTTGGGAGATAGAGAATGTCATTCACAGAAGAAGAGTCACTAACCCTAACCCAGAGTTTAGAGTGAATAATAAAGTTTGACTGTGTTCCTGGCGTTGTCTTGAGTTATACTAATAACAGAACAACAATACACAACCAAAGCAGTGTGTGCGCTGGTCTTTGAAACGTCGCAACGTAACGTTGTCTGTAATTATCATATGACAGTGACGTCACTGACCATTCCTTGATGTTTTAGCAGTGACGTCACAGACTAATCCTTGGTACATTTATCCTAGTGGCAGCGTTCGCTGCACATGTGTTTTTTGTTTTTATTATTTTTTCACGGCTCGCGCTACTCAAACACTAGCAGGATTATTATTTCTTGTCAACATTCAAGTAGAACTATGAGAAGGTATAACTCAGCTAAAAGTGTGTGTGTGTGTGTGTGTGTGTGTGTGTGTGTGTGTGTGTGTGTGTGTGTGTGTGTGTGCGTGTGTGTGTGTTAATACATTTGAAGACTTGTGCAATGGGATATTCTGCATAATGAGTACTTTTACTTTTGGTGCTTTTGTACTTTTACTCAAGTACATTTTTAATTCTGGACTTTTACGGAGTATTTCTACATTGCAGTATCGATACTTTTACTTAAGTAAAACATTTGAGTACTTTTTTCACCACTGCCTACTACCCAGGGGTAGTGTGAGTGACGTCAGGACTTCGGTACTCTGAGAGAGAGATCAGCTATGAAACACTGTATTCTGTGGACTTCTGTGGTTTAATAAAAAACAAAAGCCGCTGATTGGTTCTAATACGCAGCCGGCCGGGCAGCTTTACTCCCTGAGCAATCCCAGACTCCTTCCTGAAATCAAATGCAAATGAGATTTCCGGAGGGAGGGGGGTTTACCAGGCTAGTTATCTCCTGGTTCTGATGCAAAACAAAAGAAAAAAAAAAAGTTTTTTTTAAAACGTCTTTGGCAGGCAATGAACTTTTGAACTATAGGTCGTAATGTAATTTATTATTATTATTATTATTATTATTATTATTATTATTATTTATTTTTTTAAACTTTGTTTTTATTCTGGATTCCATGACGTAACTCCCCATATAGGCCCTGGCCATTTGTGCCAGACTAGATTTAGTTTTTTCTTCATAACACACTTTGTGCTAATACTCAACAAACAAATCGGTCACACGTCATTTTTTTATAATAATAATTTGGACACTTTGACACATTGCTCAGGCCGGGAAATTAAACCAGGGACCTTTGGGCTGCCCAGGCGGGCTCTCTGGTCTAACCACTCAGCTATGGTCGCCTCATATAACCATTTTGTATAACCATGATGAGTCGTGAAAGAACTACAACGCAATAGGCGCTTCTCGATGGCGTCACATTCGGTCTCGCCAAGATCCCGCCCTTATAGCTGCCGCTGATTGGTTCGACCAGGAGCGTTTCGGCTTAAGCTCCGATCTCTGAGCGATCCCAGATGGAGGCTGTATTGTGAACCTGTGAACTCAATTCCGCCCCCATCTGGCGGAGTCAGGTCTGGCCTGGCGGAGACCTGCGCCTTTGTTGTTGGTTGTCATGGCTGCCAGTTCCCACCTGATGTTGTGAGGGAGGTCAGACTGCTCCAGATCATACTGAGTAACTGCTAGCTTACATAGTGTCTTCAAATGAGGCCTTAAGTCTAAGATGAACAGGTCGTTAGCGGTAGTATCTCCTTTGTCTCGTCCAAGGAAGATGACACGATCTCCCATCATGCAACAGAACATGTTATGTATTGGACATGGTCCTTTTCCCTTGGGCTCGACCTTCTTCCAAGAGAAGGTCTCTGGATTGAATATCCACACGTCACTGTAGTAGCTGGAGGTCCTGTTGCAGTTTTCACCACCACATATGTACAGCTCTCCATTGTAGGCAAAGGATGAATGAAACACAAGTCTTATTGGAAGAAGCTGTGCAGAAGGTGTGTTCAGCCAGCAGTTGGTCTCTGTGTCAAACACTCTGATGATGTTGCTCTTGTAGCCCCTCTGGTACACTGAATATCCCCCAAACACAAACATCTTTGACCCGATGATGGTGGCAGAGTGACCGCATGAAGGCGGTGGTGAAGTGCCTCTGGTGTTAATCAAAGCCCAGACCATTGTGCTGGTGTCCAACTTGTACATGTCATTAGTGTTTCTATACAGATAGGTGTCTCCTCCATGAATATACATGACCTTCTCCAAGACACAGGCTGAGTGGTAGCACCTCGCCCTTGGAATAGTCCCGGAAATCTTGGGTTTGAACCACCTGTGGGTGTCGACATCAAATGCATAAAGCACACTGTAGTACTCCTCTCTGTACCTGCCTCCCCACATGTAGACTGTATCTTCTATCAGCACAACCGTTTGTCCCTCACACATGGGGGGAACCTCAAGGTGACGCTCTCCTCTTCCTGATGCCACTGGGGTCAACTTCCTCCAGCATAAAGTCACTGTGTTGAAGATGTGAACATCACCGTCTTCTCCAAAGCAGTACAGCTTGTCCTCAACCACCACAGCAGAGATGAAGCGTGTCTGTGGCGCTTCTTTCAGATGTACGGTCCAGTGTAACATTTCACACAGCAGCTCCGCCCTGAGTCAGAGTTCACAACTAATGTTCTGCTGATGTTACTAGAAATCTAGTCGATGGGTTGTTAAAAGCAGCGAAATTGACATTTTGTGTTCGACAATTCATTTAAAAAGACGATTACATGGACGTTATGATGACATTGTGACGTCATTGCATGATGCTGCACGGTGCTTTGTGTTCGTTGGTCTCTATAATATATAAAGCCATAATAGGAGATGTTCCCAATGGAGCTATGCCCAAATATGGAGTGTGTTGTCTGACCTCAGTACTTCCTGTCCAGGGGAGTTTGTATATATAGATAGGGGTGGCTTCAGCGGGGGACAGGAAGTGCTGACTTTTCTCAATTGTATATATATAGATAGCAACTGACATTTGGCATCGAGAGGCTTTTCGGGCTTGAGAAAAATAAGTTCATTACAATGCATTGTCTCCGATCTGCAGATCTCCGATCACAGTAATAAAGCGACATTTATTACTGTGGATGGAAACGTCACAGCCTTTACAGAATTACAGAAGCGAACACAAGCTGAGAAGATTCATTAACAGATTTGTTTTGACTCTCAAGCTCATCCAATCTGAATAAGTAGTGTACTCTAGGTTTTCATTTCCTGCAATGACACACACACACGCACTCGCACTCGCACACACACACACACACACACACACACACACACACACACACACACACACACACACACACACACACACACACACACACACACACACACACACACACACACATATGTGTAATACATCAACTTTATTTATCTATTTTTGTTTGGGGAGGGGGGGGGGCATTTCAAAACATTTCCAAAAATGCAACGGGTACTCTGATGACTCAACGGGTACTCTGATGACTCAACGGGTACTCTGATGACTCAACGGGTACTCTGATGACTCAACGGGTACTCTGATGACTCTGATGAGACTCTAGATGTCGAACCTCTTGTGAAGAAAAAGTCAGATTGCTTTGTGAGCTTGTAGATCAGCACCATGGAGAGCGACCCAGACAACAGACACACAGATAAGAGGCCTGGTCTCACTCCCCATGTGGTTAATAATATAGCTACATCTATAGTCAGAACTCAATAGCCAGCTATTTATGCGAGGCGAATGTGCATTTTTCATGCCGCCTACTTTAAAGTTAACTATCTCTTCCTTCGGGGGTCATGAAGCGGCAACTATATGAGGAATGAAGAAGCAGGTTTTTATCTTTTATTTTTTTCCTTAAAACGGAAGATTAAGATGCATGGCTCTCTGATTTATTCCTCCTACAGTACCTTCTCCTCAGTATTCCAGGCCTTTTCGCTCTTATACTTTATTGGGTTTAATTCCCCCGTACCTAGCAGCAGCTGTTAAATAAATGACACACGCACACGTTTTTTTATTTCCCATATTTAATGTCCGACACACACACACACACACACACACACACACACACACACACACACACACACACACACACACACACACACACAGTATGGGGGCTGCATGGTGCGGTTCTGGTTTGTGAGAAACAGGACCGCACCCTGCTGTGAGTTCTTATGTGTTGCATGTAAGTGTAATCTAACATGTCGCTACACCCACTGACCCAATCTCACAACGTCCCACTGTATGTCCCTCTGTACAGAATACAGATAGATTCACAGCATACTGTATACGTTTAGCTATACTGTGGCGGTATATACTGTAGGCCTAATGTGTTCAGGGTATAACTCTGGTGAAATAGTGGGTGCGTAAGTAATTCATGAAGCCGGTGAAGCGTCCTTTTTTCTCGCACAGCACCCCCCGTTGAGAAAACGGTCCTGGGGGGCACCGAACCGGGTCCGCGCTGGGTCCGTGTCTATACACTTACATACTAGGGGTGGGACAATATATCAATATATCGATATATCGCGATACTTTATCCCGCGATAAATAATCGATATAAATTTTAAAAAAATCGATATTAAAAAAATAACAATAATAATTTTAAGTTTGTGATACGTTGTTTTTCCAACACTGTATTTGTGTAATGATGATTTGTAACTGTTTGGTGCTATTTTATGTGTTTATGAATTGAATACAAGGACTATCGTGATATATCGTTGGTGAAATTTCTTGCAATACATAACGAATATCGTGATATCGCAATATATCGAATCTTGTCGAATATCGTGATATATATTGTTATCGTGGGCCTAATATCGTGATATATATCGTATTGTGAGGTACCCATATCGTCCCACCCCTATTACATACATACATACAGTACATACATACATGCATACTGTATGTTGGTGTGTTTACTGTTGAGCGAGAAAACAACATTGCACATTAACCTAATCATATGGGGACCCCCCCCAAAATAATTTGGGGGACTCCCCTGGGGGGGTCCGAACCCCCAGTTTGTGAACCATTGACCTAGGTAACCCCACGCACCCTATAGAAGAAAAAAAGAAACGTGACACTTGTATCGTCTCGTAACACGTGGCAGAGCTGTGTACAGTAACTGCATAGTGGACAGCAAAACCTTAATGATATACGTTTCACAGTAAGTTGAGTCACTAGTGAACGCTCCATGGCTTTGCCCTAGTTTTTCGAAATCCAATTTGAAAATCCATAATATATCCTATGACATCAGCATCTTTAACCCTTTGAGACCTGGAACGCATCTGTGTCACTTTAAGATTTGAGCTAAAAAGCATTATTTTACATATTTGGCTATTCAAAAATAGCAGATATACAAGCTCGTAGCGCGGCACCGAGTGCCGCGCTACGAGCTTGTAGATCTGCCATTTTTGAAAAAAGCTTGAACGTTTGTTACTCGTCTATGTCTCTCTCCCATGCACCCCTCTCTCTCTCTCTCTTGGTGTCGCTCTCCGTGGTGCTGATCTGTTGATAGAATCTGCCCATAGCAACAGATCTAACACAGGTTGTTAGACCTGACCATCTACATTGAATATATATATATATTTTTAAAGCGAACGTTTGTAAATCAATTCTTTGCTTCTGGAGGTCTCTGGAACAACATATTTGACAAATGTTCGCTTTAAAAAAAAAATATATATATTCAAAGATTTGCACACATTTTCAAGATTTTTACCAAAATAGCAGATCTGCAAGCTCATAGCGCGGCACTCGGTGCCGCGCTATGAGCTTGTAGATCTGCTATTTTTGAATATCCCAAAGACATCTTAACAATGACACAGATGCGTTCCCGGTCTTAATGGGTTAAAGTGCACCGTGGCAAATCCAGGCCCTTTGGACAGACGGATGGAGCACTATATACAATCTTGCCACCACTTCGCTTTTAGAGAAATCTTGAAATGTTTGAGCTCATTTTCAGAGGAAATAAATGTATCCTGTATGCAGAGGGGCTGGAATTATGGCAGAAATACAGTAGCGCACGCTATCATTTAGTAATCACTTTCTTTTTTTCCCCCGATTATTGTTTGGGGCTTTTTCTGCCTTTATTGATAGTACAGTAATAGGCTGACTGGAAACAAAGAGAGAGAGAGAGAGAGAGATGGGGAGTGACGCTCGGCAAAGGCCGTCGGGATCGGGACTCGAACTCGCCATGCGCTGCCACGCTGCATTGGCTCTCATGCATTGAAGGAGGCATGAGCTCGACCCTGGCCTCCCTAGGCTGGTGGGGGGAGTGTAGTGCCCAGGATCACTTAGCAAATTGGCACCGGCTCAAAAAAAAGTGTTACAAAATCGAGGGATAAAAATTATAGTTAATAAAAAAAAAACAGTGCCACTCAGTGGTGTAAAGTAACTAAGTACATTTACTCAAGTGCTGTACTTAAGTAGAGCTTGTAGATCTGCTATTTTCAAACATTATAGTACTTTTTCTTTTGTTACTTTAAGTATATTTTGATACCAATACTTTTGTACTTTACTTTTTGAATTCCGGACTTTTACTTGTAACATAGTACTTCTACATTGCAGTATTGATACTTTTACTTAAGTAAAATATCTGAGTACTTTTTCCACCACTCGTGAGAGCCCAGCCTATTTTCTTCCAACGCAATTAAACATAATGAAAACTAAAGAATCGTTTTTTGAGTGTGTTTTCTTAGAAAGATAAGATTGAAGAATTATACCGTAGTACTGTTCTTCATCATTATAGAATGTACCTGACTTCTTTTTTTGGGATCAATACTGTATATTGGTGTACCGATTGAAAAGTTGTTGAAAACCTGCTTTTTAAGCATATTTTCAAAATAAGACAACATCACTACAATGAAGAATTATAGAACTTTTTTCATCATTACGAACCTACCAGACATCGTGTGAATCAATACTGCATTTCTTTGAAGAGAAAGAGCGTCGAATCACTAGAGCCTTGATAGAAAATACTTTGACAGATCTGTCAGACCTTCATTAATGCAGGTAAGAGTGAAAACGATGCAAGCGCGTGTTCGAGGAGTCGCTAGTTCAAATCCCAGGGAGTTTGGCTGTAAAGGGAATACTGGAACCCGGAGAGATCTCATAATGTAGTAGTGTCCTTTCCTTTTGTAAATGTCACTCGTATACAGCAGTGGTTCTCAAACTTTTTCATGTCAAGGACCCCCAAATTTACACTTATTACCCCGCGGACCCCCATTTGAAAAGATAAGTCAGGGACAGTGTTGGGAAGTAACTAAAGTAATATGTAACTTAAAGTAATATTATTACCTTTTCCCAGTAACTAGTAACGTAACTAATTACTTTCACGTTTTGAGTAATAATATTACCTTTACTTTTTTTCAAAAAGTAACTTATTACTTTTTTTCACGAGCCTCGGTGGTACTCTGGGTTTGAGTGTGTTTATTTGATCCTGTGTTGTTTTTGGTCCATTGATATAATGGTAGACTGGTTGGGATCGAGTTGCTATGCAGGCTGCTTGCTGATCCGGTCTAGAGCGGATACGGAAACGTTGCGCACTTGTCTGTGTGACTTATTATCAGCTGCGGAAGGGCGGGCCGCCCTTAAACCGGAACAAACAGTGTTGCCATGTCTGCTTATTATAAGCGACTTGTTAACCGATGAAGATGCGCCGTAAGCTTGTAGGTCGGCTATTTTCTATATATATTATTAGGCAAAAAATACATTAAATACATTTAAAATACTTGTTTCCATTGAGGTCCTTAGTATTCAATTCATAGTCGTCAAATGGTTTTCATTTAGTCTGTAAGTTATGAATTCATACACTGTAAAAGTCTTAGTGTTAATATAATTCAAATTAGTGTACAATGAGGATTTTACAATGTAGGCTGCAGAAAAGAGAAAAAAACAACTGCTAATGTTGAAAATGCAAAGTCAGACTTTTGGGGAGAAAGGATGCAAATTATTGGGGGCGAGAAAAAAAAAGTAACTAAAGTAATAAGTAACTAGGTACTTTTGGCAGGGAGTAATAAGTAAAGTAACTACATTACTTTTTAAACAAGTAATATGTAATAAGTAACATATTACTATGTTTTAGTAACTATCCCAACACTGGTCAGGGACCCCAATAGGAGGTTTTTACGTCTTTCTAGCAGTGATTCTCAACCATTTTAATTTCAAGGACCCCCAGTTTGACATGCATTAGGGCTACGGACCCCCATTTAATGGCATTTATACCGCTGGGACCCCAATTTATATTGTAAAAACAATGTTAATTTAACTCTGAGAGTGTACAAATGGAACCAAATGGACCCGTTAGGGTCCATTTGGTTCCATTTGTACACTCTCAGAGTTACAGACCCATAAGGGTCCATTTGGTTCCTGTCCATCATTTAGCTGGGGACCCCCTGGGTCCCCGGACCCCACTTTGAGAACCAATGCTATGCAGTCCTTGAGCAATATACAGAATCTACGTTGTGAACTGCTCCGGAGTTGCTCGGATAGCTGGGAAATGCAGTTAGCTGATTATCAATGATTGCAACCCTTTTTGAGTGTGTTTATTGTCCGTTTTATATAAAACATATTTTAAGAGAAAAAGAAAAAAGGGAACCTTGATTTGGGGAACTTTTTTTACTTGTGCGGTGCATTGAGGACGGGCTCTCTCCATCCCTCATGGGACAGACAAACAGAAAGCAGTCTATAAAATAACTAATGTTGCATTCTTCCAACCACAGTGCATTCAAATGAACGACTTTACAATATATTCCATCACATTTTGTCCAATTAAGCCGGTCTATACAAAGCCTCTGATTGGAGGATTCATTTTGATTGACAATAATAGCCTTGAGTCGACTAAAGCCTAGTCTCACTCTGGAACATCTCGCTGAAAATCCCACCTTCCTTTAAAGGTTTTCTTTAGCTGGGGTGGGGGTTACGTATGACTCTGTCCCCACGATAAGCCTTATGTGACATTCACACAATCCAAACGGACTCAATCTCACCACCAACACACCACCGCTACCACTGCCGGCATCTGCTCGCCAGTGTTAGAACATCCCTGAATCACGAGCAGTGTTGCCAGAATCTGTGAGAGAAACAAGCAGCCAGGTCTAGGAAAACCAGCCCAAACTATGGGCCACATGAGCACTTTAACATAAAAGTTCACGACGCGTTGTGAGCTTGTAGATCGGCTATTGTCAAATAAAATCTTGCGGGGAAGTTGCGGGGGAAAAAAAATCAGATCTGGCAACCCTGATCACGAGCAATAAGTCGTGTTCCCAGTACACCAAAGGTGTTTATTTCATCACAATGCCCACGACGATGCCCAACACAAAGAACAGCACGAGGAGGGTCGCCGCCAGCAGCACAGCGTGGGCACGGTGGCCCTCCTCCTTCACCGTGTGCCGCGGTGGCACCGCGTTGCTCTTGCTCGCTTGCCAACCGGAATCCTCCCGAATCCGTTTGTTCTCTTCCTGTAGCCTCTGCACTTCCAGCAGCAGCCCCTTGCACTGATCCATGGATGTTATCCTGGAATCTATATTTCCCACGGACAGCCCCTCGCACCCGGAATTTATCCTGGACTCTATTTCTTCCACGGGCAGCCCCTCGCACGGATCCATGGATGTTATCCTGGACTCCTCGTTAAGCCTTGTGTGGTGCGTTGCCTCTTTTTCCATGGGCAGTGAGACGGGCAGTGAGACATCGACCTCCATGGATGTTATCCTGTACGGCTCGTCCATCCTCGAGTGGCGAATGTACTCTTTTTCCACGGGCAGCTCGAACACGCATCTCAGCTTGGAATCCATCAGTTCACCCGGCTTGGCCCCCTCCCAAACCCCCTCCATGCTGGTCATGCCAGCGGGTGCCGGCAGGGACTGAACCCTAAACCTGTGCTGGATCTTTTCCTCGGGGTCGTAGTCGAAAGGCTGCAGCATAAGTGAGACGTTGACGGAGGCGCCCGCGTCGATGACGCCACCGTTCGGCCGGACGACGTACATGCGCGACGCCGTCGTCTTTATCTTGAAACACACGTCCCTGTCTGTAGGGTTGGAGAGCTTGAGAGTCGCGGTGACCACGTCAGAGAACGGACCTCGGAATGTCAACTCACTCTGAGGCTCCAAGAGCAGAACCTGTTCTGGCCTGGCCATATCGCAGCGGTTCGGGAAGAGGCTTTTCTCCATGGAACCACTTTCTGGACGTTGGACTCGTTATGGTGTCGTCGGGTATTGTAATGTAATGTCTACGGCCGTAATCGATGTTAATAATTAGCTTTAAATAGCTTTAATTACTCGCTGTGATGTCATTGGCTGATGATGTCAGATACATTTCCGAGCTATCATCCACAGCCAGCCTCGGAGACACAGAGTGAGCAGATGTACCGTCTGTCTGCTCAGCAAGGACAGTTAAACGGTTAAAGGAGGAGTTCACCCAAAAAATGACTTATTTTCTATCAATTGCACACCCTATGAAGCCTTGAATCCATGGAGTATTTTTTGCTTTTGTCGCATTCCTAGGCTAACAAGAACCAGGAGACCTGGTACTGCCAGACCCCTAGTGGTTCTGAATGGCCGGACTTCGCATGACGTGTGTATCTGTCTGTGTATCTGTCTTCCCATTTATGCCATATATGGAGAAAAGATGGACAAAAGAGGAAAAGAGGGACAAAAGAGGGATCCGTCTGTCTGTCTGTGTATCTGTCGTCCCATTTATGCCATATATGGACAAAAGAGGGACGAAAGAGGGACAGACAAAGCCTCATGTAGGCCGTCCCTCTGGGTCTGACAACAATAATTTGATTCCCGTCTCCTACCGGCTAATGTATCCGGTAGGAGACACAAAGTAGATTATTTGTGTCTCCTACCGGAAATACACACGGTCATCAAATTATTGTCTTAGGAATGCCACAAAAACAAAAATAAATCCATGAAATCAAGGCTTGGGGTGTGTAATTGATAGAAAATAAGTAATTTTTTGAGTGAACTTTGTGTGTGTGTGTGTGTGTGTGTGTGTGTGTGTGTGTGTGTGTGTGTGTGTGTGTGTGTGTGTGTGTGTGTGTGTGTGTGTGTGTGTGTGTGTGTGTGTGTGTGTGTGTGTGTGTGTGTGTGTGTGTGTGTGTGTGTGCAATCAAAATATAGTGGCTACCTTTATTCCGTCTAAATGATACCCTGTGCCAGCAGCACTGAGATGGGAAAGGAGTATTTTTTCGCTTTCCTTCTCTTGTGTTTTTTTCTAACACGCACGCGCGCGCGTGTTTACGTGCACATGTGTTTGCGTGCACGTGTGCACGCAAGTGCGTGTGTGTGTGTGTGTGTGCGCCTGCACGTGTACAGAATGGCCTTCAGGAAGATCAGTTGCATTGTATTGCAAGTACTCAATACCCATCCATTCTAAAACCAACATGTCCATGTATCTATCTATCTATCTCTCTATCTCTCTATATCTCTCTCTATCTCTATAAATATTCAAATATTTGCACAAATATCTTTGAATATAGAAAACATGCAGATCTTCAAGCTCAAAAGCGCAGCACTCGGTGCCCAGACTAGTGAAGTGATCCAGTGACCAACGGAAACGGGCATGTCTTTGGCACCATAACTGTAATGTCCTTGTGTGATAAACTATCAAAACATTTGTAAAGAAGGCTTCCTGTACTTAGCAGTACACTGAACTCATAGCATAACTTTTATCAGAGCTGGCAATTAAGAGAACACTGGTATGGTACAGCATGTCTCTCATACTCATTCTCAGTGAGATTGCTCATTTGATTGTTTCGTCATGCATACACATTTTTCATGCGTTCTTCTTTTTTCTTGTTCTTTTTTAACCCATTAAGACCTGAGGCAGCGTCTAAATAAAATTGAAATCCTAAAAAAAAATTGGGAAAAAAATGTTAAAAAAAAAAAATCACGATTTTTCAAAAATAGCAGATCTACAAGCTCATAGCGCGGCACTCGGTGCCGCGCTATGACCTTGTATATCTGCTATTTTTGAATAGCCAAAGACATCTAAAGTGACACAGATGCGTTCCAGGTATCAATGGGTTAAGACATCAAATGACATTTTGTGTGCAGTGTCATGAGAGTATGCCTGAATATTATTAAACATCATTACATCAATACACACATTGTGGGCGCTGGGGGGGTGTGCCCTCTCCTCCGCGTGCCCATACCCTAGTGGGGTTGGTGACAGGGCCTTTCTGTGTGGCGTTTGCATGTTCTCCCCGTGTCCCCTAGGGTTGTTACCCTCACACAAAACATGCAGTAATCCTGGCCTCTATACTGCCTTTGCGCGTGTTCCTTCCATGCGCTACCGGGGAAACTCCCCCCCTGTCAGGTGATATGAAGCGGCCTGCTCATAGCCTGGGACCAGACGAATCTGCGAGTGCAAAAAAAAAATGCACTCTGCGATTTGGGTCTGGCACCTCTCCATAGATAATCTATTTCATGTTCCAGAAGACGTGTGTAACCAATCAGGGCCCAGTATTCGAATATGGGTAGTTGTAATTGGTAGTTGGTTGTAGGTCTAACCAATTGCGTCGAGGGCCATTGTTTTGATCCCGCCCCTTGGGAAAAAAAAAACGTCCTCATGGGAGCACCAGACTCATATCCACGCAGTGATATAGTCTGTCAACGCCAGGCTAGCCTGCTCACTCCTCATGCGTTGAACGAAGCATTCGTTCAAGCCTGGGGAGAGTTCAGGGCTCTCCCCAGGCTGGCAGAGGGAGAGTAACGCCCAGGATTACAGCTTAGGCAATTGGCACTGGGTGAAAAAATGGGGTTACAAAATTGTGGGATAAAAAAAAAACATAATTACACAAACATGGGAGAGGAAGACACCTTTCCCCAGGAGTGATTAACTAAGCTGGAAAGTGTTAATTCCACGTTGGATTTTGTGCAGTTTATGAATTCCTCTGCATGATCCCCGATGAATGAAAACACGTCTGAACTTGTCATCCTGCCCTGTGCCACGTTAGCTTCCTGTTTTGCTGCTTATGTTCTTCATTTCACTCTTCAATATTTCATTGTGCAATTCCATTGATTCTTGTGGGGGAGCTGGGAGGGATACGGGTCAGGAGGACGATGATGTAATCTACATCCAGGACACGTATGATCAGTGATGGAAATAAGTACTAACATTTTTTTGTACTAGAATGTAGAAATACTCCATTACAAGTAGAAGTCCGGAATGCAAGATTTACTTGACTAAAAGCACAAAAGTATTGGCATAACAATGCACTTAAAGTACCAAAAGTAAAAGTACTCATTATGTGGAATGTCCCATTTCACACGTTTTCAAAAAAATAAATATTTTGAAAAAAGCCGATCTACAAGCTCACAATGCGTCGCATCGCGACGCATTGTGAGCTTGTAGATCTGCTTTTTTCAAATGGCCAAAATAAATATATATATATATATATATATATATATATGTATATATATATATATATATATATATATATATATAGGGCTGAAGTGGTTAATGTATGTTTTGTAATAATAATCAAAACCTACAAGGTAACTAGTAACTAAAGCTTTCAAATAGTTGTAGTGGAGTAAAAGCACAATATTTGCCTCTGAGATGTAGTGGAGTAGAAGTAAAAGTATTCTGAACACTTGAGATACTCCATTGATTCTTGTGGGGGAGCTCAGCTGGGAATGATACAGATCAGCCGGACACACGTATGATTCAACCGTTTTATAACCAACTCAACATATTGGCCCCTCGTACGGTTATCTATCTTATCAAAACATATTTCATGAAGTAGGCTAGCTATGTTATTCTTTCAGATAAGCTATAGTCTAGACTTGGCTGTCACATTAGGCGTGCAATTAACCCATTGAGACCTGGAACTGTGTCATTTTTAGATTTGAGCTAAAAAGCATTATTTCACACTTTGGGCTATTCAAAAATAGCAGATATACAAGCTCATAGCGCGGCACCGAGTGCTGCGCTACGAGCTTGTAGATCTGCTATTTTTGAAAAATCGTGAAAATGTGTGGAAATCTTTGAATATATATATATTTTTAAAGCAAACATTTTTAACTCAAATCTTTGCTTCTGGGGGTCCCTGGAACAAAATATTTTGATGGGGTCCGCGGCCAAATACATATCATTTTGGGGGTCCTTGACATGAAAAAGTTTGAGAACCACTGATATAGAAATATGCGTTTTTCAGAATACTGTTGAGATTTAGGAGACATGTAGAATCGGCTTCAGGTCTCAATGGGTTAAGCGTGCCTTCTGTCAATTTCACCCCCAAGGAAATCATACTGTCACTCTTTTTAATTTGTCTTCATCTTGATGGCAGATTTCAAACCAAAGGATCTAAAGTCCTTAAGCAGTGGCAGAAAATGCACTTGTTTCATGTCTTCATGTCGTATGGTATGACAGATGCAGGAATTAGAGATATCCTTTTTTTTTTTAGCATGTGGTAATGACTTATGCTTCCCTGATATGTCTGGATATACAGTATGTCTCTTAAAAATTAGTCTGTACCGTTTATCACAATGTACATCTCATACTCATACGGACTAAATATAGCCGTATAGACAGAGCTAAGAGGGAGGAAGCTGTACAGTTTGATGCTTTCAAGAGACGACTAAAGACTGTCCTTTTTTAATAAAGCATTCGGTTAGATATTATTATTATTATTATATTTTGAGGTGTTTGTACTTTACTTCAGTATTTCCAATTTCCAATACTTGCACTTCTACTCCACTACATCTCAGAGGCAAATATTATACTTTTACTCCACTACAATTATTTGAAAACTTTAGTTACTAGTTACTTTGAAGATCTTGATTATTATTACAAAACATACACTAACCACTTTCAGCCCTATATATTTCAGCCATTTGAAAATAGCAGATCTACAAGCTCACAATGTGTCGCGATGCGACACATTGTGAGCTTGTTCAAATGTATACATTTTCAAAAGATATGTACTGTATACATTTGAAAACTTGAAATGGGACGTTCTGTATAATGAGTACTTTTACTTTTGGTACTTGAAGTATATTTTGATGCCAATACTTTTGTACTTTTTGAATTCCGGACTTTTACTTTTAACAGTAATTCTACATTGGGGTATCATACTTTTACTTAAGTAAAACATTTGAGTACTTTTTCCACCACTGCGTACATGCAGCTGGAAGTCTATGTGATATGTGTGTGTGTGTGTGGGGGGGGGTATCCGAGATTCACTGACAGGTGACAGGCCAATGTCACAAGCTTGGACAGATAGCTGTCAACATAGCTGTCCACAAGGACTGTGAGATCTGGACTCACATGGTCAGTATGGGCAGAGAGAATTAATACTGTACAGGATGTGTTTCAGACAGGCATCTAGACGGTGATCTTTAAAGCTGTCTCCTCACTCCAGAATATAAGTATTAGGTCCAGTAACCTCTCCTACTGCGATGAGACCAGACGTGTTGTGAATTCTAATGTGTTTCCGTGTGAAGTTAAAACACCCCCCCATCTGTCTCAGGGCCAAGTCTTTGGCTGTCGGGTTGACTTCCACAGTTGCTTGAGACGCGACGCTTTCAAGTCCAAAGGCTTATAATCGGTCAGTTACTTCCACTAACAGTTGAGGGATTCCGAGGCGTGTTTTAAGCCATTCAACCCCGCGATTAGCATATACAGTACTGTGTCATTTTAGATTTTTGAGTGGTGCCAACCACTCCTATATCTGACTTTGTCTGTGTGTCCGGGTGTATGTATGTCCAATAAACAAACATTGATGACAACATCAATACGGGGCTCATCAAAGGCACCACTCTCTTCACACAGGCTGTGATTTTTTTTTTAGCTACAACCATTATTTAATACTTTGCGCTACAAGCTTGTAGAGCTGCTATGTTTTTGGAAAAATCTTGTTTTTTTTTAACTCAAATCGTTGCTTCTGGGGGATTCTACCAATGTCTTCTAAATCCTAACAGGTTTTTTGAAAAAAACTTATGTTACTATAATATCAGTGGTTCTCAACCCAGAGATTGGATTTCTGTCCCTCCGAAGTTGTGAGGGACCAATCAGGGCCCAGTATGCAAATATGGGGCGGGTTTATTTGCCCCGCAGAAATGCAGGTTCCACTCAGAGATTCCAGACTAATATCTACGAAGTGTAGTCTTGCCATGCCAGGCTATAAGCAAAGATTTGAATAAAAAAAAAATATATATAAATGTAAAAAATAAAAATATATATATATGTATTCAAAGATTTGCACACATTTTCACGATTTTTCAAAAGAATTTTAGATCTACAAGATCACAGAGTGCCGCGGCGCTATGAGCTTGTATATCTGCTATTTTTGAATAGCCAAAGAAATCTCAAAATGACGATGCGTTCCCGGTCTTAATGGATTAAAGGTGCATTGGAATATTTAAAACGTTTTGCCTGTGGAGAAACATCTCACCCCAAGAACACAGCGGCCCTGCTAAATTAGACACGTTTGATTCCACACATTAGCATTTGTCAAAGAGAGAAAAAGAGGGCGCTGGAGGTGTGTAAGGGGTTGGAAATTCACAGAGAAAGTGTCGGAAATTTGAATAAAATAAAAGTTCCCATTCATTATCTGTAAAAGAGTTTCATTCCTGCGTTTCTGAACCTCCACACGTTCGGGGCAAGCAGGGGGGGACAGGCCATTTATAAGGCCATAATAAATGTTACACATTCATCAAGGGATGCAAAACGCTCCCATTTGTAACTGTGAAGCTGTGCCCCAGACACAGTAACTGGGTGATTCATCCCTGAGGCTTTATAGTCAGAAAGTCAGAGGTATACGAAGGTTAAATTCAAAGAGCAACGTGCGACAGAATCGCAGAACTTGCCAGTTAATACCCCTGAGTTATACTTGGGGTCCGTTCGAAAATACAGCACTGAGCGCACTGGCCAATACAAACTAATAGGCGAGTGTGCTCCGGTGCGTAATATCCGAACGCACCCTTGATTGTACACGGACACCGGAAATAGCAGATCTACAAGCTCTCAATCAGTGTTGATTTCGTCGACTAAAACTATGACGAAAATTGTTGGTTCGACTACCTTTTTTCACTGACGAAAACTAAAAAAAAACTAAATAAAAACTAAGCTATGATGACTAAAACTAAGACTAAATATATTGTCAATTTCGTCAACAAATAAAAACTAGACTAAAATGTTAGTGAGGGATCTAGTGGAGAAGAGATCCAGTAGAACTAAAAGACAAGTCATTTTATGTTTGGTTGCGCTCAGATGTTGCGCTCTGAAAATAGCAGATATACAAGCTCACAACGCATCGCGTTGTGAGCTTGTAGATCGGCTATTTTCAGCATGCAACCAAGTGTAAAATCAGCCATTAGAACGCCATCAAGGCACCGCCACAATACATTAAAATGTTTACTATAAAATGCATGTTCCCTCTAAAATGTGTTTCTGGCTAAGCTAATGAGGAATCACATTGTCGACAGTTATAACAGTTACTAAATGACTAATCTAATCTACTAATCTGTTTAACATGTTTAATAGCTGTTGGAACAGTTGCATGTAATCTTCGCCTCCTCTATGATGCTAGTTTTGCAGATTACTTGGCACACATAAGAGCAAAGTAAAGCTGGCTTGTCAAAGCTATTCTTCAACCTGCGTCAACAGGCTGCCTTTGATGTCATTTTGTGATTATTAATACCGGTGTAATTGCTGATTAATCACATGACAATGTTGCATCCCTTATTTATTTTGGACCGTCAGACAGATGGCAGATGGCATGTGCAGGATGTGGGAGGGAGAGAGATCAGCTGAATGAAAAAAATACATATCATACATGTATTTATATAGAGTACAGTAGGTGGCCAGTGACTTTGACCAGTTTGATTGATTGATTGAATACTTTATTTAGAAAGACATGGTAAAAGTACATGGAAGTACAATTCACAATACAAGGTCTTCTAAACTGGATCGTTCATAAAAGCACTTGGCTTATTTAAAATGAGATCCTGTGCACTCAAATCATGATGATTTAAGACATACAAATATACACTACTATGCAGAACGTCATACAATCAGCTTACAGGTTACTGGTATGAAAAACAAGAAATATGTACAATAGACAGTTTTAGGAGGAGGGGAGGGAGGGAGGGGGTAGGTTAAGACTTTGACAGGGGAAAGACTTTGACAGGGGTCTCACTTTCAAAGCCTTTGCATCATGCATGTCACACAAACAGAATGCCATGCGTTTTGTTGATATAACAAGTTTGTTCATATAGAGTCCTATCCACACATCCACCATTTAAAGTAATACAATGCAGGTCCACAAATAACGATTTTTAGCAGCCTCTGCTGGTCATTATCGTCACTGCAGGTCGTTCGTTTATTCCTGCGTTACCCAGAATTCCATTTGTTTTCACCGGAAGACGGAAGCGTTTCAAAAAGCGTTCTTTTAATTGTTTTATACGATCTGTGGATCGTTTCTCTTAGCCAGTAGAGCTTTAGTTACCGTGAGCTGTGTTTTCTTTTACTGCTGTTTTTTGATCTTCAAATCCTACAATCTCTTAAAAACAGCGTGAGATTCCTTTTTGTTATTAGCGCGGTAGTTCCTGGCCAAACAGGAAACCGGTGCATTTCCGTTTCCGTTTTCCGGCCGGATGACGTCATTTTCGCGGGAATGACACCCTAGTCACCGTTTCAATAGAACATAGTTTATAAAAGGCTTTCGGGGGTGAAATTCATGGAGAGGGTGTTGTGAAACATTTGCCACTCACAAAAGTTATACAATTTAACTTTAGTTTTGTTGAAAACGTTACCTAGTAATACTTTAACTTCCACAATCCACATGATCAAAACCATTGGTGTTGTGTTTGTGCCGCATTCTGTCTGATGCAAAGGTTTTAAAAGTGAAACTGGACACCTACTGTATACAGTTTGATGTATTATCTTATTTGAACATAAATATGAAACAACCACATGCTGCAGTAATGGTGCACAGCGACAAGGTAACCATGCAGAATCAAAGCAGATTCTTAACCCTTTAAGACGGGGAAAGCATAATTTGTGTAATTTTAAGGTGTATTTGGCTATTCAAAAATAGCAGATAATACAAGCTCATAGCGCGGCACCGAGTGCCGCGCTATGAGCTTGCAGATCTGCTATTTTTGAAAAAATCGTGAAAATTTGTGCAAATCTTGGAATAATTATACATTTTTTAAAGCCAACATTTGTAAAAATATTTAGTTCCAGGGACCCCCAAGAAGCAAAGATTTGAGTTACAAATGTTTTAAAAAAATCTAATATTTACACACATTTTCATGTTTTTTTCAAAAATATCAGATCTGCAAGCTGAATAGCTTTTGTTGAATGAGCTATTTTTGAATAGCCAAATAAATCTAAAATGACACAGATGCGTTCCTGGCTTGAATGGGTTAGATGGATCATACGGTGGGAATAACAGCTATTTTGGCAAATCAGACAGAGTATTTACCCAGGACTAATAATATGTTCTGTGTGCTGCATGGGGAGACAGCACTCCAAAGACCACAATCTTTTCTCCTTCTATGTGGGAACATGTTTTTGAGAACAAAACAAAATAAAAGGGATTCTAAACCCCGGAGGAAATAATGTGTCTTTGTTCTTCAAAGATGTTCTCTCATCCGTGTTACATTTCCCTGCTTTCATAAACATTCCCTCTTTAAAGGACAACTTTGGTTTTTCACAACCAAGGTTTATATTTTAGCTTGTAATTAAAGTAAATAAAAGATGAGTGTTAATTTTTTTTCATTTACTGCTCTCTATAGTTTTAGCAATTTTCGCGATCTTTTTTTACAGTGGGCGGGGGCATTCTGTCCAGTGGCTAATATGTATTTTTTTTACACAATAACCCGGCGTTTTCTTTATTATTATTTACAGTAGCTCTTCTAGCCCCCAATAACGCACATCTGGCCATCAAAGACCACGGGACCTTTTTTATTGTGTAAAAAATACATATTTAGCCACCGGACAGAATGCCCCCGCCCACTGTAAAAAAGATTGTGAAAATTGCTAAAACTATAGAAAGCAGCAAATTAACAAAAAATGACACTCATCTTTTATTTACCTTAATTACAAGCTAAAATATAAACCTTGGTTGTAAAAAAACAAAGTTGTCCTTTAACACTATTATATCTGGGACCCCAATTTATTTTGTAAAATCAATGTTCATTTAACTCTGAGAGTGTACAAATGGAACCAAATGGACCCGTTAGGGTCCATTTGGTTCCATTTGTACACTCTCAGAGTTATAGACTCATAAGGGTCCATTTGGTTCCTAACTATCCATCATTTAGCTGGGGACCCCCTGGAACTCCCTCAAGGACCACTGGTGGTCCCCGGACCAGTGGTTGAAAACCACTGATCTAGAAGATGGTTTGCGTGCGTGCGTGCGTCCGTGCGTGCGTGCGTGCGTGCGTGCGTGCGTGCGTGCGTGCGTGCGTGCGTGCGTGCGTGTGTGTGTGTGTGCGTCCGTGCGTGCGTGTGAGAGAGAGAGAGACATCGATCCAATCAGAAAGGTGGAGAGGAGCAGTGCCTGTCGCCAGTCGGTTACAGATGACTAGCGAAAGCAAAGTGACAGCATCTTAGCTTTCTGTGGTGACCTCTGTGTGTGTGTGTGTGTGTGTGTGTGTGTGTGTGTGTGTGTGTGTGTGTGTGTGTGTGTGTGTGGGTTTTGTAAAAGCGAGGGAATGAAAAAAGGAGGTGAGACGAGTGGGGGAAGGTTACTGCTGCTCATCTACTCAGACTCATGTTCTCTACTAGCTCATAAACTTGCCAACCAGTGGTGTAAAGTAACTAAGTACAGTACATGTACTCAAGTAGTGTACTTAAGTACAATTTTGAGGTGTTTGTACTTTACTTCAGTTTTTCCCAATTGTCAGTACTTTTACTTCTACTCCACTACATCTCAGAGGCAAATATTGTACTTTTACTCCACTACAATTATTTTATAGTATTACAAAGGTAAGGTAGGGTAAGTGATATTTTTTGGTTAAAACAAAAAGTATTTTGTTAAAAGGTTAAAGCACTATATTCTGATAGTAATCATTGCTATAGAGTGTTTGTTCAGTAACAGGAGTCTCCATGTCTCTCCAGCTCTTTAATAAACAGACAATACATTTTCCGGTAGGTGTCAAAATCTCAGCCAATCAGGAGAAAGTACCCATTTTTAAGCTTCATTTTTATAGTGTTCCAGTTACAGTTTTGCCTGCTCATTTCTTAGTGTCATCACTTCCAATTTCACTTGTTTAATCTATATCCTGATTGAGTTCTCTATCCTGATTGGATAAAATTTGAAATGTAACTGAAACTGAAATGAAAATGCATTTTCTGTTTTATAAAGAGCTGGAGAGACAAGGAGACTCCTTTTACTGAACAAACACTCTATAGCAATGAGTACTATCAGAATATAGAGCTATTTAACACTTATTTTAACCATAGAAAATCACTTACCCTACCTTTAAGTAAGACATGTGAGTACTTTTTTTCCACCACTGTTGCCAACTCATCCACTTGACTGCAGAAACTGTGTGTTTCAGCTCCAAGATCTCCACCGTTCTAATTACACGTGAACACCCAGGGCGTGAGGCTGGAATGTGATCATTAGACATTAAAGGGATGGGACGATGATCGTTATTATCGATAAACGATGAAACGCTCACAATAATGGTATCGCAGAGATTTAAATCTGTCCTCTGTCATACACTAGGATGAATTAGATTTATTTGAGCTGCAAATTCAGTCACACTTAAACCTTCTATACTTGATAAAACGGACCTATGACGAGGAATGTGACAAAAACAAAAACATATCCATGAATTCAAGTCTCTATGTTTTTTTTGGGGGTGAACTATCCCTTTACAATGTCCTCTTTACATTCGAGGCATCTATTCTGTGTTCACCCCAGCTGCATGCTGGGTAGATTTCAAGACATAGCATGTGTGTGTGACTTTTTTTCTTCACCTGCTGTCAGATTGGGACGTTTTGTATTTTTTTGTTCTCCTTCTTCTTGGCTAACACACCTCCTGCTGATGGCTGCGTTCCTACAGTAGCGTGCCGAGTGTAAATTGTAATTATCACCTTTGCAGGAACAGAGATACGCGTTGCAAAAACCCCGCCGAGCGGCAAAATGCTCGAGGGGGCCGTCTAGGATTTATATAGCAGACAGGCGTGTGAGAACGCACTTCAGAGCGCTCGCTGAAAGGATTAACCCTTTACGACCGGGAACGCATTATTTTATGCTTTGGCTATTCAAAAAAAATAGCAGATCTACAAGCTCATAGCGCGGCACCGGGTGCCGCGCTACGAGCTTGTAGATCTGCTATTTTTTTTGAAAAATCTTGAAAATGTGTGCAAATCTTTGAATGTATATATTTTTAACGTCTTCTAAATCATAACAGTTTTTTTTTGAAAAAAACGTATGTTGCTATAATCAGTGGTTCTCAAACGTTTTCATGTCAAGGACCCCCCCTAAAATGATATGTATTTGGCCGCGGACCCCCATCTCAAAATATGTTGTTCCAGGGACCCCCCAGAAGCAAAGATTGGAGGTTAAAATGTTTGCTTTAAAACATTTATATATATACTCAAAGATTTGCTCAGATTATCAAGTTTTAAACAAAAAAAATAGCAGATCTACAAGCTCATAGTGCGGCACTCGGTGCCGCGCTATGAGCTTGTAGATCTGCTATTTTTTAATAGCCCTAAGAATTCTTAAAATGACACACGGATGCGTTTCCCGGTCTTAATGGATTAAAAAAGAACATATGCTGATCCCGGTGTTCACAGTAAGGATTCTGCAATCATGCTGCCATCAAGACCAGCTCCTAGATTTTTCTGTTTTTCTTTCTTATTTTATTCTCTGTTCATCTGGAAGCGGGGCGGCAACTTTTCGTGTTTCATGTGAAATTAGCCCTTTTAACCCATTAACACATTGCCTGCCATGGACAAATTAATTCGTCAAATTCTGCTATGGCCCAACCTTTTATTTTAATTTTATTTTTTTAGATTTTTTTCACACAGAACCAGAGATAACACCATCCGAAGATGTCCTGCTCCATTCACTCCCTGGTTAACTTATTGCTTAAAAATGCTCTATCTCGGCTCCTGTGTACTTTTTTTGGGGCGGTGTAGCCACCCCCTATAAGTGAGTTTTGGACACCGACCAAAAAATTTGTGTACCCCCTAACCCTTCCATTGTTAATGCAAATCGATACTTTTTTCATATCAGCCAATCACATTACAGCTAGTGTCATCACCACTAACTGTAATGTGATTGGCTGACTTTGCAAATTCAGGACTGTGATTGGCTAGCGAAACACATGACACATGTGCAGCCCTATGAATAGCAGTAATTCAAAAAACTTTAAAAAAAGTAATTTATCCTTTTTTTAAAGTGAGTCATGTTGTGATGACCACACACCTCCCACTTCACACTGGCTGTGATTTTTTATTTATTTTTACACTATATATTTTTGGCAAAACATGCTATTTTCAACTTGCCACAACTATGGAACGGATTACCGCTATCGGATCATTTCCCCCCCCCATTCTACGAGACCCCTGTGTGTAATGAGGGGATCACCGTGCAGATAGCATTCACAGAAAATATTCCATGATTTTTCAAAGGTTGATAAAATCGCTCCTTTTCGCTGGCAGTAGCGTAACACTATTACACTATTCAATTCAAAGGGCTTTATTGGCATGAGAAAACATACGTTTACATTGCCAAAGCAAAAAGCACAATACAACAATACAGCAATACAATCAAAACAAAAAATGTACATTTGAAAGTCAGAATCTTCAATAGATCAATTTCTATGTACCAAGATCACTGGGTGCAGGTATAGTGCAGGAATATACACAATGATTAGTCTTTAGGGTGGTTGTGTTCCGTTCGATATCCTTCTCCTATCACAACAACTCACGAATCTTGCTGCTGTGTTTGCACATTGTTGTACTTCGCCCAGCAGATATGGGAGTTTTTTGTCGTTGGTCATGTTTTCAAAGTCTCTGTGTGTGGTTGTAATCTGTGGGAAGTATGTGTAATATACTGGTGACTCTGAATAACCACACTTGGGTGAGCTTCCAAACATAGGTCTTTACTGGTAGACTTCACAGGTTCAACTGACACATACAGCACACTTCAGAGGCTTTCAACAGGTGCAGGGAATATTGGTAATCAGCACAGGTGCAAATAATGTTCCTAATCAGTAGCTGCTTCTACACATAAAGACACACTATTACACTCCTCCCTTTTTAGCAATGTTGTGGCAATTAAACACAAAAAATGCCTCTAAGTCTTAATTTCAAATAAGCAATATAATCTGCGGTCATTCAGTGAAAATCCTTTAACAACAAAACTGTTCACCTCCTATTAATATAATGCAACAAGCATAACATTTGGTTAACAGCATAGATCTTAATACTGCATGGTAAGGATAATGTCTTTAAAGGGTCAGTCTCTGTGGTTGTACCCGAACTCTTTCTGGGTACCTGCGTTTCGCAGGTGAGCTTGTGGTTGCTGAGGGTGACCCTGGTGATGATGCCATCTCGACAGCTTGTTCAGGTGGTTCTGCGTGAACAGGGGGTGGTGTTTCGCTCACTGGTGAACTGGGAGAAACAACTGGTACAGCTACTGAGGGCACACCCACTGCAGCAGGTGGAATCAATGTAGTTGTGGGTCTGCCAACAGCTTCTCTCCATTGCAACATGTGATCAACATGTACTGTCCGCTGTCTCTGTCCCTCTTGTATCAGGTAAGTGACAGGTCCCAGTCTCTTTAGAACTGTTGCCCGAATCCACTTCTCGACTCCATCCCTGAAATTTCTAATGCGGACTTCTTCTCCTTCCATGAAAACACGAACAGGCGAGTCTCCACGGTCATGATGGTATTTCTGTGCGGCTTGTTGTTTCTCAACCCGCCTGGCAAGTTCAGGCTTCAGTAAACTGAACCGGGTTCGGACCTGGCGTTTCAGGAATAACTCGGCTGGGGTCCGACCAGTCACAGTGTGGGGTGTATTGCGGTACATAAGCAGGAAATTGGCTAATCTGTGGCTGAGCGGCAATGACCCCTTACCATCCGCTTCCAGCACATCTTTTGTCAGAGCTCGCTTCAGGATCTGTACAGACCGTTCTGCTGGTCCGTTTGATGCAGGGTGGTATGCAGGTACAGCAGTATGTTTGATTCCATTACTCTGCAGGAACTGAGTAAACTCCTTAGACACTAGTTGCGGGCCATTATCTGAAACTAACTCTTCTGGTAGCCCATACGAAGCAAACAGGCCCCTCAGAACCGTAATGGTGTTTTGGGAGGTTGTGGAGGACATTGGAAAAACTTCCAACCACTTGGAATGGCTATCTATGACAATTAGAAAATGCTGCTTGTCTTTCTCAGCAAAATCAATGTGGATCCTCTGCCACACTCTTTCCGGCCACCTCCAATGGTGCAGCGGTGCCACAGCTGGCATTTTCTGTACTGCTTGGCATACTGAGCAACCCTGCACAAGTTCTTGGATATCAGCATCACAGCCTGGCCACCAGAGATAACTGCGGGCAAGAGCCTTCATACGACAGATACCTGGATGCTCATGGTGAAGGTCTTCCAGCAATCTCTGTCGATACACTGGGGGAATGATGACCCTTTGGCCCCAGAGAATGCAGCCTTGCTCTGCTGACAACTCCTGTCTGCGCATGAAGTATGGTCTCAGTGCTTCATTCTGCACATAATTAGGCCAGCCATTCATTGTGTAGCTCCACACCTTGCTTAGTACAGGATCTTTCCTTGTAGCATTCTCAATGTCGTTTGCACCGACTGGTAATTCCTCCACATGAGAGAAGTAGAAGATACTTCCCTCCTCTGCTGTGTTGTCACCTGAGGCTCGGGGAAGGCGTGACAAAGCATCAGCATTTGCATGATCAGCCGATTTCTTGTATTCAATGACATAGTTGTACGCCATGAGAATGAGAGCCCAACGTTGCATTCTTGAAGCTGCCAATGTTGGAACGGCTGATTTCGGCCCCAGGATGGCCAACAACGGTTTGTGGTCTGTAAGGAGAGTGAACTTTCTCCCATACAAATACTTGTGGAATTTCTTGACTCCAAAAATGATGGCAAGAGCCTCTTTTTCAATCTGGGCATAGTTCTTTTCAGCCTCGTTCAGAGTCCTCGATGCAAAGGCCACAGGTCGTTCCTCTCCATTTTCCATTACATGAGAGATTACAGCACCAACTCCATAAGGTGATGCATCGCATGCAATCTTCAGTGGCATGTTAGTGTTGTAGTGCACCACCACCGTATTCTGCTTCAACAGTTTTTTAGCATCTTCAAACGCCTTAGCACATTCAGCAGTCCAACCCCACTTCACCTCTTTTTTCAGCAGGTTATGCAGAGGCTTTAGAGTGGTAGATGGGTTTTCCAAGAAACGGGAATAGTAATTTAGAAGGCCTAAGAATGACTTCAATTCTGTGACGTTTGTTGGTGCCGGCGCCTTTGTTATGGCTTCCACTTTTTCATCTGTGGGGTGAAGACCCTCCTTGTCAATGCGATGTCCTAGATACACCACACTGCTCTGAAGAAAATGGCACTTGGACAGTTTCACTCTGACCCCATGTTTCTCCAGACGTGTGAGCACCTCATCAAGCCTCTTTAAGTGCTCCTCCTCCGAGGATGCAGTGATGAGGATATCATCCAAAAAGCATGTCACATGATCCAGCCCTTGTAGCATCTGGTCCATGACAGACTGAAAAATTGAGGGGGCACTGGAAACACCATAGCTGAGGCGGTTGTATTTGTACAGTCCCTTGTGAGTGTTAACGGTCAAATATTTTTCGGACCCTTCATCTAACTGCAGCTGCTGGTAGGCATGTGATAGATCTAATTTGCTGAATGAGGTTCCCCCGGCTAAAGTAGCAAACAAATCTTCAGTATTGGGTAGTGGGTATGTCTCCACTTCGACACACTGGTTGACACTGACCTTATAGTCACCACATATTCTGATTGTTTTGTCAGCCTTGGGAACAGTGACTATGGGAGATGCCCACTCACTTGTCTCAATCTTTGAGATCACTTTTGCCTTCTCCAATCTGTCGAGCTCTTTCTCTACCACTTCCTTTAGTGCATAAGGAACTGGACGTGCTTTACAGAATATTGGTGTGGTGTCAGGTTTGGTGCGTATCTTAGCTTTGAAACCTTTAATGCATCCTTGACCCTCAGAGAACACTGCCTGATGTCGCTGTATCACTTCTTGGACTCTGGGATTCCATTCTGCTGGCGTTAGCACACTGTGTACTGTGAATATTTGCTTCCAATTTAGCTGTAGCTTCTTTAACCAGTTTCGGCCAATCAGAGCTGGTCTCTTTCCCTTAACAATGACTAGTGGTAGAGTGACTTGCTGAGTATCATACTGTACTGGTATCATTATGTACCCACAAACAGGGATTATCTGGCCTGAGTAAGATTTCAGCTTTAATCTGGAGGCTGGTTTTAGTGGGAAACAGGTGAGCTTTGACTGGTAGTATTCCTCAGATACCACTGACACTGCTGACCCTGTATCCAGTAGCATGGTTTTGCTCTTGTCACCCAGTACAACATCAACTGTGTAACCTTTTTCATGGCTACATGTAGAGTATATAGCATACAATCCAAAAAGATCATCATCTTCATCATCATCTCTTCTAGGTGCATCTTCCTCATTTTCCACGTACTGGGTTTGAGAAGTGACACTGCCTTTTCTGCATGCACAAGCAATGTGTCCAATCTTGGAGCATGTATGGCACTTTTCATTTTTGAATCTGCAATCACGTGCTAAGTGTCTTCCTAGACATCGATAGCACGCTTGTTCTTGTTGCACCCCAGTATCTCTGTTCATTACTTTTTGGCCTCTTCCTCTGTTATCATTTTCCCATCTGAACTGCCCTTTCCTCCCCTTATCAGAAAAAGTGCGAGTACTTGTCAGGGCATTTACCTGGTGAGCTGGTGCACTGTGTCCCGCAAACTCCATCGTATTCTTTGATGCAAGCTCCATCGATATAGCAATCTCACAGGCCAGTTGGAATGTCAGATCCTTTTCTGACAGCAATCTGCGCTGCACAGCCTCAGAACGCAGTCCACACACAAAGCGATCCCTCAGTGCCTCGTCCAGGTAACGGCCAAAATCACAGGTGGCTGACAACTGCCTCAAAGCCACAACATAATCAGAAACAGCTTCCCCTTCTTTCTGGTTACGTTTTTGAAAACGGAAACGTTCAGCTATCACAATTGGTTTTGGTTTATAATGCAAACTCAGTGCCTTCTTTAGGTTAGCATAAGACATTTGACTTGGCACAACAGGAGATACCAGGTTCTTCAGCAGCTTGTAAGTGTCCGCTCCAATCACAGAAAGAAACACAGCCACTTTCTTGTCATTAGCAATGTCGTTCGCCAACATCCACTGCTCCAGACGCTCCACATATGACTCAAAATCCTCCTTCGAGTCATTGTATTCATCCACTCGACCGACGTGTCCAGCCATGGCAACTTGTAGAAAAACGTGCCTGGTTCCTTAACAAAAAAAAATACTCTTTCTGTCTTATATACGACCAGTGTACAGTTTCCAAACAAGTCCTTCACGCAGAGAAGTTCAAAAACATCCTCGTCGCCACTGTAATATACTGGTGACTCTGAATAACCACACTTGGGTGAGCTTCCAAACATAGGTCTTTACTGGTAGACTTCACAGGTTCAACTGACACATACAGCACACTTCAGAGGCTTTCAACAGGTGCAGGGAATATTGGTAATCAGCACAGGTGCAAATAATGTTCCTAATCAGTAGCTGCTTCTACACATAAAGACACACTATTACAGTATGTGTCTCTGATGTCTTGGTACAATGGACAGACGGTTAGGAAGTGTAGCTCGGTTTCCACTTCCTTTTGTGTGCAGTGGGTGCATAGTCTGTCTTCTCTCGGGATACAGGTCTGCCTGTGACGACCTTTCTCGATCGCAAGACTGTGCTCACTGAGTCTGTATCTAGTTAAGATTTTTCTTTGTTTTGGGTCGGTCACGGTGCTCAGGTATTCTGCCACTGCGTATTCTCTGTTTAGGGCCAGATAGCATTCTAGTTTACTCTGCTTTTGTGTTGCTTCTTTCCAATGTGTCAGGTAGTTTTCCTTTTGCTGTTTTATAATTTTGTTTGGTCCGATGGGTTTTCTATCTCGTGGCTCTGTTTGTGTTTGTGCCCGGAGTTCCATGGCCAGCTGGCTGAGGGGGCATCTCTCTAGAGTTTCGCTGTGTGTGAGTGCTTTGTTATGGAGTGCATTTAGGTCGCTTTCTTTTAGGTGGTTGTAGAACTTAAATGCTCTCTTTTTTATTTTGATTATGAGTGGGTATCGTCCTAGTTCTGCCCTGCATGCATTATTTGGTGTTTTTCGCTGGGTACGGAGAATGGATTTGCAGAATTCTGTGTGTAGGGTCTCGGTTTGGTGTTTATCCCATTTTTCAAGGTCATGGTTTGCTAATGGTCCCCAGATCTCACAACCATAGAGGGAAATTGGTTCTATCACAGAGTCCAGTATTTTAAGCCAGGTTTTAATTGGGATGTCTATTTTGATGTTTCTTTTGATAGCATAGAATGCCCTTCTTGCCTTGTCTCTCAGGTCCTTTACAGCTTGGTTGTAGTTCCCTGTGCTGCTGATGTTTAGGCCAAGGTAGGTATAGTTTTTTGTTTGTTCTAGTGGAATCGTATTTAGGAAAAATTGATGGTTTTGGCGGCTGGATCTTTTTTGAAATATCATGATTTTAGTCTTAGTTAGGTTCACTGTCAGGGCCCATGTCTGCGAGAATTTGTGTAGGAGATCAAGTTGCTGCTGTAGTCCTTCCTTGGTTGGAGACAGCAGCAGCAGGTCATCTGCGAAAAGTAAGCATTTGATTTCTGTGTTTGCCAAGGGGATGCCTGGAGCTGTAGACTGTTCTAACGTTTTTGCTAACTCGTTGATATATATGTTGAAGAGTGTTGGACTCAGGCTGCATCCCTGTCTAACTCCTCGGCTTTGGGGGAAAAAGTCTGTGTGCTTTTCGCCTATTTTAACTGCGCATTTGTTGTTTGTGTACATTGATTTTATGATGTCATAGGTTTTCCCCCCTATGCCACTTTCCAATAGTTTGTACATCAGACCCTCATGCCAAATTGAATCGAATGCTTTTTTGAAGTCGACAAAGCAGGAGAATAATTTGCTTTTGTTTTTGTTTATTTGGTTGTCAATTAGGGTGTTTAGAGTGTAAATGTGGTCTGTTGTGCGATATTTTGGTAGAAAGCCAATTTGTGATTTGCTCAGGACATTGCTTTCTGTGAGGAAGTTTAGGATTCTGTGGTTGAGGATCATGCAGAGGATCTTTCCGAGGTTGCTGTTTACACAGATCCCACGGTAGTTATTTGGGTCATATTTGTCTCCACTTTTGTGGAGTGGCGTTATCAGCCCTTGATTCCATGTGCTAGGGAAGATCCCAGAGCTGAGCACTATATTTAGGAGTTTTAGTATGGCCATTTGGAATTTGAGGTCGGTGAATTTTATCATTTCATTTAGAATACCGTCTGCCCCACAGGCCCCACTATTACTCTGGCAGTAGAGTTAAAGGAGAATTTCGCCCTAGGCGTTTTCTTACCGTTATTTGAACTTGTTGACTCATCATGAGAGTGGTCCAGGACCCCCAGTTCATAGCGAGCGATGTTCTCCATTTCGGGGACCCCCCATCCCCCTCCCCCCCACCGCAGCTCAGAACTGCGGTCTTTGGTGCTTGGCTATAAATCCGCTTATTTCTGTCGCTCGAAAATAGTTTTTTCTTGCGTATATCTGTCGTGTGTGGACTGCTACATAGGCGCCGCCATTACTGTTTACTAATTTGATTTTACTGAAATCACGTTTGAAATTTCGTCTCGCAATAGGATGGAATTGCGAGACGAGATTTCAAACTTAACATTTCAAATTTCAAATTCTCCTTTAAGACCATAGGCCGATTCTCTAAATCAGTAGTTGTCAAACTATTTTGAGCCAAGGACCCTCAAATTGATATGTATTTGGCCGCGGACCACCCCATCTGAGAATATTTAGTGCCAGGGACCCCCAGAAGAGAAGATTTGTGTTAAAAAATGCAAAATTATTCAAACATTTTCAAACACTTTCAAGATTCAAAAGTAGCGGATGTGAGCTTGTAGATCTGCTATTTTTGAGAGACACCGTTCTAAACCAAACTTAACTAAATACTAAGAGTTTTCTGAAAAACAAATGTTGCTGTATATCACAGCGTCCCTACAAGCTCACAGCGTCCCTACAAGCTCACATTTTTACTTGATACTTTTACTTAAAGGGATATTTCACTTTCAAATAAAATAAACATTAAAAATACATAATAATAAATTAATGAAAAAAGTTATGCAAACTTTTCAATCCTAAATCAATTACAATGAGTGCGGGGGCCGTGATTTTTCCATTAGTTTTTTTCATTTATTTGTATACATATTTTTTATTTGAAAGGGACATATCCCTTAAGTACACAAAGTGAGTACTTCTTCCAGCTCTGCAATTGTCCAATAGGATATGACAATCATCTCCTGCTGCAGTCAGTTGCCACAGAATGATTATTATTATGTTCATGTGAAGTAGAACACTTGACCCAGACGGTGACCTTTCTCTTTCATTTGTATGTGTGTGGTACAAGACATTTTATTATGAGCGCTTCACAAGCTGACACATCGTCATGGCAACAAGCCACACAGTGCACAACATTCCCCATAATTGCTGCTAAGAGGTTTTGTACCCGCGGAGCCTTTTCAATTCAATTCAATCTTTATTTCAGACCCAGGAAGATCCATATCACACCAATACAACACCACACAATAAAAACAGAAAAACATAATAAAATAAATAGAAATAATGCAAATAGCCCACATTGTTCAGTTTCTGACATACAAACATGTGCGCCAATGGCTCCACAGTCTAGAGCAGTGGTTCTCAAACTTTTTTCATGTCAAGGACCCCCAAAATGATATGTATTTGGCCGCGGACCCCCATCTCAAATATTTTGTTCCAGGGACCCCCAGAAGCAAAGATTTGAGTTACAAATGTTCGCATGAAAATATATATATTCAAAGGTTTTCACACATTTTCACGATTTTTCAAAAATAGCAGATATACAAGCTCATAGCGCGGCACTCGGTGCCGCGCTATGAGCTTGTATATCTGCTATTTTTGAATAACCAAAGCATAAAAGGTTAAGATGATTGTGATGCCATATTAACACATTTTGCAGGGGACCCCCTTAAAAATAATTACACCTGCCCCCAAAGGAGCAACTGACGCTCAACGTGCCAACATTGCACTTCCACTGCATGGTGAAAAACTATAATGGCTTTGTGATTTTAGCAGGTTGCTAAAAGCTTTGGCGACAGACATTCTTGTGAGCATTAACACATTTTTCATGAACAACCACCAATGCCCGGGTGATAATTAGTTTGTCAGATCCACTGCACCTCTAAGCCTTATTTAGTAACACAAACAAGGAGAAAATGGCATTTTGACCATTGCAGTAAACGTGGCGGGCGGCCATGTTTGATATTGAGTTCCTGCCGCAGCAAGGTCACCCGCGGTGTGACGGTTCATGTCATGCGGTGATACTTAGCGTTTGCATTGATTAATGGTCAGCTACTTGGGGTCCTTCTATCATTCCCCTTTTTGCCCAGGGCAAAGGCTTTAGGTAAAGGCTGGGATATGTAATAATGAAGACTATTCCCCATTAACTCTTTAACATAGTGCCAGAGGTTTTTTGAAACAGGGCAGTGCCAGCGTTCTTATCATTTACGCTGCGCTGTTTAGGGCTGTATACGCCATGACGAGGACGCGGATGTAAACAAAGGGTGCGTGCACGATGGTGGAGGGTCCCGACTATCGCCTTGAACAATAATATTTCTAACGCGATCCACCGTTGCAGAGTGATCGCCCGTCGAAAACGGCTCGTTTCCACCACGTTAAAAAAAGAAATGGAGATATGAAGCTTTTTCTCAAGGAGTTATATAAGGAGTGGACGGTAATAGGTAGGTTTTTTGGCATGGATCCACTTCCGTCCTCTCCTTCTTTAAAGCTCCCGTGAATCATTCCAAAGTTGCGTTAGAGCGCCCCCCACGTGGAAAAATAAATAAATAAATAAAAAAGTGTCCTCACAGAGATTCCCGGTTATGGCACTCAATGTGTTAACTGCCAGAGTTAAAACATCGTCTATAGCTACCCTTTGAAAAATCATGGAGAATATTATTCTTCACAACAATCCACCCGCACCTCAGAAGACGTAGTACGTGGGTCTCGGACTTTCTCGCACCACAACATGGTGCGAGAAAGTAGAATATGAAATAGGGCAAAAGTGGTTAGGCTCGTAGACCATTGGTTCTCAAAGTGGGGTCCGGGGACCCCTAGGGGTACTTGAGGGGATTCCAGGGGGTCCCCAGCTAAAAGATGGACAGGAACCAAATGGACCCTTATAGTTCTGTAACTCTGAGAGTGTACAAATGGAACCAAATGGACCCTAACGGGTCCATTTGGTTCCATTTGTACACTCTCAGAGTTAAATTAACATTGATTGTACAATATGAAATGGGTCCCAGAGGTATAAATGCCATTAAATGGGGGTCCGTAGCCTAATGCATGTTAAACTGGGGGTCCTTGAAATTAAAATGGTTGAGAATCACTGCTAGAGAGCCATAAAAACCTTCTCTTATTGGGCTCCCTGGCTTATCTTTTCAAATGGGGGTCCGTGGGGTAATAAGCGTCTATTTGGGGGTCCTTGACATGAAAAAGTTTGAGAACCACTGTCGTAGACTGCCTGTTTGAGGATGACCGCACGCACACACGCACGCACGCACGCACGCACGCACGCACGCACGCACGCACGCACGCACGCAATTTTGGGAAGTCAATCCAACAATGGATTTGGGGATTCCTGAAGGCTTAGATTTGGGCCACTTTATTCTCAATTGGACCATTCTTTAGGTTCCAGACCGGTGGCTTTAAGCACTGTGACAGTTCATGTTTTAGGTTGAAAACTAGCCTGGTATTTCAAAGTATTTCAAGTTTACTGTATTGCAAAACATTCCATTACATCGCTCTGGATGCTCTGACTCTTCTGTCCATGCATTTTTTATTTTATTCTATTTTCAATTTGCAAGACCACATCCATGCAAGGATTTATTCCAGCCTTTCGCCTCAATGCATGGATGATTAACAATCCTCTAAAAGTGATCAGTGTCACTAGTACACACACACACACACACACACACACACACACACACACACACACACACACACACACACACACACACACACACACACACACACACACACACACACAGCACCACATTTCACGCCTTCAAGCCACTAATAGGAGTTTCTGATTTCACCAACACACACACACACACACTTAACACGCAGACTGTGTGTGTGTGTGTGTGTGTGTGTGTGTGTGTGTGTGTGTGTGTGTGTGTGTGTGTGTGTGTGTGTGTGTGTGTGTGTGTGTGTGTGTGTGTGTGTGTGTGTGTGTGTGTGTGTGTGTGTGTGTGTGTGTGTGTGTGTGGAAGGAATACTAAGTTATCTTCTGTCCAGGATGAAATTACATTAAGCATTCTCAGTTCATATGTTCACTGATCCCTGCTTGTCACCTTCCTTCCACCTCTCTATTCCTCTCTCTGTCCATTTCTCTCTCTCATTCTCTCACCTTCCCCATCATCTCTCATTCACTAACAACACCTCTCTCTCTCTCTCTCTCTCTCTCTCTCTCTCTCTCTCTCTCTCTCTCTCTCTCTCTCTCTCTCTCTCTCGTAACGAAACGTATGTTTCTATATCAGTGGTGTTCAATCTTTTTCATGTCAAGGACCCCCAGAATGATATGTATTTGGCCGCAGACCCCCATCAAAATATCTTGTTCCAGGGACCCCCCAGAAGCAAAGATTTGAGTTAAAAATGTTCGCTTTAAAAAAATATATCTATATTCAAAGATTTGCACACATTTTCACGATTTTTCAAAAATAGCAGATCTACAAGCTCGTAGCGCGGCACTCGGTGCCGCGCTATGAGCTTGTAGATCTGCTATTTTTGAATAGCCCAAAGTGTAACATAATGCTTTTTTTAGCTCAAATCTAAAAATGACACAGTTCCAGGTCTTAATGGGTTAGGGGTGGGACGATTTGTCGATATCGCGATATATCGCGATATATCGCGATATATCGTGATACTTCCTCCCGCAATAAATAATCGATATATGCTGCCGGAAAAATATCTATATTATTATTGTGATACGTTCTTTTTCCGACTCTGTACATATAGTGTTGTTTCTTTTTCCTGTACAGATGTGCCACTTCAAAACTTCACACGTTACTGTTCTTTCCCTGAAAGTGCCCTGAAAATGCATTTTTTCCTCCCTGTTCTGCCCTTAAAAAGGCACTGTTTTGCCCCTGAAAAGAAGTTGTCACTACACACCCCCGTTTTTCCCTTCAACAGACATCCATATACATGAGAACAAAAGAATGTGTGTTGAAGAAGGTGTCAGACTCATTATGAGGCGAAAGGTGATTTGAAGAGGTCCTTGACCAGTTGCTCAAATTAATTAGCATCATAAAAGCAGTGATCATCAAAATAATTCAGCATTTTAAATGCCCTTCTTTGTCCCATTTGAAGTTTTGAAATGGCACATCTGTATGTCGTTGGTGAAATTTCTTGCAATATATGGAACATCGTGATATTATTGTTATGGAGGGCCTGATATCGCCACAGATATCGTATGGTGAGATACCCATATAATCCCACCCCTAATCTCCATATTTCAACCTTTTTGTGTTTTTTTCGTAAACGGCCCTTACTTGGTCATACTAACAGTGTCACGCGAAAAGCATCAAAAGTAGCAGATCTACAAGCTCGAAACGCGTCGCTTCGCGCCGCGTTTCGAGCTTGTAGATCTGCTGTTTTTGATGCTTTTGGAATTTGAATCCTGAAAAGCAACAGTTTGAGGTTTACTTTACACCCGACAGAGATGATGTAATATATCTGTCTTCTCTCTCTCCTTGGGTCCTGTGGAGGGAGGCAGTGGTGGGAAAAAGTACTCAAATGTGTTACTTAAGTAAAAAGTATCGATACTGCAATGTAGAAGTATACTCTGTTACAAGTGAAAGTCCGGAATTGAAAATGTACCTGACTAAAAAGTACAAGAGTATTGGTATCAAAATGTACTCAAAGTACCAAAAGTGAAAGTGCTAAAATGTTTGAAAATAGCCGATCTACAAGCTCACAACGCGACCCGATGCGACGCGTTGTGAGCTTGTAGATCGGCTATTTTAAAATAGCCTACAGTAGGTATAAAATAGGGCTAAAATGGTTAATGTATGTCTTATAATGTGATCATTTATATCTACAAAGTAACTAGTAACTAAAGTTTTCAAATAATAGTAGTGGAGTAAAAGTACAATATTTGCCTCTGAGATGTAGTGGAGTAGAAGTAAAAGTATAGACGATTGGAAATACTCCAGTAAAGTAAAAAGTACCTCCAAATTGTATTTAAGTACAGTACTTGAGTAAATGTACTTTACAGCACTGGGAGGTGGAGGTCCTCTGTTTCCATGTAGTGTGAAATAGGTTCTGCTCTGACTTCAACACGCTCCACTAATGAATAGGAAGAAAAGACAGAGGAGGGAGGAGGGGGGTCAAGGTCAACCAGGAGGATGATTTTCTTTGTTGCCACGGTAATGAGAATCCAGGATTACCAAAGTGGGGAATGTTTTCAACCGCTCTGTCTGCTTTCTATTCACACATCTCATTCACTGCTCTGTACCTTCCTACACATACACATATACTCTCTCTGTCTCAGTCTCTTTCTCCTTGCCGTCTAGTTTCCATTGGGGTCCTTTGGTATTCAATACATAGACATGTATAGTAGCAACCAAACAGTTCAAATATCAGCACAAAAATACAGAGAAAATAACACTACAGTCAGTGGCGTGCACAGACATTTTGAGGGGCAGGTGCTCAAGTAAATTATACTTTTTTTTGTTGACTTGGTCTGCTCTTTTTTCCCTCTACACCTATACCTCTTTGCCAAAAATAGCAGATCTACAAGCCCACAACGCTTCGCAGCGCGAGGCGTTGTGAGCTTGTAGATCTGCTATTTTTGGCTAAAGTTCTCCTCAGTAAAGGGATGCTAGGTTTCGAGTGGTTATGGTAAAAAGAAAAATCATATCACATAAAGATTTGGCGGACCCCCTGTAGTAACTCTGAGGACCCCCTAGGGGTCCCAGACCCCCTGTTGAAGACCCCCATGTAAACTGAAAAAAAGGGGCACTTCTGGTAAAGAGGGCAAAGGGCAGGTGCTCTAGCACCACCTAGAGTCTATCTGTGCACGTCCCTGACTACAGTACACACATGTATATGTATACAAACAAAACAAAAATGCATAAAAAAATAAAATGAAAAACACATGTATGTGTGTTGTGTTGTGTAACGTGTGTTGTGTTGTGTTGTGTTGTGTTGTGTAACGTGTGTTGTGTTGTGTTGTGTAACGTGTGTTGTGTTGTGTTGTGTTGTGTAACGTGTGTTGTGTTGTGTTGTGTTGTGTAACGTGTGTTGTGTTGTGTAACGTGTGTTGTGTTGTGTTGTGTAACGTGTGTTGTGTTGTGTAACGTGTGTTGTGTTGTGTTGTGTTGTGTAACGTGTGTTGTGTTGTGTTGTGTAACGTGTGTTGTGTTGTGTAACGTGTGTTGTGTTGTGTTGTGTAACGTGTGTTGTGTTGTGTTGTGTAACGTGTGTTGTGTTGTGTAACGTGTGTTGTGTTGTGTAACGTGTGTTGTGTTGTGTTGTGTAACGTGTGTTGTGTTGTGTAACGTGTGTTGTGTTGTGTTGTGTTGTGTAACGTGTGTTGTGTTGTGTTGTGTAACGTGTGTTGTGTTGTGTAACGTGTGTTGTGTTGTGTTGTGTAACGTGTGTTGTGTTGTGTAACGTGTGTTGTGTTGTGTTGTGTTGTGTAACGTGTGTTGTGTTGTGTTGTGTAACGTGTGTTGTGTTGTGTAACGTGTGTTGTGTTGTGTTGTGTAACGTGTGTTGTGTTGTGTTGTGTAACGTGTGTTGTGTTGTGTAACGTGTGTTGTGTTGTGTAACGTGTGTTGTGTTGTGTTGTGTAACGTGTGTTGTGTTGTGTAACGTGTGTTGTGTTGTGTTGTGTTGTGTAACGTGTGTTGTGTTGTGTTGTGTAACGTGTGTTGTGTTGTGTAACGTGTGTTGTGTTGTGTTGTGTAACGTGTGTTGTGTAACGTGTGTTGTGTTGTGTTGTGTAACGTGTGTTGTGTTGTGTAACGTGTGTTGTGTTGTGTTGTGTAACGTGTGTTGTGTTGTGTTGTGTTGTGTAACGTGTGTTGTGTTGTGTTGTTGCAGTGCGGGTCCAAAAGGAGACAACATCTATGAGTGGAGGTCCACCATCCTGGGACCCCCTGGTTCTGTGTATGAAGGAGGTGTGTTCTTCCTGGACATCACCTTCAACCCCAGACTATCCCTTCAAACCCCCCAAGGTTAGACCCCCCCCCCTCCCCACACACACACACACACACACACACACACACACACACACACACACACACACACACACACACACACACACACACACACACACACACACACACACACACACCAGTGGTGTGTTCTAGATTGTTTTGGAGGGTATACTATAAGTAGCTCCTCCCACACGCACGGCACACGTATATAATTAATTAGTCCAAAAGAATTGCTGCCCCGCACAGACTGGGCCAGGCCCACTCAGGCCCAGTTTCACAGTAACACTGAGTACAATTACAATATGCTTTGTACTGATTTTCTACTGTTTCTAATGTTAATCAGCCTGTAACTAAAAAAAATGGGGGGGGGGGGGGGGGGGGTTGTCTGTCTAACAGGAAAATGGTACTACCTCCTCTTTCGGCCTCCAGAAAGATGAGTTTTAAAGGCCGTTTTAAATGAGCCCAGCGAACTGCATTTTTTGAGGGATGGGTTTCCAAACCTGGGTGTCAGTGCTGTAGAAGGAGAATTTGCCCATGTCTGTTTTATGGGTGGGTGATACCAGATTGTTGTTGTTGTTGTCAGCCCAGGACCCTCGTGCGGTCAGCCCAGGACCCTCGTGCGGTCAGCCCAGGATCCTCGTGCGGTCAGCCCAGGATCCTCGTGCGGTCAGCCCAGGACTCCAAGCACCTCCTTTTAGGACTTAGCGTCCCCACATGCTCTTCTTTTTCTGGGAAATAGAATGTAAATCTTTTGATGCGCGCTTTGAGAAATGTGACTCGTCTGAGGACATAATGGAGCTCAGGGAGAAGAGCCTCTCTCTCTCTCTCTCTCTCTCTCTCACACTGTGTGGAGGAGAGAGAGGCACATGATGTACTGTCCTGTCTCGGGTCTACACAGATCAACAAATCCTCTGGACTGGATGGAATCTACGGCAGAACATTAAAGGGGCTACACCATGAATTTCATTTTTTTTTTTTTTTTTTGTATTTTTTGGGCTCCCCAGTGTCTCTTGTACCCCAAAAAATATTTTTTTTTAACATTCAGTCATTCATGCTCATTTCATGGATTTCCTGAATGGGCGTGTCTGAACAGGCCATTTCAGAATGGCAGGGCAAGTGATGTCACTTGCCCTGATTTTGCATTGATGATGGCCAGACAGAATTGCTCAGTAGCTCCCCCCTGCCCAATAGGACGTTTTGGTATTGCAGCTGAAAAAGCTTGGAATGACAGACAGTCAGATTGTGAGAAAAAAATATCTGGATGCTTTTTAGGCTTACAACCTGTTTAAAACGTATTAGGGGGCAATATTTATATATAATATATATTTTTTTAATTCATGGTGTAGCCCCTTTAAGTACAGAAGTGTGCGGCTCAGCGGGGAGCATGGAGCAGCTGTTTCTATCCTTGTTGGATCAGACCGTATACTTCCACAACAATGGAAGACTTCCCCTGACGCCACACACATACAGGCCTGGATCCATAACCATATGAACCCTATAGTGCAGTGGTTCTCAAACTTTTTCATGTCAAGGACCCCAAATTGACACTTATTAGCCCGCGGACCCCCATTTGAAAAGATAATGGGGGTCATCTCAACCATTTTGACATGAATTAGGGCTACAGACCCCCATTTAATGGCATTTCTATCTCTGGGACCCCAATTCATATTGTAAAATCAATGTTAATGTAACTCTGAGAGTGTAAAAATGGAACCAAATGGACCCTAACGGGTCCATTTGGTTCCATTTGTACACTCTCAGAGTTACAGACCCATAAGGGTCCATTTAGTTCCTAATATCCATCATTTAGTTGGGGACCCCCTGGAACCCCCTCAAGTACCCTTGGGGGTCCCCGGACCCCACTTTGAGAACCAATGCCCTAGTGTTCCTCTTTTTTTTGGTAAGATATTTGTTGGGGCCTTTTATGTGATAGTACAGTGGAGATTGGTAAGACACAGTGGGGGAGTGACATGCAGCAACGGTCCACTTTTGGTTTGTTTGGTTTAACAACTTGACAAAATGTGTTATCATTGTGATACCGATAAATAGGAACTTAAATTACAAGTCCATACCCGTGGGGGGATATGCGCACGTAATCTGGCAACCCGGGAGCCAGCGAACACAAAAAAAAACGCCAATAAACAGCTGACATTTGGGGAAAGCGAAAAACGACCTTTTTGTACTATTGAGACTGTGGTCACCCAAAATCTGGAGGACCTCTTCAGTGTCAGACCTGAGCCCAAATGTCAAACTGCAAAAACAAATGTCTGCGCAGATAAAATATGCTTCCCAATTAAAGGCTCCAACAACTGAACAGAGAGAGCCATGCATCAAACTTAAGGCAAATAGCCAGTATAGCTCGCATGCATCATTTATTTAGTCAGCGCTCTGGCAGGCTTGGACAGAAACCTCTCTGGCTTGAGATATGCCAGATGCAGGGCCGGCCACGGTGCAAAGTGAAGGGTGTCATGGGTCGAATCGTTGCTGCGGCTCGAGGCAAACGCATGGGGGTTGTGTGAGGGAGGGGTGAGAGTCTGTGAGCCAGAGGTCCTGTCAGGAGGGGCTTGTCAGAGTGCCACTTCCATCCAAACCTCCCGAAGGCAATTAACCCATTGAGACCTGAAGCCGATTCTACATGTCTCCTAAATATCAACAGTATTCTGAAAAACGTATGTTTCTATATCAGTGGCGCTCAATCTTTTTCATGTCAAGGACCCCCAAAATGATATGTTTTTAGCCGCGGACCCATATCAAAATATTTTGTTCCAGGGACCCCCAGAAGCAAAGATTTTAGTCAAAAATGTTTGCTTTAAAAATATATATATTAAAAGATTTGCACACATTTTCACGATTTTTCAAAAATAGCAGATCTACAAGCTCGTAGTGCGGCACTCGGTGCCGCACTACGAGCTTGTATATCTGCTATTTTTGAATAGCCCAAAGTGTAAAATAATGCTTTTTAGCTCAAATCTAAAAATGACACAGTTCCAGGTCTCAATGGGTTAAGATAGATAGAGGAGAGAGAAAAATATAAGCCAAATATTTGTGAAAGGAGGGAAAAGGGAAGACATAATTTGCTTCTATAATAATGTTTTTTTTAGTTGAGCTTTATTAATATCTTTTTTTCATTTTCACCTGCCATTGTATCCTGTCACTGCGTTGTCTAAAAAAAAACGGGTTTGAGCGGAGCTGTCCGGGGTTCTGAATATTCTGGCCAATATGAGGCCCATTGTGCTGTCTCTAGCGAGACGAGGAACGTAGTGACGGCCCTCCCCGCTCTGTCTCTATCTCTCTGTGTAGACCAATTATTTGTATACAAGCAACAGGAGAACCTGCGCACCCGGGTTATTAGCACTCAGTTATTTTGAGGAGCGCTCGTTTCGGTTCACTCAACCACCTGTGTGCATGAGGCTTGTTGTGAGGCCACTATAGGCGATGTGAGGGCCCTTGTTGAACAGCTGATGGCCTTGAACGTTGACAAGTGCTCCCTCCGCACGTCTCAGTCAATCACAGTCATTTGGTGGCGGGGATTTGAAGACAACCGGTTTGAGAATCGTGTGCACATTATAGAAACCAAGAAGCATTATATTAAAAAGAAGGGTTCTAATTTGATGGAATGCATTTTTACACATGAGTGCCGTTCATTATTTTCCTTCTGTTCTATTTTGCAACCGGCGTCTTACCTAAGCGCTCTTTTGCAACCAGATTAACATACATTATGTACAATGAATGTACAGTACTGTACATCACCATTTGTATCATTTTTTAGCTCTCTATTCATTCATCTAAATCCCCACAATTTGCTTAGTGCCAACCTTGTGATGTGTCACTATAGGCCTACTATTATGACTTTGGATGGAGCGTGCAGTGATACCATGAGATAGCATCCATTACTTTCTGCATTCAGTTGATTTGAGAAGAAGAAGGTATAACTCTTCTCACTTTTTTTTAAACTGCCAAACCCATTGGAAGGACTATCGGCACATTAGAACTTGGTTTGGGGGCATTTATCAGATATTTCAATGTACCTTCTTCTAACAGAATCACGCCACAAATCACTGACATAATTTCCTAAATCTAATATCTAACAATTGCCAGTGGAAATTGGATTACTTGAATATGTGACAGGTACATCTTGTACTTCTAGACCATGGCAAGTCTGTGTCTGAAGTCATTAGTAGTACCAAGTCAAAAAAGAGGCATTCTATTTGGGTGAAAAGGGTTTTGTTCCATGGACCCCCAGAAACGATTTTTTTTGTTAAAAATGATCGCTTTAAAATAAATATATATTCAAAGATTTGCACACATTTTAATGATTTTTCAAAAAGCTGCTATTTTTGAATAGCCAAACATGTGCTATATATATATACTAGAGTTTCGGGGGGCTACGCCCCCCTCAACCCCAGCCGCGCACGGGGCCCAGTGTGGCCGCGTGTATATTGGGGGACCCACATCGCCGGAGTAAAACTGTGGAAACGTTTTTTTGAAAAAGGAAAAAATTAGAAGAAATAATATTTTTTATGTTTCAGTGGGTCCGCGGACCCCCTGCTGGTCCACTGACCCCCTGTGGAGTGTTGGCACGCGCGGGGACACCCCTGGAACATTGCGGACCCCTTCGGTGTTTTTTTTTTTTTCATGAAGGTGGTTGCTTATTTCTGGCGCTTGTTTTTAGAGAACCTGGCATGCCTGGCAACCCGACTGACATCACTGACGTATCCTTGGTATTTGTACTTCCGGGTTGCATAATGATGACATCACTGTCGAGTCCTTTGGTGTCATGAACCTAGCTTGGTTTGTTTACCAGATTAGCCTGGGCAACGTGCTGTGCTGTGGCCGTCGCTGTTTGTTTGTGTGTTTGGGATGAACATGGCACGTGAAGGACGGACATATTGTGATCGAGACATGAGTGAAGTGAAAGTAACGGCCTGGGTGGAACAAAGGAGGTACGTAAGAAGGGGGGGGGGTTGAAGCAAAGGAGCTGCGTGTGTGGTGTTGTGGAGGAGATGGGCAGAGTGCAATGGCGGCCGCTCGTGTTGTTTCGGCGAAACCCGTCGCCGTTCGGTGTCCCCGCACCGGCTGCCTGCTGTTGTGGTGATTAGGTCGTGCGCACGGTAAACGGTACGAAGCTGCCTCCCCTTCCGTTTTGTCCGACATTTGGTGAGTAGAATTCATTATGTTGCGCGGTGGAAAAGGTGTAGTGAGCAATGAGATGTCCCCTACGCGAGGCGTAAATTCAGCGCGGCCGCCGTGGCGAGTCAGTTGGCGACATGTGGTGTGGCGGTGCGTTGTTTAGTCGATAACAGAGCTGTGGGGTGTCCTCACCGAGGGTGCGGAAGTCGGTCGCCATTTATATAGTTAGATAGCTAAAATCTAAAATGACACAGATCTCATTTTAACCTTCACCTTCAACTTTTTTTTAGGTACATAATTATTGATTGTTCATAACCAAACGACCACAGAGTCAACAGGCTTTTATTCAAACTGAAATATCGGTACTGGAGCCCTTCCAAGGGTGTGCACGATGTCACCGTTATTCTTTATTCTGTGCACTAACGACTGCCAAACCAAAAGTGACAAACAAATATAAATAATATCATGGATGATTACACGCATCGCCCTCCAGTCATACAGTTAGGTTAGAAAAGCACTTTTATACCCGTTAGCCGTCCATCTAATTCATCTCTATGAGGACCGACGGGCCGTGAACATTTTAATGACAAACTCCCCTATTCTTTATACTTCTTCTTCTTTGTGTATTTTTAAGTATGGTGTGTGCGTGTGTGCGAATGCGTTCCAGCCATAGAGTTAGAAATAGTAGAGATGGCACCCGAAATCGCCGCCCATCCACTTGTATGGAGTTGCTCACCCAGCGCATATATACTGTAGGCCAGTGGTTCTCAAACTTTTTCATGTCAAGGACCCCCAAATTGACACTTATTAGCCCGCGGACCCCCATTTGAAAAGATAAGCCAGGGGCCCCCATAAGAGGAGATTTGTACAGCTCTAGCAGTGATTCTCAATCATTGTAATTTAAGGACCCCCAGTTTGACGACAGACCCCCATTTAATGGCATTTCTATCTCTGAGACCCCAATTCATATTGTAAAATCAATGTTAATTTAACTCTGAGAGTGTACAAATGGAACCTAACGGGTCCATTTGGTTCCATTTGTACACTCTCAGAGTTACAGACACATAAGGGTCCATTTGGTTCCTGTCCATCATTTAGCTGGGGACCCCCTGGAACCCCCTGGAACCCCCTCAAGTACCCCTGGGGGTCCCCGGACCCCACTTTGAGAACCAATGCTGTAGGTTACTCCCTTTTCACCCCTTCTCCCGGGTTGGGAAATATGACGCGGCGGGGCCTATTTGGGGGCCTCTGTGAGCAGTGTTGTACCTGAACGCGTTCAATGAACGATCGTTCATGAACTCGTTCGTGTTTTGGGCGAACGTGAACTGAACATACTGTATTTCCGCTAGATGAACGTTATTGCTAACTGCGCTCTCTCACAGTATAACTTCGTTCAAGAGTGTGCCAGATTTCCAAGAGCCTTCCAGGCTAAAACCCAGCTAAAACACACCGTAAACAGGCCTTAATATGTAGCGGAAAACTAGCCTGGTAAACCCTCCCTCCGGAAATCTCATTTCCATTTGATTTCAGGAGTGAGTCTGGCATGATCGACCATTCTGCAATATTGGCTGTGGGCTGGAGTTGGGCGGGAGTAATACCGTTGACTGACAACCCCTTCAGCCAATGATCGTTTTTCCCCTTCAGCCAATCAGCAGGTCATTATTACCACCTCCAGACTATGTGACGCAACGGGACTTTTGAGACGGCCATGCCCAAAATAGGTTGCCTTCGGATAAATGCGTGGCACTGCCCGCCCCTCCCGGTTCTCTATTTTTTTATTTTTAAATAGGCTCTGTCATGATTAATTGACCACATATATGAAGTTAAACAACTAAATTCTATCCAAACGATATCTCAAAAGTAAATTCCGTGCCTCAAAATCGAAGTTTGAGAGCGTTTTAAAAACGAAAGTAACTGGCCACAGAAACAATGGTGGATCGTTCCATTTTTATCGGCTGCACTCGGTCCCATTCGGGCTCACTCGTACTCGCCACCTGATTGGCCAACTGTCGCTTTCAATCACAGAACGATGTGCGACGACGCTGATAGGCTCGTCAGTTTGGCGTACACAGTCATTATTGCAGAATGGGCGTTCATGCCAGACTCACTCCTGAAATCAAATGGAAATGAGATTTCCGGAGGGAGGGTTTACCAGGCTAGCGGAAAACCACCCAAACTGGCAACAGCGAGCTGCTTGTCACCCCTGGCCGTCGCACTAACAAATGCGTCATCACAATTAGCTGAACTACTTCATTGTACAATTTGTGAACTGAAATTTGAACTAGTTCATGTAGAAAGTGAACTTTTCCCAACACTGTCTGTGACACGTTTTATCACGGAGGTGACGCGTTTTTGCGTCGCCTCCATGCGCAACCCCGTGCGCAAGCTTGTGAGTCGAGCCCATTGGTCGAAACTGTTTTAGCTCGTTCATGACTGTGTCTGGCCCCGGCCGTAATAAGCTGCAATACCTATCATATAATCACTGTCGGGGGGGAAAGCTTATACGTCCGAAACCTGTTGCTTTTCAGGAAATGGGGGGGGGAGGGGGAAGAAGCGTTGTTATGGTGCGTTCACGCGGGCAGGTTAAAAGATACAATGACACAAAAATACACCGCATTTGTCGTTGTGTCGCTTTGTATCTGTGTTGCTCAACGCGGTCGCTGACGTCATCAAACGTGGGGACAATGTATTTTAGGTATGTAATTATATAGAATAAAAAGAGTGAAAATAGCAGATCTACAAGCTCACAACGGCATGCAACATATTAGATTGGATACTTTCTCTACCTTTTTTTTCTCACTACTTTTTGTCATACAACAAAGTATAGCAGAACGTAATAAGATGAACTAAAGAAGAAACACGTCTTTTTTCTGCCAGACAGCTGTGACATACAGTAAGTTAAATGTACACGCCTCAGGCAAAAACCAGTCACTTAGACTGTGTTTCTGCATGGTGATATGATGTCATACATCACTAGCTCGCCCCAGAGAGAGAGAGAGAGAGAGAGAGAGCACGCCATTCTGGAGGCGTGTGAAACGCATGGTCTCTCATTATGGAACAGCTCCCCGACCTCTTTATCTGGCTGGTTTGGAGAGAACCAAATTGTCCATAAATTAGGGACACAGCAGAGACATAGACGCCAGGAAAAGGGAACGAAAAAAAAAAAAACTGAGCCACAAATTAATTCCGGTGTGATGGAGATGCTAATGATCAGTGGTGGAAAAAGTACTCACATGTTTTACTTAAGTAAAAGTATCAATACTGCAATGTAGTAGAAGTACTCTGTTACAAGTAAAAGTACAAAAGCATTGGTATCAGAATGTACTTAAAGTACCAAAGTACTAAAATGTTTGAAAATAGCAGATCTACAAGCTCACAACACATCGCGATGTGACACATTGTGAGCTTGTAGATCGGCTATTTTGAAATAGCCTAAGTATAACATAGGGCTAAAGTGGTTAATGTATGTTTTATACAAAATGTACTTAAAGTACCAACAGTAGAAAGTACTCCTTATGCAGAATGTCCTGTTTCACAAGTTTTCATGTGTATAAAATGTATACAAATCGAATACTAGAGACTAGAGAGCCCGCCTGGCTTCCCAGGTCTCTAACCACCCAGCTATGGCCCGCCTCAAGTGGGGGTCACGTGATGGAGACATATGAGTCAGATTCTTCATAGTCCGTTGCAATTGGCTAATGACCGCTTTGCAAAGTTTATGGGCTCTGGGTAGGCAGCCTGGCCTGGCGGAGACCTGCGCTTTTGTTGTTGGTTGTCATGGCTGCCAGTTCCCATTTGACGTTGTGAGGGAGTTCAGACTGCTCCAGATCATACTGAATAACTGCTAGCTTACATAACGTCTTCAAATGAGGACTTAAGTCTAACGTGTACAGGTCATTAAAGGGTTTGTCGCCTCTGTGTTTGGATCCTCCAAAGAGGATGATACGATCTCCCATCATGCAACAGCACATGCCAGGCGTTGAACATGGTCCTTTCCCCTTGGGCTCAACCTTCTTCCAGGAGAAGGTCTCTAGACTGAATTTCCACAGATCATTGAAGGTCTGGTCCATGTCGTAGCCACCATATATGTACAGCTCTCCATTGTAGGTAAAGGCTGAATGACTCATGCATCTTTTTGGAAGAAGCTGTGCAGAAGGTGTCTTTAGCCAGCTGTTGGTCTCTGTGTCAAACACTCTGATGGTGTACAAGGCCCCCTGGTACCCCCAGCCCCCACATACAAACATCTTTGTCCCGATGATGGTGGCAGAGCGCCGGTGTGAAGCAGGTGGTGGAGTTCCTCTGGTGTTAATTAAAGACCAGACCATTGTGCTGGTGTCCAACTTGTAGATGTCATTAGTGTATACAGTCAGGTAAGTCTGTCCTCCATGGATAAACATGACCTTCTCCAACACACAGGCTGAGTGGTAGTACCTCCTCTCTGGAACTGTCCCGGAAACCCTGGGTTGGAACCATCTGTGGGTGTCGACATCAAATGCATAAAGCACGTTGTAGTACTTCTCTCTCCAGTACCCCCCCCAGATGTAGACTGTATTTTCTATCAGTACAGCTGTTTGTCCCTCACACATGGCGGGAACATCAAGGTGACGCTCTCCTCTTCCTGGTGCCACTGGGGTCAACTTCCTCCAGCATAAAGAGACTGTGTTGAAGATGTGAACATCACCGTCTTCTCCAAAGCAGTACAGCTTGTCCTCCACCACCACAGCAGAGATGAAGCGTGTCTGTGGCGCTTCTTTCAGATGTACGGTCCAGTGAAACATTTCACACAGCAGCTCCGCCCTGAGTCAGAGTTCACAAATAATGTCCTGCTGTAGTTACTAGAAAGCTGACTTCTGACACGTTGTTAAAAGCAGCTAAATTGACATTTGGTGTTCGACAATTCATTTTAAAAGAAAATGACATGATGTGATGATGTCATCGTGATGTTATTTGTGATGTCATTGCATGATGATGTTGTTTTGTAGAATAGCCAATGACATTTGGCATCGCGCCGCGTTTCTGATCTTTTCAAATGGCCGAAATGCGCTTATAGGGCTGAAGTGGGTAATGTATGTAAGAGTAACTAAATGTTCAAATAATTGTACTGTAAAAGTCTAATATTTGGCTCTGAGATGAGTAAACGTATACTTAGTTACTTTACACCACTGACAGTGGCAGGCGTTGATCTCGAGAGCTAACTGTTAGGATGTAGAATCCCCCAGAAGCAAAGATTTGAGTTCAAAATGTTAGATTTAAAAATATATATATTCAAAGATTTGCAAAAATATTCACGCTTTTTCAAAAAAAATAGCAGATCTTCAAGCTCGTAGCGCGGCTATGAGCTTGTAGATCTGCTATTTTTTTTCATAGCCAAAGAAATCTTAAAATGACACAGATGCGTTCCCGGTCTGAATGGGGTAGGTATCTAATCATCTAACTATGTTACTTAGCAGTGGACTCTGTCCATGGTGCTGAAGTATCTCCACATCTAACTATGTTACTGTGCAGTGGACTCTGTCCATGGTGCTGAAGTATCTAACTATGTTACTTAGCAGTGGACTCTGTCCATGGTGCTGAAGTATCTAACTATCTTACTTAGCAGTGGACTCTGTCCATGGTGCTGAAGTATCTCCCCAGACCGGCTTCTCCACTTGTTGACTCTCAGGAATTTCAATACTTTTACTTCTACTCCACTAAAATGATTTGAAATCTTTAGTTACTAGTTTCTTTGCTGATATAAATTATTATAATTATAAAACATGAATTAACCATTTTAGCCCTATTTTATACCTAGGCTCTTTGAAAATAGCCGATCTACAAGCTCACAACGTGTCTTTACACCTCTGCCTATGTTTGGCCACCATGTCCAATGCGCTTCAATGCAACCTTTCGGTTGTGGGGGCGTGTGCGTGGGTGCGTGCGTGCGTGGGTGGGTGCGTGGGTGCGTGCGTGCGCACGTGTGTGTGTGTGTGTGCGCGGAAGAATCAAGTTATACCATAACCATGTCTGAAGTATAGTGCCAGAAACAGGGCTTTATACGGTGGCTGCAGAGTCACTGATTCCTTCCACTTGTTCTATGTCCCATTTGGATCCCTAAACCACTAGTTTGACTACATGTTACAACTGGCAGCATACTTCAAACTCAAGAAAAACATCAGCTTTCCGGACTGAACAAGGTTCTCTGAGGACAAAGTTGTTTTTATACTCTACTATGCGGCTTCGCTTTGAATGCTGAGCGTTAGAACCCTGTGCCCACTGTACCGTATACAACGCTGGAGCCGTGATTATTATAACATTTTTTCACACGTGTTTTCATCCTCCTCCTCCGACGCGCTTTCGCATAATTTGTCTGAGATTTTGCCACTTCTGGCAGCGGACACAGAGTGGCCTGCAGCATTAGCACATAATAGCGCTGTAATTGTAAGCAGTGGTGGAAAGACTACTAAAAATATTGACTGAAGTAAAAGTACCAATACTGCTATATAGAAATACTCTATTGCAAGTAAAATTCCAGAATTAAAAATTGACTTGAGTTAAAGTACAAAGGTATTCTGGCATCAAAATGTATTTAAATTACCAAAAGTAAAAGTACTAAAATATTTGAAAAGAGCCGATCTACAAGCTCACAACGCGTCACATTGTGACGCGTTGTGAGCTTGTAGATCTGCTATTTTCTAATTGCCTTTGTATAAAATAGGTCTAAAGTGGTTAATGTATGTTTTATAATGTCATAATTTATATCTGAAAAGTAACTAGTAACGAATGTTTTTCAAATAATTGTAGTGGAGTAAAAGTAAAATATTTGCCTCTGAGATGTAGTGGAGTAGAAGTAAAAGTATTGGAAATTGGAAATACTCAAGTAAAGACCTCAAAAATTACTTTCCACCACTGCTGTCTACCTTCTAACTGTGCCCCCTCCAACTGTATAGGCCTACACATACTTTCCCCATCTTAAATTGTTTTTATTATATTTTGACACTTGCTTTGGCAAATGTAAACGTATATTTCTCATGCCAATAAAAGCTCCCTTGAATTGTCTACATTTCTGTGTTATTCTCACTCTCTGGTCTTTTCTTCCAGAGAACATTATGAACATATGGCCTCCGTCCATAATAACTGTGTAATTAACACACACACACACACACCCACACTATGATACTTATGCAACACCTCTGTGTTTCTACGTATCATACAGTGTTGATGCGTGACATGTCACTGTCAGGAGGAATATGCGTAGGTTTGTTTATTTAACCCATTAAGACCTGGAACTGTGTCATTTTTAGATTTGTGCTAAAAAGCATTATTTTACACTTTGGGCTATTCAAAAATAGAAGATATACAAGCTCATAGCGCGGCACCGAGTGCCGCGCTATGAGCTTGTATATCTGCTATTTTTGAAAAATCGTGAAAATGTGTGCAAATCTTTGAATATATATATTTTTAAAGCGAAATTTTTTAACTCAAATCTTTGCGTCTGGGGGTCCCTGGAACACAATATTTTGATGGGGGTCCGCGGCCAAATACATTTAATTTTGGGGGTCCTTGACATGAAAAAGATTGAGCACCACTGATATAGAAACATATGTTTTTTCAGAAAACTGTTGGGATTTAGGAGACATGTAGAATCGGCTTCAGGTCTCAATGTGTTAATAGAACTCTGCTCTGAAACTCTGCTCTGACATGCATGAGGGGAATAAGGAAGATTGAAAAAACAAACCCACACCACCAGCCTCCAAACACTCCTTCACTCCTCCACTCTTTCACTCCTTCACTCTTTCCCCTTTCATGTCAGAAGCATTCTACTTACACTTATCATTTTATTTGTGCTTTTGCTGAAGTGACAGTCTTCCCTCACCAAATTTAACTCACATAATTGACATTGAGTCAACAAATCTCATCATGTCTCATCATAAACAAAACCCCCTGGAAGACGAGATGATACATCTCAAGGGATTTATCCTCCAATAAATTTTCAAATCAAATGTCCATATACACTTTCGATGTGACAATTGTGAGTCACAAAGAACTGTACCAGGCATCATGCAAGTAATGGGAATACTTAGTGCCCCCAACAGCAAAACATTTCATATAATTTCACTTTATATTAACTTTTTTTTTTTTTACTCTCAGTCACTCTCAAAACCCAATTCAATTAGGCTACACTTATTTTGGAGAGAGTAAAGACAATTCAAAGGAGCTTTATTGGCGTGAGAAAACATACGTTTTACGTTGCCAAAGCAAAAGTGGAAGAAAAACAATCAAAATAAAATATGTACAATTAAATATTACATATAAATGGGAATGAATACAAGTGTAAACAGAACTGTGACAATCTTTGCCTCTGTCTTTTTCTCTCTCTCTGTTCCACCTGTTTTGCATTGTTCATCCCTCGCATTGTTCGTTCTGCCCTCTCATCCAAAACGAGCCGCTCTTCCCCTCCCTCCCTGTACTCTCCTCGTTCACTTTGCATTTAGGAGGGAACGACGTTTCCACAGCTGGCTTACACCATTGTAAATGAATCATCTTCACAGAAATACAAAGAACATATTTATCCAGAAAGCGCTAGAGCTCTCTCTCTCTCTCTCTCTCTCTCTCTCTCTCTCTCTCTCTCTCTCTCTCTCTCTCTCTCTCTCTCTCTCTCTCCCACTCACACTGAGTGAGATTACGGAGTGACAACTTAACATCTGCTGTATGGCTTTTTCAGAATTGTTGTAAATTAGATTAGGCGCTCACAGCCCAGTGTTAACCCATTGAAACTGGAAAAGCATCTGTGTCATTTTAGATTTTAACCACTTTAACACATTATTTTATACTTTGGCTATTCAGAAATAGCAAATCTACAAGCTCATACAAGCTATGAGCTTGTAGATCTGCTATTTTTTTTTAAATTATGACAATTAATTTTGTGCAAAGACTTGAATATATATATTTTTTTTTTAAGTGAGCATTTGTAACTCAAATCTTTGCTTCTGGGGGATTCTACAAATAAACTCTAAATAAAGAGTTTTTTGAAAAAAACTTAAGTTGCTATCAGATATCAGTGGTTCTCAAAGCTTGTAGATCTGCTATTTCTTTTTTAATCGTGAACATTGTGGAAGTCTCTGAATATATACTGTATATAGTTATACATATTTTATTTTTTAAAGCGAACATTTTTAACTAAAATCTTTGCTTCTGGGGAACTCAATATTTTGAGATGTGGGGTCATCGTCGGCCAAATCCGTTAGAAAACCGAAAACTGTTAGGATTTCGAAGACATTTTGTAGAATCGACCTCGATCAGGTCTTAAAGGGTTAAGAACCATGGTAATGTGGCACACGGAGATGGGCGAGCACATTGGCAGATTGGCAGAAATCAGTGTTTATTGGTTTGAGCATTAGTCATGGACACATCCACAGCTGCACTGCATTAGTTACTCTACTTTTGCGTTTTTTTTGGAGAAGAAAGACATCCGTGCGAGAAAGGGGGAAATAAGGCCATTGCTTTGCCTGATTGAAATTAAGGGGGGAATGGGATTTTCTGGCAATGTGCACTGATGCCATTAAATGTGAACAAAATGGTCCATTTCCTTTCAAAGTGTTTAAGTCTACCATGCAGAATGAGAGCGTCTGAGGTGCTCAGTTCTGACTCGCATGCATTTTATTTTTTATTTGTGCATCAAATTAAAGATTTGTTGGTGTTGTTAGGATCAGGAAATGACTGAAACTAAACACCAACCACCAACCACCAAATGACCCATGTTTTCTAACATTTATAGATTACTCCCAGTGGCGTACCCACTGTAGAGGCAGGACAGGCGGTCGCCTCCCCAACTAAGATCTCGCCTCCTCTAGAAAACCCAAATAACCCGAAAAGGTGTCATTGTGTGCTTAATGTCCTCAAAGTCACGCATCCAACACGCTTTGAACTGATTAGATTGGACCTTCTGTACCAGAGATAATGGCCAAAGCATCTCGAAAAACGGCCCCTTTCGCCGGTTTTCGATCACCGAAATCTCGCCTGCCCTCAATTTAAAAACAACTAGACAATGTATATTACACAGCAGAACATTACATTCATTGTCAATGGGTTCCTCTGTCTATACTAAGCCACTTAAAATATATTGACTTTATTTGTGACCGAATGTATGTAATGTGTATTGTCGTGGAAGCAATCGATAAGGCACATAGGAGTTGAGACAATATTCTAGGTGGTGGTGGTTATGCTTTATGTACATGATATCATGGTCAGAAGTACATTAACACTCACGTCAGTGGTACGGTAATTCTGCCTGGAGCTCAGGGCAGAGATCACAGTTATACTGTAGCTGCCTGAAGGACAAACTGAACCATAACAAGACAGGCTGTACCAAAACAACAGCTATTAGGCCTAGTGGAGACATCTAGGCTCTTACAAGCTGATGTCATAATGTATTGTAGAAGTATTATAAGTGACAGCAGCATACAAAGGCAGACACATCATTTCTTTCTCAGTATCATTAAACCTTTTGGCATGTGGATGAAAGTCACATTTACAAACAGTAGCTCTCACCAAATGACCAGACCGTTGTCCCATAATATTCACTGCATAAGTACATTGAACTAATCAGTGACAAAAACGTCCCATTCGCTTTGGGTAAAGCACCATTTACCATTTTATGTTAAATGCAGCATTATATCTTAACAAAGACAACGAGATAATTGACTTTGATACAAAGGAAAGACTCTCTTGTCTCTGAAGGCTAAAGGCTAAGACAGAAATGTTGGCGTTTTATCATGGATTCAGATAAAAAGTTGAACGGCCGCATCAAGTCAATAAGAAAGCCTAGAAATAATAACAAGAATTAGAGGATGTACAGTATGTCCATACACATTAGACCAATTCTCAGATTTTAAAATATTTGGTGATAGTCTTTAAATTACTAAATGGTCTGACTTCTGTTTCTTATTTGAGCCTATATATTTTTTTCCTGTATTTTATTTTGCTTTTAACCATTTAAATCCGGGAACACATCGTCACGTCATTTTAGATTTTTGGGCTATTCAAAAATAGCAGATCTGCTATTATAAAATAAAATAAAATATTTGAATATATATATTTTTAAAAGCAAACATTTGTAACCCAAATATTTGTTTATGAAGGTCCCTGGAACAAAATATTTTTTCAAATGTTTGCTTTAAAAAATATATATATATTCAAAGATTTGCACAACTTTTCACAATTTTTCAAAAATAGCAGATCTACAAGCTCATAGCACGGCACTCTGTGCCGCACTCTGAGCTTGTTTATCTGCACATTTTTGAATAGCTAAAGAAATCTAAAATGACACAGATGTGTTCCAGCATTGAATCGGTTAACAGCCTTTAAACGTCTTATGTAAAGTACGTCGACATGCCTTTGCATATGAAATGTGCTGTACAAATAAACCTGCCTCGCGTCGCCTTGCCTGCCTATATGACAAGACGTATTATGTTCTGCTGGTGTTTTTCACGACCCTGCAGAGCCAGCGTAGAATAGTCAATATCTGTAATTGACTGACTCCCCTTCACTGAAACGGGCAGCAATCACCTCTCTCATATACAGTATAGGCAAACAGTCAGCAACGGGCCGCCATCCCATCGCTTCGTTCTGCTTTCACAACAAACATGGATTTCCATTCTGCCACGGCCAGCAGTGTGGAAAAAGTACTTGCATGTTTTACTTAAGTAAAAGTATCAATACTTCAACTGTACTCTGTTATAAATAACTAGAGTTTCGGGGGGCTACGCCCCCCTCAACCCCAGCCGCGCACGGGGCCCAGCCGTGTGTATATTGGGGGACCCAAATCGCCGGAGTGAAACTGTGGAAAAAATTTTTTGAAAAAGGAAAAAATTTGAAGAAATAATATTTGTTATGTTTCAGGGGGTCCACAGGGGGTCCGCGGACCCCCTGATGGTCCACTGACCCCCTGTGGAGTGTTGGGACGCGCGGGGACACCCCTGGAACATTGCGGACCATTTGTTTTTTTTTGTTTTTTTCATGAAGGTGGTTGCTTGTTTCTGGCGCAGGCTGTGCAAACCTGGCAACCCAGCGCATGCTGCCGCACGTTTAAGTGGCGTAGCGTCATGAGGGTCAGTGGGGCCGTGGCTCGGTCAGTGAAGACCCTGTAGTGCGGATGATATGTGGCATAGAGGGGCAGATTGTAAATCCACAGAGGAAACATCCGTGGGCTACCATTGGTTCAGCGATGTGTGCGGTCGCCCTGCGGCCCCTCCTCCTCCACCAATGTGCAGTATTGAGAGCCCTGACGTCACAACAATTGGAGCGATGGGCACTGCACTGTGGTTGGTTAGGGTACACCTAGGGCCCAGGTAGAACCCAGTTAAAGCCTGCATGGGCAAACCCAGTTAGGACCCGCCTTGGTCCCACATAAACATGGCTAGTTGGGGCCCACCTAAGGGCCAGGTAGAAGCTACTTATAGCCTGCATGGGCATCGCAGTTGGGACTGAAGTGGATGCCGCTGACATTGCTGACATGGGGTCCATATGGTTTAGCCCACCTTGAAACCATATGGGAACTACGCTGGCATGCTGGCTGTAATGCAAACGCTGCATCATACCTGCAGTGTGTAGTTTGATGTTGTGTGTGTAGCAGATATACCTGCAGTGTGTAGATCAATGTCCATAGGAAAGTCAATGCCCAGCAGTGTTTTTTTTCCCCAGCAGAGTTTCTAGTGTCTCTGTGTCTCTCTGGAAGAGGTTGCACATGAACTCTGCAGCCGCACTGAGGCGCTCCAACACAAACACTCTGACATTAAGCTGCTTCACACAACAAACATCAGCACCACGCTGCTGTTTGTCCAAAAGACACAATATCTGCTCTCCCACCAACGTCATGTGTGCATTTATCGACAGCCGTACAGACTCCTTTTGACACATTTTACGTCGTTTATCCAGCTCTCACTGACTCTCCACATCGGGCTGTTATTATGCTGCGATCAAGTCAACGATGTGAGAGAGTAGCTATCACAGACGGACGGACAGGGGGTGAAACATAGTGTTGCGCCATGCCTTTCGGCCTGGCGGAGACAATAAAAAACCGAAAGTAAAGGAAATGGCCATTTCTGCAACAGAAGTAGTCAATAAACTATGCTATGAAAACATGGGCCACATTGGCAAAGAATGTAAGAAAGAGGCAATCATGTAGAAAATAGCCGATCTCCAAGCTTACAAAGCCTCTGAACGTGAGGCGTTTCGAGCTTGTAGATCGGCTAGTTTCACAATATTTACTTGTGGAACGGAGTCAAACAGAATGGGGGGGTCCCAGATCAAGTACGTGTATTTGGGGGGGGGGGGGGGGGGGGGGGCGTGAAAGGGTTGATAAACACTGCTCTAATCGGAGCGAAATTATCTGAAATTACTACATGACCATAATGCAGCCTAACATCTGTTGCACGGGGCGGTCCTGCCATTACTGTAGTTGCTGTGGAGCGACATAGTTCTCCAGAAGACACACACAAACATACACCATCTACAATGGACGAACTGAGCAGCAATATAGACATTCACCACACGAACGTGCATTGTTGACAAAGTGATTGCACAGCCGCTGCAGGCATGACAACCAGGTTAGCGTTAGCGACATGGCAGCTATCACAGCGCCCTGTCCGTCGTGCTGCAACTGCCTGTGATGGCTACAGCAGTAACAGCAAGCTGTCTGCGATGCCATTGTCTGGAGATTGCTCTTAGCGTGACACGACCAATGAGAGTGAGCGCTGTAGTTGTTGCTAAGATACGGTGGCGTCTCTGCCCCATAGCTTGTAGATCTCTCACACATGATTGGCGTAGGCTGCGTTGCCAGGTCTGACTTTGTGTCTAAGCAATGGTCGGCTGATTTTGGCGCGCCTTTGGCCTCGTTTGCATTGTGCGCACGGCAGCGCTTGTTTAGCGTACGTCAGCGCGACGTGGCAACGGACGTGGCAACGTGAAAGGTGATTGGCTGGTGAAAAGAAACACCCGACGTTACACCAGAAATGGTGCCTGGAGAAAATGGTGACCAAAAAAAAAGTTTGGAAAAAAAGGAAAAAAGCCCCGCAGCGGCTGCGTGCTGTTGTGGTGATGAGGTCGTGCGCACGGTAAACGGTACGAAGCTGCCTCCCCTTCCGTTTTGTCCGACATTTGGTGAGTAGAATTAATTATGTTGCGCGGTGGAAAAGGTGTATTGAGCAGTGAGATGTCCCCTACGCGAGGCGTAAATTCAGCGCGGCCGGCGTGGCGAGTCAGTTGGCGACATGTGGTCTGGCGGTGCGTTGTTTAGTCGATAACAGAGCTGTGGGGTGTGGACACCGAGGGTGCGGAAGTTGGTCGCCATTTATATAGTTAGAAGGTCCGGAATCAAAAATTTACTTAATATAAGTATAAAAGTATTGGTATCAAAATATGCTTAAAGTATCAAAAGTAAAAGCACTAAAAGGTTTGAAAATAGCCAGGTATAGAATAGGGCTAAAGTGGTGAATGTTTGTTCTATAATGTAATAATATTTATATCTGCAAAGTAACTAGTAACTAAAGTTTTCAAATAATTGTAGTGGAGTTAAAGTACAATATTTGCCTCTGAAATGTAGTCGAGTAGAAAGTAAAAGTATTGAAAATTGGAATTCTCCAGTAAAGTAAAAAAAAATACCTCAACATTGTACTTAAGTATCATACATGAGTAAATGTACTTTGTTACTGTACACCACTGGTGGCGTGGTAAAGTAGCAGCCCACCACCCCGGAGGTTGTGGGTTCAAATCCCACCGCGGTGCATCTGGCTTTGTGGAGTGTCTACACATGAACAGTATTGGCCCGTGTTGGGGTTGAGGGGGGGAGGGGGGAGCCGGGCGGGGAGGATGGTGATAATTGGCACCGACACGTAATCCTACCGGCTGGGACGGCACCCTGTCAGCAGGGAGTGTTGAGCGGGAGGAGGTCGTCGGACGAAGGCTCTGTGTGTACTCTGTATCAAAGAGATCTGGTACATTAAACTGTCTACTAATCATAGAAAATACTATTTTCTTGAATACTTGTGTTTTGTTTTAATCACTCATTTTAGCTAGTGGACTGTTCAGATCACTCCTGGAGCCTCAGTCTCCTCAGCAGTGGCGTGTACAGACATTTTGAGGGGCAGGTGCTCAAGTAAATTATACTTTTTTTTGTTTACTTGGTCTGCTCTTTTTTCCCCTCTACACCTATACCTCTTTGCCAAAAAATAGCCGATCTACAAGCCCACAACGCCTCGCAGCGCGAGGCGTTGTGGGCTTGTAGATCGGCTATTTTTGGCTAAAGTTCTCCTCAGAAAAGGGATGCTAGGTTTCGAGTGGTTATGGTAAAAAGAAAAATCGTATCACATAAAGATTTGGCGGACCCCCTGTAGTAACTTTGAGGACCCCCAAGGGGTCCCGGACCCCCTGTTGAAGACCCCTGCTGTAAACTGAAAAGAAAAAAAAACTTTTTTTTCAAAAGGGCACTTCTGGTCAAGAGGGCAAAGGGCAGGTGCTCTAGCACCACCTAGAGTCTATATGTGCACGTCCCTGCTCCTCAGTAGTGCAAGTCGACTGACAACTAACTCAGCGACACTGATGTCCATGTACTGTAGTAGCTTCACAGGTTTTCCAAGGCCAAAACCGTGGCCATTACCGTGGATTCTTGAAACATTCTTGAAACATCCCACAACATTTGTAACCAATTTTTCCACCCAGTGCCAATTGCCTATAAGCCGTAATCCTGGGCGCTACTCTCCCTCTGCCAGCCTAGGGAGAGCCCCGAACCGAGCTCATGCTTCCTTCGATGCATGAGGAGCGAGCAGACCGCTTCTTATCACCTGACAGGGGGGAGTTTCCCCGGTAGGACGTAGCGCGTGGAAGGAACACGTTATTCCAACCAGTTCCTTTCCCCTCCATCAGGCGCCCCGGCTGACCAGGGGGAGGCGGTTGTGAGGGTACATACCCTTGAAAATACCTGTAATGAACGTTGCTATGTGTTCCTGTGTGTTATAAAAGGAGTTGAACTCGCTATACCTGACGATGTGAAGAAGACCAGCATCATATTTGACCTCCTCTCCTCTCCTTTAGCCGCTTCTTGCACCAGAAACGATGGGATGCCAGATAGTGAGGCAGCGAGCCAGCAAACCCATCAAAGCGCCCAGAAATACACTTCTTCTCTCCCGTTGGCTCATCAAGGGGTGTGTTTGCACTGTGTGTGTGTGTGTGTGTGTGTGTGTGTGTGTGTGTGTGTGTGTGTGTGTGTGTGTGTGTGTGTGTGTGTGTGTGTGTGTGTGTTTTTGTATTACTATACTTGCGAGGACCAAGTATAGTGGAATTTGAAGAAATATACATTGTGAGGACATTTTCCTGGTCCTCACAAGACAAATGGCTGTTTTATAGTTAAAAAAACATTTTTTAGAGATACGTTTACAATTAGAAAAACATTCAGGTCAGGAATAGACATTTAGAGGTTAGGTTTAGGGATTGGAATTCACAATGTGAGCTTATAGATCTGCTGTTTTTCGGCTTTAGGCTTACGGTTAAAAATGGCAATTTAAAAAAAAAATGGCATTCATAACATGGCTGTCCTAAAGTGTTGATGTCCTCACAAGTATAGTAATACAAACGTGTGTGTGTGTGTGTGTGTGTGTGTGTGTGTGTGTGTGTGTGCGTGTGCGTGTGCGCGCGCCGATCGATCTTTCCCAGGCTTCAAGGGAGGAAGAGGAAGGCAGAGGAATTCAAGCTGTGTCGCTGCCACCGCCGCGGCCGGAAGAACAAACGGAGGAGAAGAAAGAGGAGAAATGGACTGGGAGTTATAAGGGAGGGGAGGGGAAAGATAACACACATACATACACACACACACACACACACACACACATGTGTTCCACCTCCCTCTCCCACCAGCTTCCTCTGTTGCCGCATGCAGCTTTAGGCTTGATTGTTTGATTGTGTTGGAGCGTATAGCTTGACCCGGCTCTGACTGTCTTAACCCATTCAGACCGGGAACGCATCTGTGTCATTTTTAGATTTCTTTGGCTATTCAAAAAATAGCAGATCTACAAGCTCATAGCGCTATGAGCTTGTAGATCTGCTATTTTTTTTAAAAAGCGAACATTTGTAACTCAAATCTTTGCTTCTGGGGGATTCTACAAATGTCTTCTAAATCCTAACAGTTTTTAAAAAAAAACGTATCTTGCTATAATATCAGTGGTTTTCAAACTTATTTCATGTCAAGGACCCCCAAAATAATATGTATTTAGCCGCGGACCCCCATCTCAAAATATTTTGTTCCAGGGACCCCCAGAAGCAAAGATTTGAGTAACAAATGTTCGCTTTAAATAAAATATACATATATATTCAAAGGTTTGCACATATTTTCACGATTTTTCAAAAATTGCAGATCTACAAGCTCGTAGTGCGGCACTCGGTGCCGCGCTATGAGCTTGTAGATCTGCTATTTTTTTCAATAGCGCAAAGATATCTAACGATGACACGGATGCGATCCCGGTCTTACAGGGTTAAGTGAATGATTGGTCCTGGAGGAATGGGGCGAGTCTTAACACAAACGCATGGTGCAAGAGTAGGTAATACTTGTGTAAGAGGTGTCGTAATATGCCTGTATTGTGTCGTTAATGCTTCAATACAATCGTAGACCGACCGTACAGTGGGACCGGTGGGTTTCTAACTTTTTGTGCAACACCAACGGGCAGGTCGACGTGTCATCTCGTCTTCTATAACTCTTATCACTCTTATCAATCACTCGATCCCGATCTCCCCCAGAGTTAGTGTCGAAGTGTCCTTGAGCAAGACATTGAACCCCTAGGTGCCTTGCATGGTTTCCTCCTTCATCAGTGTATGAATGTGTGTGTGAATGGGTGAATGTAATGCACAATCTATGTAAAGTGCTTTGGATAAAAAGCGCTTGTCTCTCTTATCAATCTGTAAAGGTTTATTTTATTGTTTAAAGTTTAACCACTTAAACCCTATTACATAATACATACTTTAACATTTGTTTAAAAATAGCAATAATTATAAATAATACATCACATGGATGCACCTGGGATGTATCATCAGTGTTGTAGCCTGGGGTCATAGGGTGTTTCGGGTCTCGCAACATACACCCTCGCCCAGGTGACCCAGCCGGGGTTGATCAAGCCCCGACTTACTACCCACGGTCAGTCCTCTTAGGGAAAGACAGGGCCACTCATTCCGCTTCTCCGGAAGTACTCTGCCTGAACACGGGGAGGCTCTGGCACGTGGAGGGACTAGGCTCTGTGGGTTGTCTCCTGGCCGGGCTCCTCCTTCGTCTCACCAGGTCCAGGACCTGAGCGCTGCGCCAGATCCGGTGCACCGCCCCGATCCAAACATTTCCTTTTGGCGTGATGGTTCCTTATTGGGCCGATACCACTAGATTGGGCCGTCTAATGGTATTAGCTCCACTTGCGGTTTGCTGGAATGGCCCTCCTAAAGGCCTCACCGTAAAATCCCAAACGAGACATTGGTGTGTAATTTAAGGCATTTTAAGGGAAGTTTATTTGTGTTGCACATTTCAACAAGGCAATTCAAATAGCTTAGCACAAAATATTAAGCATTAAGATATTAATACACAGAGCATTAACCCATTAAGACCTGGAACTGTCTCATTTTTAGATTTGAGCTAAAAAGCATTATTTTACACTTTGGGCTATTCAAAAATAGCAGATATACAAGCTCATAGCGCGGCACCGAGTGCCGCACTACGAGCTTGTAGATCTGCTATTTTTGAAAAATCGTGAAAATGTGTACAAATCTTTGAATATATATATTTTTAAAGTGAACATTTTTTAACTCAAATCTTTGCTTCTGGGGGTCCCTGGAACAACATATTTTGATGGGGGTCCGCGGCCAAATACATGAAAAAGATTGAGCACCACTGATATAGAAACATACGTTTTTCAGAAAACTGTTGGGATTTAGGAGACATGTAGAATCGGCTTCAGGTCTTAAAGGGTTAAGACATATTAAGTACAAAACACATTACACAAGGTCATTTGAATACAATTAAAAATAAAATAAGAGAAAACATATGAAAAATTAAAAGAGAAGATGACACGAGAATAAATCACAAACCTTAGTGAAAGGCAGTGGCAAACAGAGATGTTTTCAGCTTTGATTTAAAAGAAGTGAGAGCTGTACTAAAGAGTGTGTTCCAGACATGTGGGACATTGAGACATAAAGCAGCTTCCCTATAGGTTTAGCTCTGACTCAGACTGGCCTCAGATGACCTGATGATGTGTCTGGATGGTTCATTGTGTACAGTAGCACAAGATCACAAAGATCACAAGATTCAATGCTTTATTGCTTTATAAACCAATAGTCTATATATTGTTTTAAATCAATTCTTTGACAGCTAGGGAGCCAGCCAACGTACACACACACACACACACACACACACACACACACACACACACACACACACACACACACACACACACACACACACACACACACACACACACACACACACACACACACATATATACAGTATATAGTACCTTTATTAGAAGGATAACCCCTTGAGATGTATCATCTAATTTTCGAGAGGGTTCTTATCACAAAACAATACAACAAATACATCCATGCATACTGCACATAAACAAGACAAAACAAACTTGACAAAAACAAATCAAAAGCAAATCTAAGAACTGGAGTGATACTGGAGCAGCAGCGTTCTGACTCTGCTGTAGCTGTCTGATCGATTTTATTTTAGGGAGATCTGTAAAGACACTATGAATTTGAGACTATACTGAAGATGAATGCATGGTTACACTTTTCCAAATCGCGCTGAGACATAAGTACTTTAAATCTCTCTGATAGTAGGCTAGTCCAGTGGTTCTCAAACTTTTTCGTGCCAAGGACCCCCAAATAGACACGTATTAGACCGCGGACCCCCATTTGAAAATATAAGCCAGGGACCCCCATAAGAGAAGAGTTTTTTATTTATTTTTTTTTATTTTTATTTCAAGGACCCCCAGTTTGACATGCATTAGGTTACGGACCCCCATTTAATGGCATGTATGTCTCTGGGACCCCAATTCATATTGTAAAATCAATGTTAATTTAACTCTGAGAGTGTACAAATGGAACCAAATGGACCCGTTAGGGTCCATTTGGTTCCATTTGTACACTCTCAGAGTTACAGACCCATAAGGGTCCATTGGTTCCCTGTCCATCATTTAGCTGGGGACCCCCTGGAACCCCCTCAAGTACCCCTGGGGGTCCTTGGACCCCACTTTGAGAACCAATGGGCTAGTCCATTTCTGATATAGTAGGGTCAATGACTACACCAAGATCCCTGGCTTGGGTTGTGGTTTTTAACGCTGCCGAAATGAAGCTGAATGCTGACTTCTGATAGTTGCTCCGAAATCTTAAAGGAGTAGTTCACCCCAAAACAAATCTTATTTTCTATCAATTACACACCCCATGAGGCATTGAATTCATGTAGTTGTTTTAGTTTTTTGTTGCACTCCTAAGCCAATAATTTGATTAACGGCTGAAAGTTGCAAATGTAGCCGTTAGGGTAGGAGACTCAAAGGAGTCTCTTTGTGTCTCCTACCGGAAATACACCCGGTCATCAATATTATTGGCATAGGAATGTGTCAAAAACACAACAAAAACTCCATGAATTCAAGGCTTCATGGGGTGTGTAATTGATAGAAAATAAGTATTTTTTGGGGTGAACTATCCCTTTAAGTTTTGTCTTTTGTGTAAAAAATTCTGGAACATCCAATTGTTAATATATATCACTGAGCTTACTCCGTACTATTTGTATTGGACCATGGTGATATGGTTATGTAAATATGTGGGTCATCTGCATAATTATGGCAATTCTGTTTTTACCATAATCTGAGCCAGTGTGTGTGAAGTGATGGAATAACACGTTTACATATTAGCATATAAACTAATACTATAACTGTATACAGTATGCTGGTAATTGATGAAAGGAAACAAAGAGTGATTGTCTGAGCCTTTAACCCTTTAAGACCGGGAACGCATCTGTGTGTCATTTTTAGATGTATTTTGGCTATTCAAAAATAGCAGATCTACAAGCTCATAGCGCGGCACCGAGTGCCGCGCTATGAGCTTGTAGATCTGCTATTTTTGAAAACAAATCCTGGACATTTTCGAAAATCTTTGAATATATATATATATATACATACATTTTTAACTCAAATATCTGCTTCTGGGGGTCCCTGGAACGACTTATTTTGAGATGGAGGGGGTTCGCGGACAAATACATATATTATTGAGAACCACTGATATTGTAGCAACATGCGTTTTTTTTTTCTCCAAAAAAACGTATTAAACTGAAATATATATATATTCAAAGATTAGCACACATAATCATGATTTTTCAAAAAAAGGCAGATCTACAAGCTCATACCTATTTTTTTAATAGCCAAAGACATCTAAAAATGACACACAGATGCGTTCCCGGTGTCAATGGGTTAAAATATGTTGTTCATAGGGTGTTTCTTGGAGCCGAGGGCAGAAAAAAAGAAAGCATCCCAGTAGTACAGTAGATATGAAGTAAGCTTGTTGACTTCAACTTGACATTTCAGCTTATTCCAGGGCTTACTAAATTGGCTCCGGCTGTGAAAAACAATCTCAATTTCACATTCAGATGCATAATATTTCGATCCCTCCTGGTGTGTCTTGAGTACAAAAAAAACAAAACATAAACAAATATTACATTTCTTATTTTCTGCGGTGTAATTACAGAGCTGGAGGAACCCAGAGTAAAAATAGAGGATGAATTATTGACAGGATAACATATTTCATCACTGCCTTCATGCACTGTAACTTTCTTTGTAGCCTTTTTCTGAAGCAACACCTGCTGCCACATGTCAAGAGCTGATGGACCTTGATTCATTTGTTCACTTTACTGGAGTATTTCCAATTTCCAATACTTTTACTTCTACTCCACTACTGTACATCTCGGATCCAAATATCATACTTTTACTACATGTATTTGAAAACCTTACTAGTTACTGTATATATTTTGCTTATTATTATAAAACCTACATTAACCACTTAAGCTCTGTTTATATTTCGGCCATTTGAAAATAGCAGATCTACAATTGTATTTTTTGCAGAATGGCTTTTCATCTATTATCCCTCTGTTATCTGTTGCTATGCTAGGGGGTGCTATCCTGCTTGTTAAGATTTAGCATATACTGTGAGAAGCGGTTGATGCCATAGGCACGCTCCTGTGTGTGTGTGTGTGTGTGTGTGTGTGTGTGTGTGTGTGTGTGTGTGTGTGTGTGTGTGTGTGTGTGTGTGTTCTCTACGAGTGACAAAGTCCACACACACACACACACACACACACACACACACACACACACACACACACACACACACACACACACACACACACACACACACACACACACACACACACACACACACACACACACACACACACATGCTAATTAATCACATGCTAATTAATCAGGATGCTTAGCCCTAACTGGAGCACCAACTTTAATTGGTGATAAAAAATAAATAAAACAATTCAGTGATGAATGCCTATTTCTTCTCCTTTGACCTTTACTCATTCACCAAGGGACTTCTACCCTAAATCTAGAATATTCCCTCTTGGGCCAAATTCAGCCTCAGACACAAGCCTCTGCTGGCTAGAGTTCTGTGGTATCATACCGTATAGTGATAGTTTTCGGAAAAACGTATGTTTCTATATCAGTGGTGCTCAATCTTTTTCATGTCAAGGACCCCCAAAATGATATGTATTTGGCTGCGGACCCCCATCAAAATATCTTGTTCCAGGGACCCCCCAGAAACAAAGATTTGAGTTAAAAATGTTCGCTTTAAATATATATATATTTCAAATATTTGCACACATTTTCAAAAATAGCAGATCTACAAGCTCCCAATGCGTCCCATCGCGAGCTTGTAGATCAAATGGCCGAAATATATATATATATATATAGGGCTTAAGTGGCTAATGTGTGTTTTGTATTTGTGTAGTTTTCAAATAATTGTAGTGGAGTAAAAAGTACAATATTTGCCTCTGAGATGTAGTGGAGTAAGAGTAAAAAAAAAACTCAAAATTGTACTTAAGTACAGCACTTGAGTAAATGTACTTAGTTACTTTACACCACTGTGTGCGAGAGTGCGAGAGACACAGACAGACAGACACACACACACACACACACACACAGAGAGAGGGGGCGGGGAGTAGCGAAAGAGAGAGAGAGACTGAATATCTCCCGACAGACAGGTGTAACGGAAAGCGTAATATCATTTTCTCTAACATAGTTTCTGCTCCACGTTGCCATGCAGGCCATATTCCATTCCATGTATCGCCTTTCAAGGAGACGTAGGTCTGTTATTGGATCATTCAAACGGAAAATAACTGCGGCAACAGTTCTCCGTGTTTTCCTCAATTCACTCCTCTTTTGTTTTTTCTGTGTTTCTACATCTGACCCATGTATAGGCCTACAGTATGTCATTATATCGTGCATACGCTGTTCCATCAGCCGTGTAATCCCCATATTATGTTATACCTGTAAGGCTTGATTTTATACTCCGTTGCGCGCTGTGTGTCTCGTGTTGAAAATAGCGGATCTACAAGCCCCACGACGCGGCGCCTCGCCTTCGGTGCGAGACGCAACGTGCGACCGAGTGGTACGCCAGGCATATAAAGCTGCTGCTACGGTGTGGCCATCCAATTTGGGTTTTTTTCTTCGTTTTTTTTTTTTCGGCTGTCACTCGAGCATTAACCCTCTCAGACCGGGAATGCATCTGTGTCATTTTTAAGATGTATTTTGGCTATTCAAAAATAGCAGATCTACAAGCTCATAGCACGGCACCGAGTGCCGTGCTATGAGCTTGTAGATCTGCTATTTTTGAAAAATCTTGAACATTTGTGCAAATCTTTGAATATATATATATATTTAAAGCAAACATTTTTTTACTCGAATCTTTGATTCTGGGGGGGGGGGGGGGGGGGTCCCTGGAACAACATATTTTGAGGTGGGGGTCCGCGGCCAAATGCATATCTAAAAATGTTTTCTAAATCCTAACTCTATATCAGTGGTGCTCCAACTTTTCCCTGCATGTCAAGGACCATCAACTTGATATGTATTTGGCTGCGGACCCCCATCTCAAAATATGTTGTTCCAGGGACCCCCAGAAGCAAAGATTTGAGTTACAAATGTTCGCTTTAAAACATATATAAATATATGTATTAAAAGATTTGCACAAATTCAAGATTTTTCAAAAATAGCAGATCTACAAGCCGTCTATCTAAGAGCTTGTATATCTGCTATTTTACACCGATGCGTTCCCGGTTGTAACGGGTTAATGTTCCTTTCAGGCCAAAGTGTTCCTGGATAAAGTAGGATTTGAATCGAGCCACAGGGCAGGAATAATATGTTCATGTTTAAAATTGCAAACTTCAATTTGCAATTTCCTGGATAACACCCTATAACATGTTGACTGTAGACCAGGACAAGTTCAGATGATTTAGAACACCACTGACACACACACACACACACACACACACACACACACACACACACACACACACACACACACACACACACACACACACACACACACACACACACACACACACACACACACACAGACCCTAATCATGTACAAGCAGAGGAACCCTTCTGATTTTTTCAGACTGACTTCATGGACAAACTTTGAAAGAAAAGTTCTAGCATGCAGCAGCAATCTCATCATAGGCTATCCTTGTTCCCCTCAGTTATGGGCAGAGTTAATTGTGTCCCCGACCGCTGTCTGGTGCTCAAAGGTCTATCCCCCCAACTTTTGGGATGAAGAAAAAAGAAAAAAAACTCCGACATTTGTACCGAATTAACCGAAATAAAGTAAGAAAAAAACCCAAAAAAGTAACACATTTTCGCGTGCACATGCACACACGGAACAAACGCACGCACGTCCCCTTCGGTTCTAAAATGCCCTTTGCGTCCCTGTCTACATCAGATGGGGGTGTGGGGAGAGAGAGAGAGAGAGAGAGAGAGAGAGAGAGAGAGAGAGAGAGGATACAAGGGGAGACTAATGCCTTGAGAATGATTCTATTGGGTGCTTGGTGGGGGCAAAAGAAAGGAGATAATACTGTAGCCGAAAAAGTGGCCTGCCAACTGATGATAGCCGGAAAAAAATCAGTTTGTGTCATACAGTATCTGGCGTGCGGCTGAAGGCGAAGCCGTTCCTGCAGAGAGAGAGAGAGAGAGAGAGAGAGAGAGAGAGAGAGAGAGAGAGGAGGAGTAGTTATAATCTGGCTATTCAACACCTTCTTGTTTTAATGAGCTTATAGCCTTGTCTTCATAAAGAGACGTCCTTCCTGACAGCTTGACGTCTCTGCTGTATTCTCTCTGGACGGAACAACATGCGTGGCATTCGCCTCGCTCTCTTTTCACTCTTAACCCTTTAAGACCGGGAACGCGTCTGTGTCATTTTTACAATTCTTTGGGCTATTAAAAAAGAATGCAGATATACAAGCTCATAGTGCGGCACCGCTATTTGCTATTTATGAAAAATCTTGAAAATGTGGGCACATCTTTGAATACATATATAATGTTAAAGTGAACATTTGTAACTCAAAACTCTGCTTCTACAATGTCAATTCTCAAACTTATTTCATCTCAAGGACCCCAAAATGATATGTATTTGGCCGTGGACCCCCATCTCAAAATAATTTGTTACAGGGACCCCCCAGAAGCAAAGATTTGAGTTAAAAGTGTTCTGTTTAAAAGAATATATATTCAAAGATTTGCACACATTTTCTCGATTTTTGAAAAATAGCAGATCTACACGCTCATAGCGCGGCACTCGGTGCCGTGTTATGAGCTTGTATATCTGCTATTTTTGTATAGCCAAAGTGTAAAATAATGTTTTTGTAGCTCAAATCAAAAAGTGACACAGATGCGTTCCCGGTCTTAAAGTGTTAAGTGCATTCATTCATTTTCCAATCTATTGGACCCCCTGCCTGGCTGATGTTGTTGTTGTTGTTGTCATCATGCACTCACACACCATCTATTTTCTTATTAGTGTTTCTTTCTTGTGTCTTTTTTTTTCCTTCTCCGTCTCATCGCCGCAGCGAGAGAAAATAACGAGGAATTGATACCGAATTAGAGGCGGATTACGTGATTTCTGTTATGAAAGACAGCCGCGTCAATAGCAATCTCGCTACAAGGCCGTGAACGTGTCAATAGTGATCTAAGTGCGGGCCATCAATCTGTCAGTCTTACATTTTAAGTGTTCTAATGCCAATGTCGATAGTAGAACCACTTCAACGGAAGGCTGAAGACTTCAACAGCCTATATACGCTAATACGGTATCGACATAAAGGTGTGTGGTACACAGGAAAATGTCATGGACGACTGCTACAATTATACCTGAACATCTCCTTTGCATATACTAGGACCTTTGTTCCAGGGATTAGTGCGCTGTTTGACCACAGTCTGGAAGAGGCATTCCTTACCAAGGTGCTATAACGTCTTAAGGATGCTATTATACACATTTGTTCATATTTGGAAGCCTCGGTAATGTCCATATATCTGTTGTGAGAGGCCTGCAGATTGCAGGAATGCCCAAGCCAAGAGCTTATTGTAAAATGTGAACGCAAATAAAGATGTTAAACGTGTGCGTGTGCGTGTGCGTGTGCGTGTGTGTGTGTGTGTGTCAAAGTTATCAGCTAGTTATGTTTTTAAATATGAATTAGTAGCATGCATCCATCCTCTAGCATCCCTCACCCTTTGATGCAGAGCAAGGCTTTGAAGGTGCAGCCATCATTTTCCTACTTTAATGTCACATACAGTACCACCCCCCCCACACACACACACACACACACACACACACACACACACACACACACACACACACACACACACACACACACACACACACACACACACACACACACACACACACTCTCACTTCTAGAGAGTATTGATACAGTGTTTCAGCACCAGAGTGTAAGGACAGTGTTTCAGCACTAGAGTGTAAGGACAGTGTTTCAGCACTAGAGTGGAAGGACAGTGTTTCAGCACTAGAGTGGAAGGACAGTGTTTCAGCACCAGAGTGGAAGGACAGTGTTTCAGCACTAGAGTGGAAGGACAGTGTTTCAGCACCAGAGTGGAAGGACAGTGTTTCAGCACCAGGGTGTAAGGACAGTGTTTCAGCACCAGAGTGTAAGGACAGTGTTTCAGCACCAGAGTGTAAGGACAGTGTTTCAGCACCAGAGTGGAAGGACAGTGTTTCAGCACCAGAGTGGAAGGACAGTGTTTCAGCACCAGAGTGGAAGGACAGTGTTTCAGCACTAGGGTGTAAGGACAGTGTTTCAGCACCAGAGTGGAAGGACAGTGTTTCAGCACCAGAGTGGAAGGACAGTGTTGATGGGATGGTGCTTGTATTGCTCATGGTAGTTTGTATACGGTAGTTTTTAGACATGTAACGATTCACTCAACTCATGATACGATACGAATCACATATCTCTATTCCTCTTTTCAATACTATATGCAATCACACAATGCCTTTTTATTCATGAGGTATTATAGGCTACATACATCTTAAAACATACATCCCAGCCCAGACGGGGACATACAGACATGCAGATAGATTCACCTGAAGACATGTGGACAGAGACAGAGAGATGAAGTGGCATCACATCAGGAACATTACTCTCATCGTTTATTCAACCGCTTAGCACAATTTAACCATCCCCCCCCCCTCTCTCTCTCTCTCTCTCTCACTCTCACTCTCTCTCAACAGGCTCTATGCACAGCAGCCATATTGGAAAGAAATTGGGCCTCTTCTTACTTCCTTCACAGGTGTTACCAGATACTAATTAAGGCTCTGTTCCGTTCTGGTCAGGGTGCTGATATTGTGCATGTTGGCTCACTAGAAACACTCCGTTTTGGTTCCCAAATGGCCCCTTATGGTGGGTGTGTAACTCTGAGAGTGTACAAATGGAACCAAATGGACCCGTAAGGGTCCATTTGGTTCCATTTACGGGTCCATTTGGTTCCATTTGTACACTCTCAGAGTTATGGAGGTCCTTGGCAATAAGACAACCACTGTGCCACACTAAATGGAACAGAGCCTAAATTAGTATCATTGGTAACACCTGCGAAGGAAGTAAGGAAGGGGCCCAATTCATAACCAATATGGCTGCTGTGCATAGAGCCTATCTAAGACATTGTTGAATCATCATGCACATTGCACACATGAACGCACACACAAACCAATCCAGTTCTACCAACCAGGCAAAAAGGACAGATTTCTCCTGCAACAACCCTGCACTCCTCTGCTTTCCACGCCACTCTCCTTTCTGATAAATTCTCACCCCTCACATCCGTCCGTCCGTCTTTCTGTCCCTTATTCCTTCCTGATTTTTTTCTCTTCTTCTCACCCCAGTCTCCTAACCCTCCAGTCACTCTCTCTCTCTCTCTCTCTCTCGTCTGTTCATTTTCTCTCATCACCGATATGCCAATCTGTCGTCCTCCTCCTCCGGCACACGGAGAGTGTGTCATTTATTGTGTCATTGTTTGCTTTGCTCTCTTTGGAAGCCACATATTGCTTTGCTTTGGTTTATTTGTCTGTCTGGATGAGCTCTGATGTGAGAGTGTTCTTGAGGCGGGGGGTGACGGCCACGGCCCGGTGGTCTCACAGTGTAGAGAGCTTTAGTTAAGCCATTAAGACCTGGAACTGTGTCATTTTTAGATTTTAGCTAAAAAGTATTATTTTACACTTTGGGCTATTCAAAAATAGCAGATATACAAGCTCCGAGTGCCGTGCTACGAGCTTGTAGATCTGCTATTTTTGAAAAATCGTGAAAATGTGCGCAAATCTTTGAATATATATATTTTTAAAGCGAACATATTAACTCAAATCTTTGCTTCTGGGGGGTCCTTGGAACAAGATATTTTGAAGGGGGTCCGTGGCCAAATACATATAATCTTGGGGTCCTTGACATGAAAAAGATTGAGCACCATTGATATAGAAACATACGTTTTTGAGAAAACTGTTGAGATTTAGGAGACATGTAGAATCGGCTTCAGGTCATAAAGGGTTAAGCCATTCAGTCCTGGAACGCATCTGTGTCATTTTTAGATTTCTTTGACTGTTCAAAAATAGCAGATCTACAAGCTCCCTTGTAGATCTGCTATTTTTTTTTTCGTGAAAATGTGTGCAACTCTTTGAATATACAGTATATATCAATTTTTAACCTCAAATCTTTGCTTCTGGGGGTCCCTGGATCAAAATATTTTGAGATGGGGGTCCGCGGACAAATACATGTCATTTTGGGGCTCCTTGACATGAAAAGAAGTTTGAGAACCACTGATATTATAGCAACATAAGTTTTTTTATTTTTCTAAACTGTTAGGATTTAGAAGACATTTGTAGAATCCCCAGAAGCAAAGATTTGAGTTAAAAATGTTTGCTTAAAAAAAAAAGATTTGCAAGATTAAAAATTACATAAATAGCAGATCTAC
>NC_139942.1:55172366-55177366 GCF_963454915.1 Gymnoscopelus microlampas
CTCGAATTCGTTCAACAGTTTCCCCATGGAAACAGCCTCTGCAAATGAGCAAATACCAATTGTCAGCAAATATCAATTTATTTTACCAATTGGGTGCGTATATAGACCACAGTCTCTGTGGAAATCTACAGTCTCTGCACTGCCTGGGGTTCATGGCTTTGTGAGCACACACGGCTCAGCTCACTAACCCATTCAAGCTGGGAACGCATCTCTGTCATTTTTTTATTTCTCTGGGCTATTCAAAAAATAGTAGATCTACAAGCTCATATGAGCTTGTCGATCTACTATTTTTTGGGAAAAATCTTGGAAAATCGTGGTTCTTTGAATATATACAGTATATATATTCAACTTTTTTAACTCAAATCTTTGCTTCTGGGGGATTCTACAAATGTCTTCTAAATCCTCACAGTTTTTTTTGAAAAAAACTTATGTTGCTATAATATCAGTGGTTCTCAAAACATTATATGTATTTGGCCGTGGACTCCCATCTCAAAATATTTTGTTTGTGAATTATTTTATATTCAAAGATTTGCACAAATCTTCTCGATTTTTCAAAAATAGCAGATCTACAAGCTCATAGCGCGGCACTCGGTGCCGTGCTATGAGCTTGTAGATCTGCTATTTTTTAATAACCAAAGGAATCTTAAAATATGACACAGATGCGTCCCCGGTCTTAATGGGCTAAGACAGAGCGAGGGGGGAATGAGATGTATTATTTGGTGCGTGGAATTTCAATCATTTTCATCCAAGGGATCAAACAATGAAGTATGAGGCCAATTAAGTTTGGAAAAGAGGAATCATGATAAATGTATTACAATATTGTGTACAATTCTGAAAACGAAAAGAGTCTAAAAGCCCCCCCACTAGTTAGTGACCCCCTAGAGGCCATGGTGCTCCTTATTACACCGTCCCCCCAAACTAGATGAAATAATCACTGGTAAAATAATTGATAGTTGCGGCCCTAAAAATGTCTTACAATGTCTTACATTAAAGAGCTTCAGCCAAGGGCTATGGGGGGGGGGGGGGGGGGGGGGGTGTCCACTGAAGGCAGTGAAATAATTATTCTAGCCAGAAGATGGGCGATGCACTCTAGTGTTTAGCATCAGAAGACTGGTGTACCTTGCATTAATTCTGAACTACACCAGCCTTCTGCCATCAGTGACTCATCAGTGCCCAGAACAGGGCATTTCCTGTTTACAGGGTCTTTAAACACTGCTGGCTCTATGGACACACGCATGCACGCATGCATGCACGCGCACGCACGCACACACACACACACACACACACACACACACACACACACACACACACACACACACACACACACACACACACACACACACACACACACACACACACACAGTATTTCTGACACTTTTAATAAGGAAAAAAGTTGGTGAGTTTTTCCACCAGTGTAGAAATGTACTTGGTGTACTCCACTGTACTCCATGCGTATACGGCCTTCTCTCTGAAAGAGTGTGAACTCATGATTCACCCTCTTTGTCTCCTTTATCTGTCTTTAATGGCCAGATGGGGTCAGAAACAAGCATCAGGGCTCTCTCTATATTCCAGATGCTCCCCCACACTATATCCTGAAGGGTGTTCTTGTTATTATTGTCATTTACTTTCTCTCATAGCTTACATTCTGCCTCCTTCTCCCTCCTTGCTGCTGCGGATGTCAACCTGACCTTTCCTCGTTGAAGGTTTGAAAAACGTTTAGTTAACCCATTCAGACCGGGAACGCATATGTGTGTCATTTGTTATAGATTCCTTTGGCTATTCAAAAATAGCAGATATACAAGCTCATAGCGCGGCACCGAGTGCCGCACTATGAGCTTGTATAGATCTGCTACTCATTTTTGAAATTGTGAAAAAATTGTGCAAATCTTTGAATATACTGTATATATTTTTAAAGCGATCATTTTTAACTCTGTTACAACTACTGGGGGGTTCCTGGAACAACATTTTTTGAGATGTTGGTCCAAATACATATCATTTTGGGGGTCCTTGACATGAGAACCACTGATATTATAGCAACATAAGTCCATTTTTTTTTAGGATTTAGACATTTGTAGAATCCCCCAGAAGCAAAGATGTTTTCTTTAAAAAGATATATATATTCAAAGATTTACAACATTTTCATGATGTTTCAAAAATAGCAGATCTACAAGCTGAGCTTGCATATCTGCTTTTTTTTTAATAGCCCAAAGAAATCTATAAATGGCACAGATGCGTTCCCGGTTTGAATGAGTTAAATGTCAGGGGGGTTGGGCCGTGTGCCTCTGTATAGAGACCACTCTACGCTTTGTAAAACGGCCAACGTGTTCATCTCAAAAAGGTTCCTCCAACCTTTTCTCTGCAACTCTCTCTCTCTCTCTCTCTCTCTCTCTCTCTCTCTCTCTCTCTCTCAAATTGATTTATTTTGCTGTGTGGCAGTGGTGTAAAGTGACTAAGTACATTTACCCAAGTACTGTACTTATAAGTACAATTGTGAGGTACTTTTACTTTACTGGAGTATTTCCAATTGTCTATACTTTTACTTCTACTCCACTACATCTCAGAGGCAAATATTGTACTTTTACTCCACTACAATTATTTGAAAACTTTAGTTACTAGTTACTTTGTAGATTCAGATTATTATTACAAAACATACGTTAACCACTTTAGCCCTATTTTATACCTATAGGCTATTTGAACATAGCAGATCTACAAGCTGGAACAGCAGGCACATTATCAAACGTCGAACATCAAACCATTTTAGAAAAGAACGTATACATCTGTGACTATAGGCTAGTGGATTGAACGGACACATTCCTATTAGAGAAGCAGGAAAAGAAGAAAGAAATACAAGTGGATTGAAAATGTGAAAATGTATAATTGGATTTCAAATAGGGTCAGGATGGAACAGGACCATACACCATGCTCTTCAGACCCCTTCAAAAAGAACGTTTCAAAGAGATTCTGTGCACAACCGGAACACACAACTGGACCACAATATCTTTTAAAAACTTTTTTTCAAAACCGGATCACACGGGCCATTTTAGCCCTTTGAGACCTGAAGCCGATTCTACATGTCTCCTAAATCTCAACAGTTTTCTGAAAAACCTATGTTTCTATATCAGTGGTGCTCAATCTTTTTCATGTCAAGGACCACCAAAAGTACATGTATTTGGCCGCGGACCCCCATCAAAATATGTTGTTCCAGGGACCCCCCCAGAAGCAAAGATTTGAGTTAAAAATGTTCACTTTAAAATAATATATATTCAAAGATTTGCACACATTTTCACGATTTTTCAAAAATAGCAGATCTACAAGCTCATAGCGCGGCACTCGGTGCCGCGCTATGAGCTTGTATATCTGCTATTTTTTTAATAGCCCACAGTGTAAAATATTTCTTTTTAGCTCAAATCTAAAAATGACTGGGTTAGAACCAGGCTTTCCTACCACGGAGGAGAGGCTGGTGTAGTGAGGTTAGGGGGTGAGTATAAGTACGGGTCCATTTTTATACTCTCTTCTCTTTATACTCTAATCTATTGCGTTCTAAATCCAGTCGGTGAACTGAAGACCCGGAGCCTGCATTGGTTATACAGTATGTTCCTTTGGTTAGTACAGTACAGTACAGTACTCCTCCAGCCTTGCTGAATGGTTTATTTGGAGAAAGTGGGTTAACCCATTTAACCCGGGAAAGCATCTAACTGTGTCATTTTTTAGATTTCTTTGGCTATTCAAAAAATAGCAGATCTACAAAGTTCATATCGCGGCACAGAGTGCCGCGATATGAACTTGTAGATCTGCTATTTTTTTTAAAAATCGTGAAAATGTGTGCAAAACTTTGAATATATATATTTTTTTCAAGCGAACAATTGTAACTCAAATCTTTGCTTCTGGGGGGTCCCTGGAACAACATATTTTACGAATGTTAAAAAAAATATGTATTCAAAGATTTACACACATTTTCACAATTTGTTTTCCAAAAATAGCTGATCTACAAGCTTGTAGGGCGGCACTCTGTGCCGAGCTACGAGCTTATATATCTGCTATTTTTTTTATAGCCAAAGGAATCTAAAGAATTACACACAGATGCGTTCCCGGTCTTAATGGGTTAACCTTTCAGAAGGTTTTTTTTTTATATAAAAGTTAGTGGACTGGACACCTCCCACAGTGCCCTCCTGGCTTCATGCCCCCCCCTCCTCACCATCACCACCACTGTACCAAACACACTCACAGCACCAGTCTCATGGGGGCATGGTGGGGGCATGTGGGGGCATTTACAATTCTAAAAAGCTGTCAGAAGGAAGGAACAGCAAAGCAAAGAGCAGAGCATCCAATTCCGAGGAGAGGAAATGAAAAGGCAAATATAAATAAATAAATAAATAAATGCATAACGTGGGGTTAAAAATGCCAGTATAAGAGTGTGACCGAGATGCTTGACAAGTGCAGAGCAGAGTAACATCACGCTGTCTGCTCCATCCACCATGCAGACCACATGGACCACCACGTCTTTGTTTATCCATGGGGAACAATCTGCTTCTTTCCAACACTTCAGGGAGCCTGTGTGTGTATTACTATACTTGCGAGGACCAAGTATAGTAGAATTTGAAGAAATATACATTGTGAGGACCGTTTTCCTGGTCCTCACAAGACAAATGGTTGTTTTATAGTTCAAAACAACTTTTTTAGAGATACGTTTACTATTAGAAAAACATTCAGGTCAGGATTATAAATTTAGAGTTCAGGTTTATGGATTGGATTTAGAGTTAAACATGATTTATACTTTAGTTGCGCGCCAGTGTCATGCACCGAAACATAGCAGATCTATAAGCTCACAACGCGTCGCAGCGCGACGCGTTGTGAGCTTATAGATCTGCTATTTTTCGGCTTTAGGCTAACGGTTAAAAATGGCATTTAAAAAAAAAATGGCATTCATAAATTGGCTGTCCTAAAGTGTTGATGTCCTCACAAGTATAGTAATACAAACGTGTGTGTGTGTGTGTGTGTGT
>NC_139942.1:55179866-55225204 GCF_963454915.1 Gymnoscopelus microlampas
CAACAGGGGGCCCAGGACCCCTAGGGGGTCCTCAGAGTTACTACATGGGGTCCCCCAAACGTTGTGAGCTTGTAGATCGGCTATTTTTGGCAAAGAGGTGTTTGGTGTAGAGAGGGAAAAAAAGAGCAGACCAAATAAACAAAAAAACTGAAACACAATTTTATGCAATATAGAGGGGGGTCCCTGCTTCATCTCTCGCTCAGCTAGGTGGTCCTTGGCCTGAAAACGTTGAAGACCCCCTGGGTTAAATGAATACTGAGCAGGATTAACCCTGGTGAAGCAGCTTGAACCCACTCCATCATTACTTAGTGTCTGCAGAGACCGTGGAGCGCTATAGATTCCACAACTTGGGTTTATCGGAACAATGTCACTCACAATCACGGCTCTCCAAGTTGTTTTCACCGGAACTTTAATAGTGTATCTTTAACCACTTAAACCTAAATACTTTGTTGACCGCAGGCAGGGTCCCCCAGGAGTCTGTATTTGGTCCCCTATTTGTTTTCCCCTCAGTCTGCACCAAATCTATTTGCCGATCTACACTTTCACATCGTGTTGTGAGTGTGTCAGCCAGGTGTTCCACGTCCAATTTTGTCTGCTGATGTATTTGTTTTATGACTTCCAATTTTGCTTGTTTATCCTGTATGCTGTATGAGTTCTCTCTCCTGTTTGGATTACATTTATTTCCTGACCTTAAAAAAAAAAAAAAATCTCTTTACTAAAGAACTGGAGACATGAGGAGACCCCGGTGATTGAACAAACATGCCATAGCAATGATTGCTATGGGGATATAGAGCTATTTAATAGTTGGGTATACTTGTAAACATGCCGCAGCACGCTTGGTCTTCAACCAGCCAAATTGTACACATGTCTCCCCCCTTCTACGCTCCCTCCATTGGCTCCCAGTTATTGCCCGCACAGAGTTCAAAGTTGGCCTACAAAGCAACCAAAGGTATGGCACCCCCGTATCTTCAAAGCCTGATCCAACCCTACAACCCCTCCCTCTCTCTCTCAGATCAGCTAACACAGGGAAGCTGTCAGAACCTTTCCTAAACATCCAGGACAACGCTCCACACGTCCACAGACTCTTCCCCCTTCTGGCTCCCAAACTGTGGAACAAACTCCCCATTGCAGTCACAACTGCCATATTCACTCCAAATCTTCCACCGTAATCTGAAGTTTCTCCTCTTCAGACTCCATCTTAGCCCGTACCACTAGCTGTAGTACTGTATTTGCCGTTGCCTTGACGACCTTGCAGGCTTACTGTATGCAAAGGTTAAAATGTAATTCAGATTGCATGTTATGCAGACAGATTTGTTCATATCTTGACATGGCATCCTATAGTTTGAATAGTTTTTTTCTTTTATATATTATACTGTTTAGACCAGGGGTCTTCAACGTTTTCAGGCCTAGCTGAGAGAGAGATGAAGCAGGGACCCCCTACTCTATATTGTATAAAATTGTCGTTCTGATTAAAGTTTTTTTTTTACTTAGTCTGCTCTTTTTTCCCTCTACACCAAACACCTCTTTGCCAAAAATAGCCGATCTACAAGCTCTCAACGCCTCGCAGCGCGAGGCGTTGAGAGCTTGTAGATCTGCTATTTTCGGCTAATGTTCCCCTTAGAAAAGGAATTCTAGGATTCAAGTGGTTAATGTAAAAAACTAAATCCTATCACACAAAGATTTGGCGGATCCCCTATAGTAGCTCTGAGGACACCCTAGGGGTCCCGGACCCCCTGTTGAAGACCCCTGGTTTAGACTGATGATATGGTTCTTGGTTTACCTATGAGCCTATGTGACTATGTCTATGCGACGTATTCCCTCGCGTTTACCTTGTTTACTGTCAATCACTCTAGATTAATCAATGGCTGCCAATGACGTATATATACGTCTTTTAATTATCAGCTGTTGTCCGCCAAAGACGTATATATACGTCATGGAAAAAAATATTTTTTTTTTTTTTTTTTTTCAAAACATTTTTTTTTTCTTTTTTTTTGATTTTTTTTATAATTTCAACCCTTGTCGAATTACGAACAGATTAGGAGCTAAAAATGTTCGAAGATTTGCTGCTCCATTCACTTCAATGTTAAAATTCAAACGGACAAACAATTCAATTCACTGTTTTTTGGTTTAAAACTACTGGTTTTGAGCTATATTGAAACATCAAACAACACATGTCAACGAGGTCAAAATGACCTCGTTGACATTTGTGAAACCACACCTGAATCTCATCTGTGATTAGAAACCATCTGGGGATCAATCATACTGGAGGAAAAAAATCTGTGGCTACGCGAACAGGTACCAAAATCATGGCAAAACCCTGGCAGACAACAGCAAAAAATCTGAAAAAACTCTGGCAGGCAATGTGTTAAGATGTCTGCTAAATGCCTCAATTGCAAATTGTAAACAGAAAGAGCAGTTTTTTTTCCTGTAAAATAATAATAATTATTAGGCCTACTGTAAGTCAGCACAGACTGAAGGGTAACATCTCTGCAGAACATTGTTTATTTCTAGGTAAAAGCACCTTTGAATGTTTGATGACCTCATTTGGTTTCATGCTTAATGACTTCTAAACAGTCTGTTTCCACCAAAGTGTTGACTTTTTTTTACAAGTTTTATGACTAAGGTGTATCCTCACCTCACCTCACCTCACCTGCCTCCAGGTGCCAGTATTTTGGGGGGATCAATAGAAATGGTTTGAAGAAGAAGCTCCACATGCCTCAGCTGGCTGGCATGGCAGCTCAGCCGCGGCGTTGCCAGATTTCACGCTAAGGAAACAGGAGATAGGCTTCTGGCCCTATGGGCCTCAGGGTTCGGCATGGCTTATACTTGCCCAAGGTCGCTTATAACAAGCGGACATGGCAACACTGCTCAGCAGTGCTGTACGTGTGTGTGTGTGTGTGTGTGTGTGTGTGTGTGTGTGTGTGTGTGTGTGTGTGTGTGTGTGTGTGTGTGTGTGTGTGTGTGAGTGTGAGGTGTGTGTGTGTGTGTGTGTGTGTGTGTGTGTGTGTGTAGGGATGTGAAGCCAAAAGGAAAAAAAAAACACATGAGTCTTTGATACAGGGTGGTGATAGGTAGGTGACAAGGCCTTTGATGTCACGGGGCTCAGGTGGAGCATGGCTGAGCTGACACTATGACAGGTATTAACCCATTAAGACCTGGAACTGTGTCATTTTTAGATTTGAGCTAAAAAGCATTATTTTACACTTTGGGCTATTCAAAAATAGCAGATCTACAAGCTCATAGCGCGGCACCGAGTGCCGTGCTACGAGCTTGTAGATCTGCTATTTTTGAAAAATCGTGAAAATGTGTGCAAATCTTTGAAATATATATATTTTTAAAGCAAACATTTTTAACTCAAATCTTTGCTTCTGGGGGTCCCTGGAACAAAATATTTTGATGGGGGTCCGAGGCCAAATACATATCATTTTGGGGGTCCTTGACATGAAAAAGATTGAGCACCACTGATATACTGTAGAAACATACGTTTTTCAGAATACTGTTGAGATTTAGGAGACATGTAGAACCGGCTTCAGGTCTCAATGGGTTAAGATCAAAAAGCAAAAAAATCATTTGCAAACTCTCTCTCTCTCTCTCTCTCTCTCTCTCTCTCTCTCTCTCTCTCTCTCTCTCTCTCTCTCTCTCTCTCTCTCTCTCTGGTGTTGGCATGATGTGTGAAGGTTTGACATGTTGATCCTAACATGTCAAACTAACTAACGTTCCCACCAGATGTGGAAATGCACAGAGGTGGTGCTGGCTGCCTGTGTGTCGGGCAGAATGATGATATTACCAATGAGATATATAGGGAGTGCATCATATAGATGTTAATGTACAAAACACATTCACTGCAGGGGTTTTCTAAAACAGGGCAGTAGCTTCTGGCAGCATTTTTAAGCATTCTGACTAATCTTTCAGGAACCACAGAATATTTATCTCCGGTATGATCGATCCCCTGATGGTTGCTAATCACAGAGGGTATCACTGTGCTTCCGCAAAAAAAAAAGAAAAATGTCATGGCGACCTCCCGTTCGCTTGTTATACACACCGTTGAAAACAGGGACGTGCACAGATAGACTCTAGTTGGTGCTTGAGCACCTGACCTTTGCCCTCTTGACCAGAAGTGCCCTTTTGAAAAAACAGAAAAAATATTTTTTTTCCAGTTTACAGCAGGGGTCTTCAACAGAGGGTCCGGGACCCCCTAGGGGGTCCTCATTACTACACGGGGTCCGCCAAATCTTTATGTGATATGATTTTTCTTTTTACCATAACCACTCGAAACCTAGCATCCCTTTTCTGAGGAGAACTTTAGCCAAAAATAGCAGATCTACAAGCCCACAACGCCTCGCGCTGCGAGGCGTTGTGGGCTTGTAGATCGGCTATTTTTGGCAAAGAGGTATAGGTGTAGAGGGAAAAAAGAGCAGACCAAGTAAACAAAAAAAAAGTATAATTTACTTGAGCACCTGCCCCTCAAAATGTCTGTGCATGCCACTGGTTGAAAATAGCATGTCTCGCCAAAAAAATACATAGTAAAACACAGGAGCCGAGATACAGAGTATTTCCCAAATACTTTAACCAGGAAGTGAATGGGGCAGTACATCTTTGGCTCACGTTGGCTCTGAACTCTCCAAAATCCGTACGTGGCTTACCGATAACAAACTGTCACTCCACCTTGGGAAAACTGAATCCATTCTCTTTGAGACCAAACATTCCCTCAGTAAGATGAAGGTAAATGATTTCAAGGTCAAAGTCGATGACACAATCATTTCTAGCAAAGATGAGATAACCTATTTGGGATGTATTCTTGACAAATAGTGTACTTTTACTCCACTACAATAATTCGAAAACTTCAGTTAGGTACTAGTTACTTTGCAGATATAAATTATTACATTATAAAACATACATTAACCACTTTAGCCCTATTGTATACATAGGCTATTTTTAAAAAGCCGATCTACAAGCTCACAACGCGGCGCATCACGACGCGTAGTGAGCTTGTAGATCTGCTATTTACAAACATTTTAGTACTTTTACTTTTGGTACTTTAAGCACATTTTGATGCCAATACTTTTGTACTTTTACTCAAGTACATTTTTAATTCCGGACCTATACTTGAGTATATCTACAAAGCAGTATTGATACTTTACTTAAGTGAAACATTTGAGTACTTTTTTCCACCACTGCCTGTGTGTGAGTGCACGTGCGCTCGCACGTTCGTGTGTGTGTGTGTGTGTGTGTGTGTCCAGAAACCCTGTTTCCACTCCTCTCCTGACAAATGGTCCCACAAGTGGATTACATGTCCCGACCCACAGGCCGTAATGGGACTGGACACCGCCGGCCCATGGGAGCTCTGGCCGACCAATTGACCATGGGGTAGTAGTGTGGCCCTTTTTTCATCATCCGCACATTCATTTAACCCCTTCTATCCGGGAACGCATCTGATGTCATTTTATATTTTTAGCTATAACCCTTATTTTTTAATACTTTGGGCTATTCAAAAAATAGCAGATCTACAAGCTCGTATCGCGGCACTAATTATGATCCTGTGTGCAAATCTTTGAATACACATATTTTCTCAAATATTATATATATATATATTTAAAAAAAATATTTGCTTCCGGGGGGGTCCCTGGAACACCATATTTTTGATGGGGATCGGCAGCCGAAAAACATGATTTTGGGGGTCCTCCTTGACAAAGAAAAAGTTTGAGCACCGTATAGCAGCAACAGTTTTTCAGAAAAATCAAGACATTATATGTTGAGAGATTTGTGCAAATTTTCACGATTAAATTAAAATTGCGGATCTATACATACAAGCTCATATTGCTGTGCTTGTATATCTGCTATTTTTTTTGAATAGCCAGAGAAATCTTGCGTCATTCCCGGATTGAAGGGGTTAAGGATCAATATCGGGTGGGGGGGTGGGGGCTCAGCTCATCAGCTCAACTCGAAGATAGGATGAAATGAAATTGAATAGCTACGGGGTCAGAGAAGTAAAGGGGATTGGTGTGTGTGTGTGTGTGTGTGTGTGTGTGTGTGTGTGTGTGTGTGTGTGTGTGTGTGTGTGTGTGTGTGTGTGTGTGTGTGTGTGTGTGTGTGTGTGTGTGTGTGTGTGTGTGGGTTGGGGGGGGGGGGGGGGGGGGCAGAGATAGAGAGAGTTTCTCTCTTTTTCTTTTTCATTCAGAATAAATGGGAAGGTTTCCAGTGAGCTCTGAAGCTTCTCCCATAACCCATTAAGACCTGGAACTGTGTCATTTTTCGATTTGAGCTAAAAAGCATTCTTTTACACTTTGGGCTATTCAAAAATAGCAGATCTACAAGCTCATAGCGCGGCACCGAGTGCCGCGCTATGAGCTTGTAGATCTGCTATTTTTGAAAAATCGTGAAAATGTGTGCAAATCTTTGAATATATATATTTTTAAAGCAAACATTTTTAACATTTTTAATCTTTGCTTCTGGGGGTCCCTGGAACAACATATTTTGATGGGGGTCGGCGGCCAAATACATATAATTTTGGGGGTCCTTGACATGAAAAAGATTGAGCACCACTGATATAGAAACATACGTTTTTCAGAAAACTGTTGAGATTTAGGAGACATGTAGAATCGGCTTCAGGTCTCAATGGGTTAAATCCACCATCAGGGACAAAGAGGAAGGATGGAGAGATCACCTAACAAAGAGGGGAGAGGAGAGAGGAGTGGGAAGAGGGTATATAGAAAGGGGAGAGGATTGAAAAGGAGAGGGAAAGGGCATGGTGAGGGAGAAAATGAACAGTAAATGAATAGAAGAGACGAGAGGAGAGCTAAGAACATGTTTAAGGAGGCTAGCTTTTTGTTTCAGACACGGGTTACACGCAGGCAGAACATGCTAAGCCATTAAAACCGGGAACACATATCTGTGTAACCACTCAAACCATTATTGTATACTTATGCTATTCAAAAAATAGCAGATCTACAAGCTCATAGCGCGGCACTCGATGCCTTGTATATCTGCTTTTTTTTTTTTTAATTTTGGAAATGTTTGCAACTCTTTGAATATATATTATGTATTAAAACCAAATCTTTGCTTCTGGGGGGGTCCCTGGAACAAAATATTTTGAGATGGGGGGGGGTCCGCTAGCCTGGTAAACCCTCCATCCGGAAATCTCATTTCCATTTGATTTCAAATGGAAATGAGATTTCCGGAGGGAGGGTTTACCAGGCTAGGGGTCCGCAGCCAAATACATATCATTTTGGGTGGTCCTTGACATGAAAAAAGTTTGAGAACCACTGATATTATAGCAACATAATCAAATAAAAAATAAACTTTTAGGATTTAGAAGACATTTGTAGAATCCCCCAGAAGCAAAGATTTGAGATTTTACAAATGTTTGCTTTAAACATGTATATATTCAAAGATTTCCACAAAATGTTCATGATTTTTCTAGAAAAAAATCGGAGATTACAAGCGAGATTATGAGCTTGTAGATCTGCTTATTTTTTGAATAGCCGAAAGTATAAAATAACGATTATAGCTAAAAAAAAATTATCTAAAATTACACAGTATGCGTTTCCGGAAAGAATGGGATAAAGGATTTCAACCAACACAGTTGTCAGAATCCCTCAAAGATGTGAAAGCTTTTCTTGGGCTACTATAGCGTCTGAAAAGCACAAAGAGTTGGATTCTAAAGCCAGGCCCCAGAGAGAAGGCTGTGCTCCCCCTTTAACACATTGAGACCTGAAGCCGATTCTACATGTCTCCTAAATCTCAACAGTATTCTGAAAAACCTATGTTTCTATATCAGTGGTGCTCAATCGTTTTCACGTCAAGGACCCCCAAAATGATATGTATTTGGCCGCAGACACCCATCAAAATATGTTGTTCCAGGGACCCCCCAGAAGCAAAGATTTGAGTTAAAAATGGTTCGCTTTAAAAATATATATATTCAAAGATTTGCACACATTTTCACGATTTTTCAAAAATAGCAGATCTACAAGCTCGTAGCGCGGCACTCGGTGCCGCGCTATGAGCTTGTATATCTGCTATTTTTGAATAGCCCAAAGTGTAAAATAATGCTTTTTAGCTCAAATCTAAAAATGACACAGTTCCAGGTCTCAATGGGTTAAAGGGTGGAACCAGCCGGGCTAAAGGGCCATTCGGTCACCACAATGGACACTAAAGGGTTCATCTTCAATGGAGCTTGAGTGCACTCAAGCCTCATGCTGGCAATCTGCTCATTAGATTTAGAGATTTCTGGTGTGGATTTTGGACTAATGGTGGCACTAGACCAGTGGTGTTCAACCTTTTTCATGTCAAGGACCCCCAAAGTTACACTTATTACCCCGCGGACCCCCATTTGAAAAGATAAGCTAGGGACCCCAATAAGAGAATGTTTTTACGGCTCTCTAACAGTGATTCTCAACCATTTTAATTTCAAGGACCCCCAGTTTGACATGCATTAGGCTACGGACCCCCATTTAATGGCATTTATACCTCTGGGACCCCAATTCATATAGTAAAATCAATGTCAATTTAACTCTGCGAGTGTACAAATGGAACCAAATGGACCCTAACGGGTCCATTTGGTTCCATTTGTACACTCTCTGAGTTACAGACCCATAAGGGTCCATTTGGTCCCTGTCCATCATTTAGCTGGGGACCCCCTGGAACCCCCTCAAGTACCCCTGGAGGTCCCCGGACCCCACTTTGAGAACCAACGCAATAGAGGACCCATGGGGCGGGGGGGGTACTCATAGCGTGCCACTGTAGATTTGTGCAAATCTGCGAGTATTTCAATCTTTTAACACAAATCTCCTCGTTTGATTGGTTGATTGAATACTTTATTGAACAGAAATGTAAACACGGCACAGAGGTACAGTCAGACATGTGAGCTAAAAAGGATAACACACAGGCGGGCACAGCCGGTAGCTCTGTCGCCTCACAGCTAGAAGGTCCTGGGTTCGATTCCCACCGGGGACGCTGTGGGCGCCGGGGGCGTGTCCTCTCATCCGCGTCATCAGTGCGCATACCCAAGTGTGGGGGTTCTGTGTGGAGTTTGCATGTTCTCCCCGTGTCCCCATAGGGTAGGTACCCTCACAAAAAACATGCAGTAGTCCAGGTCTCTACTACTCTATACTGCTTCCGGTTAGAATAACGTGTTCCTTCCACGCGCTACGTCCTACCGGGGAAACTCCCCCCTGTCAGGTGATAAGAAGCGGCCTGCTCACTCCTCATGCGTTGAAGGAAGCATGAGCTCAGTTCGGGGCTCTCCCAAGGCTGGCAGAGGGAGAGTAGCGCCCAGAAAAAATATTTGCAAAAAAAACAACAAGATAACACAAAAAAAGTCCTGGGAACTTGTATCCATTGTGGTCCTTCTGGGGGTCCCTGGCTGGCACAAAGTATTTTCAGATTCGGGGTCCCCGGCCAAATACATATTAATTTGGGGGTCCTTGACTTGATTTACAGAATACAGAGAACCACTGTATTAAAACACATATTTCCAGTGAGTAGTTTTCTAGTTCTGTTGTTGGGCAAAAACAAGTTTGTCAGAAGATGCCTTCAGTCTATACAGCAAAGTCTTTTCACTGAACTTCTCAGCACAGAGAGGAGCTGAAGGGATAAAAAAAGATTTAAATAAAATACATTTCTCATGTTTCGTTTTGGGAAGATAGAGTGACATTACCTTCCAGGCATTTGGAAGATATGATTAAATAAAATAAAAAACAGTAGTTTGGCTTTAACACTTTCAATCCGGGAACGCATCTGTGGCATTTTAAGATGTATTTGGCTATTCAAAAACGGCAGATCTACAAGCTCATAGCGCGGCACCGAGTGCCGCGCTATGAGCTTGTAGATCTGCTATTTTTTTTTTAAAACATGAACATTTTTGCAAATCCTTGAATATATATTTTTTAAAGCGGAAATGTGTTAAATATTTTGTTCCAGGGACCCCCAGAAGCAAAGATCGGAGTTCGCTTAAAACATTATATGTATTCAAAGATTTGCGCAAATGTTCAAGATGTTTCAAAACTAGCTGATCTACAAGCTTGTATATCTGCTAGTTTTTAAATAGCCAAAGAAATCTTAAAATGACACAGATGTGTTCCTGGTCTTAATAGATTAACAGAGACTTGCCAAGCAGAAGAACTGAATCCACAGACTTATAAAGCATCTGCTTTTGTTGTTAAAGATATCAGGGTGTCATTTTGGGTGGAAAGTTTTGAGGAGACATCATCTGTCTCTCTCTATCTATCTCTCTCTCCCTCTCTGCTTTCGCTTGCCAATCAATTTTAAACACTGCTTATTGAACTGAATTGAATTGAATTTATTATCACGGTGGTACAGACGTTTGGCTTTTCCCCCCCTCTCTCCTGCCACTTTTGCCATTTTTCGGGATTAAAATATTTTCATATGAAAGAGAAATAGGACAGTTAAGATATGCTTTTCCTTCTTGTTGTGCTTCCAGCAGTCAAAGAGGGCTTCCATGATGAATGGCGGAGTGACGGCAGAAAAGTAAGAGTGTGTGTGTGTGTGTGTGTGTGTGTGTGTGTGTGTGTGTGTGTGTGTGTGTGTGTGTGTGTGTGTGTGTGTGTGTGTGTGCGTGTGCGTTTGGGTGACTGAACAAGAAAGGATTTGAATTCCATCCAGACTCTCATCTCTCATATGAAACCAAAGTCTCATGAACTAATCTAACCCGCTGTGAACCCAGGAGATGCCATCTCCAAACGCCAGATGTAAAAGTAAATGATAAGGACCAAGTAATAGAAGGAGATCTTTCATGTAGTTTTTTTCCCCCCCATATCTGACTTATAATTTGCAGTAAGGTCGGCTTATCTCACTAGAAACACACATTAAACTAGTTGGCATAACCAGGTGCGATGATGGCTTTATGATACGAAGCCTTTTGTGCTGCAATTATAAAATCCCCAGAAGCGTTATAGTTGTCATTGACTGGCAGTGGTTGAAAAAGTTTTCAAATGTTTTACTTAAAAAAAAGTAGCAATACTGCAATGCATAAATAAAGTAAAAGTCTGGAATAAATATTCACTTGTGTAAAAGTACAAAAGTATTGGTATCAAAATGTACTTAAATGTACTCAAAATGTACCTAAAGTTAAAGTACTATAATGTTTAAAATAGCAGATCTACAAGCTCACAACGCGTCGCAATGCGACGCGTTGTGAGCTTGTAGATCGGCTATTTTCTAATAGGCTAGGTATAAAATAGGGCTAAAGTGGTTCATGTATGTTTTATAATGTAATCATGCATATGTGCAAAGTAACTAGTAACTAAAGTTTTACATTAATTGTAGCGGAGTAAAAGTACAATATTTGCAGTAATATATTTGAGATGCAGTGGAGTAGAAGTAAAAGTATAGACAATTGGAAATACTACCTAAACATTGTACTTAAGTACAGTACTTGAGTAAATATACTTATAGTTGCTTTACACCACTGTTGACTGGTTTGAAAAACTATTGGAGAATTGATTTCCCTGGCCTGATGTCAGTGTGCACAGGAATGTGACCCTGAGCGGCCTGCTAGTTTGAGAGATAATAGTTGCTGCAGACATACAGAGAGGTCTGCACCTAGTCACCCCTTTGCAGGGCTGAGTGCAAAACAGTAAATACAGTACGTGCAGACCAGTCATTTTTAGATGTCTTTGGGCGATCTGCTATTTTTGAAAAAATCGTGAAAATGTGTGCAAATCTTTGAATATATAATATTATTTTTTTTAAGCGAACATTTGTAAAATATGTTGTTCCTGGGACCTCCCAGAAGCAAAGATTTGAGTTACAAATGTTCAAAAATGTTCACGATAAAAAAAATTGCAGATATACATATATATCTACAAATATATATCTGTAGATCTGCTATTTTTTTGAACAGCCAAAAGAGATCTAAAATGACAGTGGCGTGGACAGACATTTTGAGGGGCAGGTGCTCAAGTAAATTATACTTTTTTTTGTTTACTTGGTCTGCCATTTTTTCCCTCTACTACACCTATACCTCTTTGCCAAAAATAGCAGATCTACAAGCCCACAACGCCTCGCGCTGCGAGGCGTTGTGGGCTTGTAGATCTGCTATTTTTTCTCCTCAGAAAAGGGATGCTAGGTTTCGAGTGGTTATGGTAAAAAGAAAAATCATATCAAATAAAGATTTGGCGGACCCCCTGTAGTAACTCTGAGGACCCCCTAGGGGTCCCGGACCCCCTGTTGAAGACCCCTGCTGTAAACTGGGGAAAAAAAACTTTTTTCTTTTTTTCAAAAGGGCACTTCTGGTCAAGAGGGCAAAGGGCAGGCGCTCAAGCACCACCTAGAGTCTATCTGTGCATGTCCCTGTAAAATGACACAGATGCGTTCCTGGATTGAATGTATTAAATGCTTTTTTTGCTTCACTGTATATGTACCAGCCATACCAAGACAGATCCCCCATATGCGCATAATACTGTATACCTGGGAAAATAATAATGATATTGTAAATCATTCATGTCCATCTGTGTGCCGATGTATGGGGGTGTGTTTGTGTGTGTGGGTGGGTGGGTATTTGAATGCAAGAATGTATGTAGAGTATACAAATATATTATACATGTGCCCGTATACCGTATGTGTGTGTGTGTGTGTGTGTGTGTGTAGCCATAATATATGTGTGCATTAATGAAAGAAAATACGCCACTTATTTTAGAGCACATCCTCATTATTGTGCAATGTTTCATAGATGCTTCAGGTCCTACAGCATCTAGTGGGCTCCTAACGTCTATTCAAAAGTTCACACTTTAACCCATTAAGACCTGGAACTGTGTCATTTTTAGATTTGAGCTAAAAAAGCATTCTTTTACACTTTGGGCTATTCAAAAATAGCAGATCTACAAGCTCATAGCGCGGCACCGAGTGCCGCGCTACGAGCTTGTATATCTGCTATTTTTGAAAATTTGTGAAAATGTGTGCAAATCTTTGAATATATATGTTTTTAAAGCAAATATTTTTTACTCAAATCTTTGCTTCTGGGGGGTCCCTGGAACAACATATTTTTAGATGGGGGTCCGCGGCCAAATACATATAATTGTGGGGGTCCTTGACATGAAAAAGATTGAGCACCACTGATATAGAAACATACGTTTTTCAGAATACTGTTGAGATTTAGGAGACATGTAGAATCGGCTTCAGGTCTCAATGGGTTTAAAGTATTTCTGCATTCATTAAATCAGTGTCTTACATTATTCTGAAGAAAACATGGAGACATGTATTCATTATAATTGGGTCTTAAAATGGACATTATAATGTAAAAGCTAAATAACATTTTTAAACGGACATGGACAAGTATTGTCACAGACACGTCTGTCCGTGTATGGACATAACCATGACCCTGAGCAATGTGTCAATCAGTTGTCACGACGACAGCTGCTTCCTGCTGCCTTTTAGACAGTGGCATGGCTGTCCCAGGGTTTAAACACTTCTTAAAGGGATATTTCACTTTTTTTTCAAACGTGGGTCATTTTTATCGTCTACACAGGCTCTTATGAGCCCCCAGACAGTTTTTAAGTTGGTTGATTCAGTATTTAGATATTTGATATGCATTTTATCAGACACGTCCCCCTTCCTATACAAACCCATTATAACTTCAAACTCAATTGTTTTTTTTAGATTCATCCAAAACACCCATCCTTGGTTCTGGTGACTCATCCTGCCCTCCTAATATGTGAGGAGAACGTGTTTTTCCGATTACTTTTTTAATTTATTTTATGAATTATTTTATTGTATATAATAAAATATTTTTAAAAAATGAAAAAAGTAATAGAAAAAACACGTTCTCCTCACGTATTAGAAGGACAATATCAGTCACCAGAACCAAGGATGCGTGTTTCCTATGAATCTAACATGGTTAAAATGGAGTTTGAAGTTATAATGGATTTGTATAGGAAGGGGGTGTATGATCAAAATGAATATCAAATATCTAAATACTGAATCAAGCAACTTAAAAACTGCCCGGGGTGCTCCCAAAAGCCGGAGTATTCTTTTTGAAAGTGAATTATACTTGTAAGCCCTATTTCATACTTCGGCGTATGATGGTGTCGTGTGAAAAATATATCATTTGAGCTTGTGGATCTGCTTTTTTTTCCCTGCAATGTTTGGTCATTTGGGGAAAACAGGGATGCCAGGTTGAATGTTGATTAAATTTAAGTGCCTTCTCCAGAGCTGCAAAGAGTGACTTAATGCAGCGTGTCCGTAGTTAAATGTTAGTGAGAAGGGAGGAGGACCCGTTTGGATTAAGGACTAATGTGTCTGCCTCAGAGCCGACAAAGTAAAGGAGGCATGAACACAAAGGTAGATAGAGTACAGAAGTCCTGACGTCACTCGTTCATCCCCTGGGTTGTAGAAGTAATTACTCTATGGAGAATAACATTGGGTCATCTTAGAATCGTCTCATATAAGAATTGTGGTCCAAAAATAAACAAACTGTCTCGGCGATATTGTCAGGGAGGAGGTTCTGTATCGTTTATGATAGTCAGTCACTTATATCTACCTTACAATTTGAATCCTGCGACATGTCGGTTGTCAGTATGTCGGTTGTATGTACGTTGCATCACTCTTGCCAGATTGCATGTCAGTATGTCATCACAACAAACCAACCTGTTACCAAGACGACGATGACGATGAGACGGTCGTCCCGAATATGGACACAACGCCAGTGTGACGTAATCTCACGACAGCATGACATCACATCCTACCTAAAATTTACACTACATCATCACAACAAACCAACCTGTTACCAAGACGACGATGACGATGAGACGGTCGTCCCGAATATGGACACACTACTTGGTGATTCCTGCCTTCTCCTTTTCTCCCATTCTGCAGGCTCTGCCATGACAACCTGTGGACCTGACGACGTCGCCACTGTCTTTCACACCATTTCATTCTTATCCACCCTTTACACAAATAAACTGCTAATAACTTCATCTCCTGCGATTTCAACTATCTTTTCACATTGTACACCACTGCACACTCCCCACAGGTCTGCCATACCAGGTCTGAGTAATCACAAAGTGGGTTTTGGTCATTGGAGAGGTGATGCACGTCACCTCTTTCTGAAGTGGGTACTTTCAAAGCCTGCCGTGGATTTAGGAGAGCACAAAACTCTCTCTCACACTGTGAGGTGCCTCTAAGGTGGCACTGCAAAGTGAACGACGCGTCACGCTAGACGTTCGGGCCGCGTAGCGGCCCGTACTTCTAGTTTGATACAAGTCTGTTTCTGGCGAAAATGTAACTAATTTGGCGGAAGTAACATTATCGTTTTCTCACCGTCAGTTGATGCTTCATATCCATTAGAGTCAAACCACCGCGATCATTTGTTTATTTTTGGAACACTGTTCTTATTTGACGCGTTATTAAAGACGTCTATGGGGATTCAGAATGGAGGGGGGGGGGGAACCGCGACCCAGGTAGGATGTGTAAATTACGTCAGACTTCTGTGCTTCAGCCCCTCGAGTCACTAGCCACGCCCATTAACCCATTCATTCAATCCGGGAATGCATCTGTGTCATTTTAGATTTCTTTGGCTATTAAAAACTATACTAGAACCAGGAGACCTGGTACTGCCAGACCCCTAGTGGTTGAAATCTGAATGGCCGGACTTCGCATGACGTGTGTGCAGAGGAAAAGAGGGACAAAAGAGGGACGAAAGATGGACAAAAGAGGGACAGACAAAGCCTCATGTAGGCCGACCCTCTGGGTCCGGCAAATATCAGATATACAAGCTAGATATGCTATTTTTGGAAAAACTATCGTGAAAATGTCTGCAAAATCTTTGATATATACATTTTGAACTGTAATCTTTGTTTCTGGTGGGTCCCTGGAACAGCAAATTTTGAGATGGGGGGTCCACGGCCAAATACAGTACATATAATTTTGAGGGTCCTTGACATGAAAGAATTTGAGAACCACTGAATGTAGCAATTTCGGTTATATTAGGTTATAGCTACTACCAGTGGCGTGCACAGACATTTTGAGGGGCAGGTGCTCAAGTAAATTATACTTTTTTTTGTTTATTTGATCTGCTCTTTTTTCCCTCTACACCTATATACCTCTTTGCCAAAAATAGCCGATCTACAAGCCCACAACGCCTCGCAGCGCGAGGCGTTGTGGGCTTGTAGATCTGCTATTTTTGGCTAAAGTTCTCCTCAGAAAAGGGATGCTAGGTTTCGAGTGGTTATGGTAAAAAGAAAAATCATAACACATAAAGATTTGGCGGACCCCCTGTAGTAACTCTGAGGACCCCCTAGGGGTCCCGGACTCCGTGTTGAAGACCCCTGCTGTAAACTGGAAAAAAAAGGGCACTTCTGGTCAAGAGGGCAAAGGGCAGGTGCTCTAGAACCACCTAGAGTCTATCTGTGCACGTCCCTGGCTACTACTCTTGCCGGTGTCCATGTTTGTTGATATAAAGTTATAAATATAAGTTTTTTGTCACTATGATTATTGTTATCCTAGGAGCAGTGAGCAGCTGTTGGTTGTAGCGGCTCGGGGAGCAGTTAGGGCTTTAAGTGTCTTGCTCAGTTTGACGCTTTGACACATTGCTGCGAACCGGGAATCGAACCTGGGACCCTTTGCCTTCCCAGGCGGGCTCTCTAACGATACAGCTATGGCCGCCCCATGTTGCCATGGGTACCTGATGTGTCCAATCACAGGTCAGGAGTCACATGGAACTCCATTTTGTGGAAAATGACGTCACATTTGATGAGTCGAGGTTTGAGGAACTGGATTTAAAGGCTGATTCCACACAGTTTGAGGACATTAGTGAAAGAGAGGCGGACTTCACAGCATCCTATTGAAACCATTAGGACACAGAGTGGAAGTCAAAGCTGACCATTCCTAGATCGTATGTTGAGACGTCACTGTTTGGGTTCTTAGACGTCACTGGGACAGTTCTAGACAGCTGGAGAAGACACTCAGTGAAGAGATGGAGAACAATCTGTGTGATGCTGAGATGAAGAGGATCCAGCAATATGAGGTGGATGTGACTCTGGACCCTGATACAGCACACCTCTGCCTCATCCTGTCTGAGGATGGAAAACAAGTGAGTTGTGGAGACGTACTGAAGAATCTCCCAAACAACACAGAGAGATTCTGTTACCATCATTGTGTCTTAGGAAAACAAAGCTTCTCCTCAGGAAAGTTTTACTATGAGGTTCAGGTTGGAGGGAAGACTGACTGGAGTGTAGGAGTGGCCAGAGAGTCCATCTACAGGAAGGGATACTTCTCTCTGGTTCCCAGACAATACTGGACTATAAGGTTGATGAATGGAAATGAGTACCAGGCTTATGCTGACCCTGATGTCGATGTTCTCCTCCCTGTAAGAGAGGAGGTCCAGAAAGTGGGAGTGTTTGTGGATTATGAGGAGGGTCTGGTCTCCTTTTATGATGTGGAGGCCAGAGTTAATCTCTACTCTTACACTGGCTGCACCTTCACTGAGAGACTCTACCCATTCTTCTGTCCTGGTTTAAACCTTTATGGTACAAACTCTGCTCCTCTGATCATCTCTCCTGTCAAGCACACTGATTGACAGGATTCATCCTTACATTTACAATGAGAATGTGTAAATTACAGGGGGGCGCAGTCGGTAGCACTGTCGCCTCACAGTTACTGCCTCCCCCTGGTCAGCCGGGGCGCCTGATGGAGGGGAAGGGAACTGGTTGGAATAACGTGTTCCTTCCACGCGCTACGTCCAACCAGAGAAACTCCCCCCTGTCAGGTGACAAGAAGGTCAGTTGGCTCCTGTCCCGGTGAGCAGGGGGGTTAAACCGGGTAGGGCCCAAAAGCAGGACACGGCACAAAAGATGAACGGGAAACAAGGTTTTACTTCGTAAACAACAAATAACAGGAACAAAATACAGAACCCTCAGGCTTAGAGGGAAAACACATACGGACACGGTACAGGCAGAAGCACACCAAACATAAACAATGTCCGAGCGAGGAGCGCCGGCTGAGACGGGCTAAAATCAAGGCAACAAGTCATTAGGCACAAGGGCCTCCAGCCGGGCGAGCCGCGGGCTTCAAAGGCTCAAAAACAGGCACAGAGTTAGTGACGAGAGGGGGGGGGGGGGGGGGGGCCGGAGGAGCGGCAGCGCCCGAACTGTGACAGCTCCCATGCATTGAAGGAGGCATGAGCTCGGCCCTGGCCTCCCTAGGCTGGTGGGGGGAGTGTAGTGCCCAGGATCACTTAGCAAATTGGCACCGGGTGAAAAAAGGGTTACAAAATCGAGGGATACAAATTAGGGGGAAAAAAAAAGAATGTGTAAACTACACAGTTTAATTGTAACTCTGAACAAACCTGCTTATCTGCAGCAGTCAGGGCTTCAGTGCCTTGCTCAAGGACGCTTCATCTAGTTCAAAACACCGGTGACGACCTACAAGTCAAGGTCACGTCACCTTCAGGACATGATCCACCCCTACAGCCCTTCACTTTGCATCAGATATCAGTTTTCTTTTTTTTTTTTAAACAAATGAGGTAGAAATGGTGTCGTGGGTCATGTGACAATGATGGTCAAACATGGTTCTGATACTCCATACTGTTTGACTGTAATTGGATTCATACATGTGTGGGCGGGCTGGGACCTATAAAAAATATATATCACGAACACAACATCCCATCAATCCCAATGATGAACAGATTGGCCTGTTTTGTACAAAATACCTTTGGGTGCATTTCGCCTTTCAAACGTTAACAAACCCCTATACCTAACCCTAACCCTAACCCTAACCGCACGCGGAAGCCACTAGTCGGACTGGCGAGATGTGAGAATGGAAGGAGCACCCCAATACCTTTGATCATGAACGCAGCGTCCGCAGACCCTTTGAACAAGAACAGTACAAGAGAAGTGAAAAAAATATGTGAATTCACATATAATTCAGATAATGAGGGAGATTTTGTAAAATAAATTAAATATAAAGAGGGAAGGTAGAGAATAGTTAGAGGAAGAAGACAATTAACCAGGTGGTAAATACCTTGTTGGTCCTTTTTAGCGGCGCTAGCCGCTCTATACCTTTAGGTATAGAGCGGATCCTGCTCTATACCTGACTTTGTCCGTGTTCACCGTCAATGTTCTGATTGGTCAGACCCGTCAATGTTCTGATTGGTCAGACCCGTCAACGAAGTGATTGGTTAAGCTTCAAGTGACACATGGCTATAAACACATTATAAACACATTATAAACACATATCGATGACATAATGTATCAAAGGCGCCGCTACCTTCACACAGGGTGTGTTTTTTTTTATACTCATCTTTCAATTATTATTATTACAAATTAATAAAGTGACCCTTTTTATAAAAAAAAACAAAGTTGTCCTTTAAAGTGCCAAAAGTAAAAATACTCATTATGCAGATTGTCCCAAGTTTTCAAAAATAACTTTTGAAAATAGCAGATGCGACGCATATATTAACCACATGAAGTGGTTAATGTATGTTTCGCAATAATAATCAAAATATACAAAGTAACGAGTAACTAAAGTTTTCAAATAATTGCAGTGGAGTAAAAATTACAATATCTGCCTCTGTGATGTAGTGGAGTAGAAGTAAACGTACTGGAAATTGGTTAATACGTACAGTACTTGAGTAAAAGTACTTAGTTACTTTACCCCACTGGTATCAGAGGTGATTTTAGGAAATGCAGGTCAGCTCAGTTACATGTGTGTCTGTGGGACCCGTAGCGGCTCGCATCCAGTTTAACAGCTCCTTCTTACCTCAGGGCTATGGTCGAGGCTTACACCCAGTTACACCCCTGCCCGACCACTTCGGTCTACCCCCTCGGGGCGACTGGTTGCCTCGTCGCTCAGTGGTCCTTCTGACTGATCTACACCGTCACAGCTTTTTTCTGTTCTGGCCCCACAGTGGTGGAATGAACTCCCCACTGATGTCAGGACCGCAGAGACACTGATGTCAGGACCGCAGAGACACTGATGTCAGGACTGCAGAGTCGCTGATGTCAGGACAGCAGAGACACTGATGTCAGGACCGCAGAGTCACTGATGTCAGGACAGCAGAGACACTGATGTCAGGACAGCAGAGTCACTGATGTCAGGACAGCAGAGTCACTGATGTCAGGACAGCAGAGTCACTGCCCATCTTTCACCTCAGGCTGAAAACCCACCTCTTCAAGAAACACTACCCTTCCTCTCCGCCTTGCCTACTTGTTGTTAACTAGTGGTACGAGCTCTTGTTTTATTGTTTTATTGGATCTTGTTTATTCGATTCGCTTTGTTTTAGCTCTTGCTCATTTGATTTTCCTATTTGTCTCATCTGTTTATGAAATTACATAGCTGATATATTGCACTTTTACCTTAGCGCTAGGTACTACAGTACTTGAGTAAAAGTACTTAGTTACTTTACCCCACTGGTATCAGAGGTGATTTTAGGAAATGCAGGTCAGCTCAGTTACATGTGTGTCTGTGGGACCCGTAGCGGCTCGCATCCAGTTTAACAGCTCCTTCTTACCTCCGGGCTATGGTCGAGGCTTACACCCAGTTACACCCCTGCCCGACCACTTCGGTCTGCCCCCTCGGGGCGACACTGGTTGCCTCGTCGCTCAGTGGTCCTTCTGACCGATCTACACGGTCACAGCTTTTTTCTGTTCTGGCCCCACAGTGGTGGAATGAACTCCCCACTGATGTCAGGACAGCAGAGACACTGATGTCAGGACAGCAGAGACACTGATGTCAGGACAGCAGAGTCACTGATGTCAGGACAGCAGAGACACTGATGTCAGGACAGCAGAGACACTGATGTCAGGACAGCAGAGACACTGATGTCAGGACAGCAGAGACACTGATGTCAGGACAGCAGAGACACTGATGTCAGGACAGCAGAGTCACTGATGTCAGGACAGCAGAGACACTGATGTCAGGACAGCAGAGACACTGATGTCAGGACAGCAGAGACACTGATGTCAGGACAGCAGAGTCACTGATGTCAAGACAGCAGAGACACTGATGTCAGGACAGCAGAGACACTGATGTCAGGACAGCAGAGACACTGATGTCAGGACAGCAGAGACACTGATGTCAGGACAGCAGAATCACTGATGTCAGGACCGCAGAGACACTGATGTCAGGACAGCAGAGTCACTGATGTCAGGACAGCAGAGTCACTGATGTCAGGACAGCAGAGTCACTGATGTCAGGACAGCAGAGACACTGATGTCAGGACAGGAGAGTAACTGATGTCAGGACAGCAGAGTCACTGCCCATCTTTCACCTCAGGCTGAAAACCCACCTCTTCAAGAAACACTACCCTTCCTCTCCGCCTTGCCTACTTGTTAACTAGTGGTACGAGCTCTTGTTTTATTGTTTTATTGGATCTTGTTTATTCGATTCACTTTGTTTTAGCTCTTGCTCATTTGATTTTCCTATTTGTCTCATCTGTTTATGAAAGTAGGTAGCTGATATATTGCACTTTTACCTTAGCGCTAGGTATACTCTTAGTTGCTTGTTTTAGAAGAGAATGCACTTAAAGACTTCTGGTGATTAGTAGTTTAGTAGTGTGTGTGTGTGTGTGTGTGTGTGTGTGTGTGTGTGTGTGTGTGTGTGTGTGTGTGTGTGTGTGTGTGTGTGTGTGTGTGTGTGTGTGTGCGTGTGCGTGCGCGCGCGCGTGCGCATCAGACAACGTTGTTCCAAACTATAATGTAGCAATTGTTTTTAGTTTGTATATATAATGTATAGGAAAAGATAACACGAAACTAGGCTATATATTATGCTCACCGTTCCACAATGTAAGGCATTCATGGGTTTTTCTGACCCCGGGTATACGTAGGAATAATAACACAAATCCCCAGAAACCAGACTATCCTCTAAACCTACTTAGTTGACTGTATTCCCAAATACGTACGCCCCCCTCCTCCTGTTTTTCCTTCTACACTAAATATCTGTGCCTGGAAATAGCCAATCTAGTCCAACTCCACGATCTGCTATTCTTGCCAAAATGTTTGCCCCAGAATATGGATGCTAGGGTTCAAGACAAGTGGCTAAGTGTATGTAGCAGCACTGTACAGTAACTATATTCAGTGGTGGAAAAAGTACTCACATTTTTTACTTAAGTAAAAGTAATGCAATGTAGAACTACTCTGTTACAAGTACAAGGCCTGTGTTCAAAATGTTACTTGAGTATGAAGTACAAAAGTATTGGCATCAAAATATACTTTAAGTATCGAAAGTAAAAAGTACTAAAATGTTTAAAAATAGCAGATCTACAAGCTCACGACACATCACGATGTGACGCGTTGTGAGCATGTAGATCGGCTATTTTCAAATAGCCTATGTATAAAATAGAGCGTGGTTAATGTATGTTTTATAATATCATATGTTTTGTATCTGCAAAGTAACGAGTAACTAAAGTTTTCAAATAATTGTTGTCGAGTAAAAGTACAATATTTGCGTTTGAGATAGTGGAGTAGAAGAAAATGTACTGACAATTTAAAATACTCCAGTACAGTAAAAAAATACCTAAATTTTACAGTACAAAAAAAGTACCGTACTTGAATAAATGTACTTAGTTACTTTACACCGCTGTTATACCACTATTAGGGTTAGGGGAACAACAACTCCCAATCCGCTAAACGTGCTAGCATAGCATGTTGCGCAAAGTCCCGCGAGATTGCCTTTGCGATGCTAGGCGAGCGAAATGGAAAAGCGTTAATTATAGCAGCATAATGGCCCTATCATTCATGGAGCACACTTGGCCCGGGTTATTGAGGGCTTTTTATGGCTTAAAAGTGCTGTCACTTTCACTTCATGGAAAGATAAACAGCATGATTACAGATGTGCTGTCAGCATCTTATATACGGGGGGGGGCTGTGGGCCCAGTTTAATTTCATCTCTCCCCTTAATTCCCCCACTAAAAGTTTTGGGATGATATTAGGGTGCAGAGAGCCATGTTTTTGATTTATTTCCAAATCCCCCAAAATTGGCTGTCACTATGGGTGTGTATCGGAGGTATAGCCCTGTCCACCGGGCCGTGGTATCTTGCTATCTGTTTGTGCCGGGTTTAACTCTTTAAGACCTGGAAAAGGCATCTGTCATTTTCCGATTTTAACCATTGTCTTATGCTTTGTGGCTATTCAAAAATAGCAGATATACAAGCTCACAGCGCGGCACCGAGTGCCGCGCTGTGAGCTTGTAGATCTGCTATTTTGTGAAAAATCATGAACATGTGTTAACATTTTTCAAAGCAAACATTTTTAACTCAAATCTCTGCTTTTGGGGGGATTCTACAAATGTCTTCTAAATCATAACAGTTTGTTTTTTTAAACTTCCTATAATCAGTTCTCAAACTGTTTTACCACAAACTGTAGGACCACCCACCTCAAAATATGTTGTTCCAGGGACCCCCCAGAAGCAAATTTCTGTAAAAAACTATATATATATATATATATATATATATATATATATATATATATATATATATATATATATATATATTCAAAGATTTGCAAACATTTTCACGATTTTTCAAAAAATAGCAGATCTACAAGCGCTGCTATTTTTGAATAGCCCAAAAGTATAAAATAATGGTTAAAGAGGTTACACACGTCACACAGATGCGTTTCCCCGGTCTCAACGGGTTAACTCTCGTCTCCGAGGCCTTGGACATTTGTCAGTAGCACACCTGCCACCAGCCCTTTACTCTTCAATCAATCAGTATTTGGCACTCAATAGAGCGCGGCGCTTTGCAGCCTTTTTTTTTTCTTCCTGTCTCTTAGCTATAAACCCAGTTACTCTCTCTCTCCTCTCCATAGATGGAGGAGATGGATGGGATGAAGGCCAGGGGGGGGGTTTAGTGGGTGAGGAAAAGAGGGTAAGGAAAGGAATAACAGGGGACGATAAAGGACGAGGAAGGAGCAAGAAGGAAGCAAGGACACACAATGGAGAAGGGAAGATCAGAGGACGTGAAAAAAGAAGAGAATAAAGACAGATTTATACTCTTGTCGTATGACAGTGTCGCTCGCTTGAAAATAGCCGATCTTCAAAGCTCTGACCTTATATTTGATTGCGAGCAACACTATTATATGTCATATAAACACGCCATCCCTCACGGCCCTGTTCTGGGCATGATGTGATAATACTAGCTGAACATTCTGCAAAAAATAGTTATTTAAAATAGGGGGGAAAGGAGGGCACCAAGTATAGACCCCTGGGGGACCCCATCAGTCAACAAAGTATTTAGAGTTCAAGTGGTTAAGGAGGAGAGATGAGATGAGAGGAAAGCCAGAGAAACCATATGCAGATTAATTAAAGTAAGAGTGTGTGTGTGTGTGTGTGTGTGTGTGTGTGTGTGTGTGTGTGTGTGTGTGTGTGTGTGTGTGTGTGTGTGTGTGTGTGTGTGTGTGTGTGTGTGTGTGTGTGTGTGTGTGTGTGTGTGTGTGTGTGTGTGTGAGTGTGTGTGTGTGTGTGTGAGTGTGTGTGTGTGTGTGTGTGTGTGTGCGTGCGTGTGTTTGTGTGCGTGTGTTTGTGTGCGTGCGTACACAGCATTGCTTCTTGTGTTCATAGATGCTCCCACGTGGCCCTGACTTCTACATGACATGAAGTATAAAGACATCAGAGCACAAACATCCACAGGCCAACGTTATTAAATATACATTCACACACAGTGGGTGTTCTTATCCTCTGACAGGTCTATCATTACATGAATAATATCAGCCAGGCTTCAGGTACACATTAATGTAGAGATGGAGAAAGGCAGGGAGAAGGCTTTAATCACCATGGTTACATATTCATATCTCACGCATCTTTACACTATGGATACATGACCTCTGAACTCAGAGAGAGAGAGAGAGAGAGAGGAGTCTCCATGTCTCTCCAGCTCTTTAATAAACAGAAAATACATTTTCCGGTAGGTGTCAAAATCTCAGCCAATCAGGAGAAAGTACCCACTTTTAAGCCTCATTTGTATAGTGTTCCAGTTCCAATTTTGCCTGCTCATTTCTTTGTGTCATCACTTCCAATTTCACTTGTTTAATCTATATCCTGATTGAGTTATCTGTCCTGGTTGGATAAAATTGGAAATGAAACTGAAACTGAAACGTAATACTTTTGTACTTTTACTCAAGTAACATTTTGAACACAGGCCTTTTACTTGTAACAGAGTATTTTTATAGTGTAGTATTCCTACTTTTACTTAATATCTGAGTACTTTTTCCACCTCTGGTGTGTGTGTGTGTGTGTGTGTGTGTTCGTGTGTGTGTGTGTGTGTGTGTGTGTGTGTGTGTGTGTGTGTGTGTGTGTGTGTGTGTGTGTGTGTGTGTGTGTGTGTGTGTGTGTGTGTGTGTGTGTACTGTATGTGTGTGTAAACATCAAACATTAATGAGTTATCCTCCTCCATGGGCTGTCAGTGTGTAAAATACGATCCCTCAATCTGCATGACTTATTTAGTAATGCTGAATTGTTCAGAGATACATTGATGTTCTCAGCCCTGCAGCCCACACCAAACGACAGCCCTCCCATCTGTCCAATACCATTCATTAATAAATAATATGATCTCCCCTGCTGTTGGTTCATCCTTCAGGCTTTAGTGGACTCATGGATGCAGGATATAGCTTTAACCCATTAAGACCGGGAACGCATCTGTGTCACTTTAAGATTTCTTTGGCTATAAAAAAAAATAGCAGATCTACAAGCTCATATCGCGGCACCGAGTGCCGCACTATGAGCTTGTAGTTCTGCTATTTTGTGAAAAATCGTGAAAATATGTGCAAATCTTTCAAAATATATGTATATTTATTTTCAAAGCAACATTTTTAACTCAAATCTTTGCTTCTGGGGGGTCCATGGCAAAACATTTTTTGAGATAGGAGGTCCGTGGCCAAATACATAAACTTTTGGATGGGCCTTGACATGAAAAAAGTTTGAGAAGCACTGATAGAGCAGCATTTTGTTTGTTAAACATTGGAATTTAGTAGACATTTGTAGATTCCCCCGAAGCAAAGATTTGGAGGTTTGAGTTAAAAATGTTCGCTTTAAAAATACATACATATTCAAAGATTTGCAAAAAATGTGCACTCGGTTGCTGAAGGTTACTATGAGCTTGTACATCTGCAATTTTTTTGAATACCTGAATAAATCTGAAAATGACACAGATGCGTTCCCGGTCTTAATGGGTTAATTAAAATGCTATTATTTTACAGCATTTTGCAACTTTGATGACAAATTAGCTGCTGTAAAGAAATATATCTTGGTAGGTTCCCGGTTCCCAGTTCCCGGTCTTGATGTGTTAAACTTGCTTGAGACACATATAAACAGTGACAATTCTGTCTGCGTCATCTTTTTGTCAAAGTTAACAGGTACGTTTTTATCGCCATTCAATGAATTTGAAAGTGTGGATTGATTTGACATATCAAGCCAACAGCAGTGCATGAAGAAACCATTGATTTACAAATAAAAGCCCCAATGTCCATAACTTTTTTATACAGTACACTGTAGATATACTGCAGATGAATAATAAACATATTTTGTGGTTCTGCCAATTCCCCTTGAAGAATGCGTTACGACGTCCCGGTCGCTGGTACCCCCACAGTGGGCCCGGGGCGGGTGTAGTAGAGAAGCGGAGTAGAGAACCACACGCCGCCCCTGATACGCATGGAGTTGCCAGCTGCTTATTTTCACCTGACAGAGAGGGGTTTCACCAGTAGGGTTCAACTCCCTGGAGGAACACGCTATCCTCCCTAGGGTTGGGATCCTTTAGGATTTTAACGATTCTGGAGAGAGACATTTGATGTATTATTGATGAATCATCTTGTGTCCTTGTGTCCAAGTCGCTCCAAACCATTGAGACCTGAAGCCGATTCTACATGTCTCTTAATCTCAACAGTATTCTCAAAAACGTATGTTTCTATATCAGTGGTGCTCAATCTTTTTCATGTCAAGGACCCCCAAAATTATATGTATTTGGCCGCGGACCCCCATCAAAATATTATCGTTCCAGGGACCCCCAGAAGCAAAGATCTAAGTTAAAAATGTTCGCTTTAAAAATATATATATTCAAAGATTTGCACACATTTTCACGATTTTTCAAAAATAGCAGATCTACAAGCTCGTAGCGCGGCACTCGGTGCCGCGCTATGAGCTTGTATATCTGCTATTTTTGAATAGCCCAAAGTGTAAAATAATGCTTTTTAGCTCAAATCTAAAAATGACACAGTTCCAGGTCTGAATGGGTTAAGAGCGTCTGCTAAATGCCTAAGCTGTGAAGTCCACATCCCTGCTCTGACAGTGTGATTAAAACCGGTTCCTGAAACGATTCCAGAGTGTGATTTCAATTCCGGTTCCTCAATGTTGGATCCAGTTCCTCCAGTTCTTCCGGTTCCGGATTCCAACCCTAATCCTCCCCTGTTCTGTGGGCCAAAGCACCCTGCTGACTTCCGAACCCACGAACACGGGCAATTGTATTGGTTGTAGTGCCTGGCTCCAGCTAAATTAGATCCCAATAACCTCCAAGGTGATGGCCGAGTATTTTACCCCTGAGCCATCCGGACGAACCCATCCATGGCTTCACCCACAATGGGCTAAACATGCCAAACCACTGTGCGGTCTGTTCACCACTTTCCACCAGGTGTCCCTATTTTGCACATATAGGCGAAAATTGCCCAAACATTTTCAAATTGTCCATTTTCTTTATAAAAAGTAGAGAAAGTAGCACAACCAATACTCACAACGTCTTGTGATGTGACGAATTGTGAGCTTATAGAGCACATATTTTTGCTATTCATCATAGCGACCAAGCGTGGAGCTTAAAGGAGAATTCCAGACTACGCTTTTCTTACCTTTTGAATGATATTATATCCTAGGACGAGTGGTACGAGTCCACCGCAGCTAAAAACCTGAGCGGACGGTCCATGCGCTAGATCGCATATTTTTATCGTGATTCTATATATACTTTTTTTTTTTTCAAATCTGACTTTCCTAATGACAGAAACCTCACACAGTGTTTGTGTGAGATGAGCCCCTCCCTCCAGAAGACTCGCAAGACGAGACTTCGCCCGTGATCAGCTTGTAAACACTACGGCGGTCCATTTGGGACAAAAACACTGTGGTGAGGTTTCTGTCATTAGGAAATCAGATATGAACCAAAATATATAAAATCGCGATTAAAAATATGCGATCTAGCGCATGGGCAGTGGCGTGCACAGACATTTTGAGGGGCAGGTGCTCAAGTAAATCATACTTTTTTTTGTTTACTTGGTCTGCTCTTTTTTCCCTCTACACCTACAGTATACCTCTTAGTACCCAGGGGGCAAAGGGGGGTATGCTGCATTTGCTCTGCTATAAAAGGTTGGCCACCAGAAATAATATCTATGACCCCGTAGGATCACAACCTATATGGACAACCCGGTCAATTTTTTGCTGGAAATCCAATATGGCTGCCTCAATATTGGCCCCTATCAGTACCCAGGGGCAAAGGGGGGTATGCTGCATTTGCCCTGCCATAAAAGGTTGGCCACCAGAAATAATATCTATGACCCAGTAGGATCACAACCTATATGGACAACCCGGTCAACTTGCTGCTGGAAATCCAATATGGCCGCCTCAATATTGGCCCCTATCAGAAAATAGCTTTGGCAATAACTTTTGAACCAGATGGGCTAGAAATATAAACTTGGTGTCTATTTCATGGTTTCAGAGCATGAGAAACTCAATGAAATACTTATCTTTATGATTGGGTGTGTCTGGACCTTTAATTTGCATGTTTCCAAGATGGAAAATGAGTTTTACTATGACTTTTACAGTGACAGCTTACTGTTATGGCAAAAAGTCTGCTTTTTAAGCAATATGAACACATTTGGTCAGTTTGAGCTTTCATTTCTATTTTGTCAATATGGCTGCAGTCATAAATAATGTATGGCATTACATTTCCCCCCAGATGTATTGATTTATAGATCTATTGTGGGGATGATTGCAGAAAAAAACGGAGAAAAAGCCCACAATGTATCTTATGTATCATTTTAATAAACTAAATACAATATAAACATACACATGCACACTCCAAGACTTGCCAAAAACTTCAACTTTAGGGCTATACAAATTAACATAGTGGTATGCATTCAAGTAACATAACAAAATATAGACAAATAGAGTAAAGGTGGAGTTGAGGTTGCCTACAAAAGGTTCATTTTGACCTCTATGGTGCTGTCTTGCCTGATTCTAAAGCCAATGATACTATGGTACAATGCTATTCACTGTCACTGTTGTCATGTGTTGCACTGATCCTGCTGCATCGTGTCTCCAGTACCTGGCAACGGCATCCTAAGTAGCATGGAATTGCCTTCTTTGCACAGGAACAGAGGCATGATATTGCCTTGTTCATTGACAAAGGCAAGGCTGGCTCGGTAGATGCAAGGGGGACTGCATTGCTAGCACTGAGAGACCATCCATACTCTGTGAAAGAAGGAATATCCGGCTTGGCGATATGTGCACATTTATCTATTATGGTTGCTAGAGCAGCTCTTCTCAGGTGCAGGTCAAAGGCATTCTCTGTCGGGGGCAGCAGCTTTAAGAGGGTTGATCTATTATTGAGGAACTTTTACACTCTAAGCTTACTCAGGTCAAAATCCTCCGGGTGGTCCGCTTTGGATGTATATACAGCAATTGTGAGGTCTCGTGCCTGATTGATGACTTCATATGAGAGGGAATCAGAAGAGTTTTCACCAAACTCCTCAAGTGCAGGGAGATCCAGACGCATGCTGGCCTTGAACCATGCCTTCTTCCCAGTGAAGAAGGGATAGCTGGTGGTATCTCTGCCACTTAAACTATGGATAAAGGGCAGGGCACGACACTGTGAAAGCCCCAGTGCTGATACCATTTGATGGATAGGAAGGTATGAATTTTGCTCTGTTCTCACCCACAGCTCTGGAAGGCATCTGAGATGGGTTGCTGCATAGTAAAGGCACATGATGATGATGTCTGTGTCATTGGCATGGATGACAACTCTGTCAACTTTGTCATTCTGGACACTGTACAGGGAGGGTGTGGAGTATTATTCTTGTATCAGCTTCCTGTTGTGTGGATTCTAGTGCAGGGACATCTTCAATAGACCCCTCCTTGATCACCACACTCCTTGTCTCTTCTTTAAACCACCCACCCATGTGGCAGCGGTGGCCTAGTGGTTAGAGGGGCGGCCTTGATACCGGAAGGTCCCTAGTTCGATTCCCCAATTCATCACATCAATCATGAATCACCGCTGAATAGCCCTTGAGCAAGGCTTCCATGCAGGGTCCGGCTGGAAACAAGCTTCGTGCTTAGTCCGACACCCTGGGTAAACAACAAACTTTGCTTTGCTTTGCTTTGCTTTGCTTTGCTTTGCTTTGCTTTACCCAGGTAAAGATGTGTTGGACCAAGGACCGACTTAAGTTTCTCATTTTCACACCATTCGTCACAGAGGAAACTCAATAGGTTTGCCTTGTTAGCTGACACAGCAAAAAAATCCTGAGGATCTGGAGCTGTGTAACGCATACTGACTTCATATTCTTTGGTAGGTTTTGGTCGAGCATATCTGTGTTCTTGCTCAGCTGTCTTAAGACTAGGTCCACTGTACCGGTCACAACAGAAGTGAATGATCTCTGTGCCAGCAGGCACATCATTCAACAGCAGACGTTGGTATCGTTCAGCGATGGTTCCAAATGCTTCACCTTTCAGGAACGACCAATGGCGTATGGCATACATGGCATCAATAACTACTGCTGTTTTTCTGTCTTCTGTAGGCAGGTCAGGGATGCATGCAACTTTGGTCTCCTCTTTCAGGACCTTCATAAGGCTTGCCTTGGTACCTGTTCTCATCCTGCCATCTTCCTGGAAGAGGGAAGAGGGGAAGCCACTGCACGTGTGGTTGCCTATAAAGTCAACAAGGTTGAGTTCTCCACCACTGGCTATGATTTGGGTCATGCGCAGGAGAGCAGTAATTTCATTGCTCTTGCCAGGTGCTGAGGTTTTCCCCTTAGATTTTTTAGATTTTGTGTTTTGAGTGTGGGAAGTGTTAAGCTTCATTATGCTTGTCTTCTTCTGTTCACTGGACAATGAATCCCACAGTGCCTTCAGACCCAGTTCTTTCACACTCATCAAGTGGTCCTTGACTGTGGAATCAGCACACTGTCCAGTAGATATGTTGATCGTGGATGATGTGCTCACTGTAAATAGGTTAGTCTCCACTGCTGCCATGACCTTGACTACCATCTCTGCATCCCGGATTACACGACTCTGACCAGACTCATGGTGTGGGTTGGAGGAGTGGAGGTGGAGCATAGACTTGAGCTCTGCAGAGACAGCTGCAGTGAGTGGTTTTGTGTAGACCCATTTTGTCCTGGCAGCAGGGCTGAGTGTAATGCCATCCAGACTGCTTGCTTCCTTGGCATCGGCATTATAGGTCTGCTCCAGTAGCATGTCAAGAGAAACACTGTTGGCTGCCATCTGCTCGTCTGCCAACAAATACACCTGCCATCAGTGCTTCATGTACCTCTGAAGCTGTTTCTGGTAGTTTCTTCATCTCAGTCAAATACAGAGGTAAAGATTGCTGCCCGTACTTGTAGTGGCCTGCTGCAGTGAGGTAGGGTAGCATTCTTGCTGATTCACAGAGATGTCCTGTCCAGTCACCTTCCCGATCGTAGTAGATAAACCTTTGGAGAATATCTGACATCTCCAGGAAGGTTGCCCAGAGGACTGCAGTTGGTTGCCCATTCAATGATTCCTGAAAAAGCAGCAGCTGCTCTCTTAGGACTGCCATCTCTGTTGCCATAACAGTCAGCTGTCACTGTAAAAGTCATAGTAAAACTAATTTTCTCGTGGCGTCCATCTTGGTAATATGCAAATTAAAGGTCCAGACACACCCAATCATAAAGATAAGTATTCCATTGAGTTTCTCATGCTCTGAAACCATGAAATAGACACCAAGTTTTTATTTCTAGCCCATCTGGTTCAAAAGTTATTGCCAAAGCTATTTTCTGATAGGGGCCAATATTGAGGCGGCCATATTGGATTTCCAGCAGCAAGTTGACCGGGTTGTCCATATAGGTTGTGATCCTACTGGGTCATAGATATTATTTCTGGTGGCCAACCTTTTAGGGCAGGGCAAATGCAGCATACCCCCATTTGCCCCTGGGTACTGTTAGGGGCCAATATTGAGGCGGCCATATTGGATTTCCAGCAAAAAATTGACCGGGTTGTCCATATAGGTTGTGATCCTACGGGGTGATAGATATTATTTCTGGTGGCCAACCTTTTATAGCAGGGCAAATGCAGCATTCCAAAAAAAAGGGGGTTTTGCCCCCTGGGTATAGCCAAAAATAGCAGATCTACAGGCCCACAACGCCTGCTATTTTTGGCTAAAGTTCTCCTCAGAAAAGGGATGCTAGGTTTCGAGTGGTTATTGTAAAAAGAAAAATCATATCACATAAAGATTTGGCGGACCCCCTGTAGTAACTCTGAGGACCCCCTAGGGGTCCCGGACCCCCTGTTGAAGACCCCCGCTGTAAACTGTTTTTTTTTTCTTTTTTTCAAAAGGGCACTTCTGGTCAAGAGGGCAAAGGGCAGGTGCTCTAGCACCACCTAGAGTCTATCTGTGCACGTCCCTGCACATGGGGATGGAGTTATGACATTGTTGTACTGTGCCACTCATCCTAAGATACATAACATCATATCAAAGGTAAGAAAAACATAGTTTGGAATTCTCCTTTAACTTTTTAATGGCTAAGAGTGTTTTATCCTGCTCTGCCTGTTACATCATTAGAGTGTGTGTGACCCTGATGCTCACATGCTTGCAGTATGGAGAGCGTACACAGCAGATCATTATGCATGCTGTTTATGAGTGTTCAGTCATGACCCTGAACAGCTATAGTGTGAGTTCAGATGTATGGATCCTATACAAGCCCACACTACACACAGAGGGGGGGGGGGGGGGGGGGGGGTCTTCAGCCCTGTCAAAGAAACTAGAGATTCAGAAGAATAGGCAGTGGTGGTGGAAGAAATAGAGTACTCAGCTTTTTACTTAAGTAAATATACCCTATTGTAGAAATTGTCTGATACAAGTACAAGTTTGGTATAAAAAATGGACTTCAGTAAAAGTACACAAGTATTGGCATCAAAACATACTTAATGTACCAAGTAGTGGAGTAAATGTGTTTTCCTCTGAGACGGAGTGGGGTAGAAGTAAAAGTATTGACAATTGTAAATACTGAAGAAAGTAAATGTAACTTAAGTACAGTACTTGAGTACATGTACTTAGTTACTTTACACCACTGACGGAAAGAGATTCAGAAGAATAGAAACACATCACGACACTCGATGCATTCTGCAGCATTCCTAAGCCTGTCGTACTGAAGTCCTATTTTTGTGTTACACACAACAACACAAGCTGTTGTGCCAGCTACTGTATATACTCTATAAACCACCGGCAGCAAACGGCGACAGATGGAACTACAGTATAAGCTCATCTTTGCCGACGGAGGTGCAAGCATTGACATTCCCATGCATGCTGTTTTTAATGCTTCACATTATACAATGTACTGTACCATGTAGGCTTTTAGCAGCAGACACTCTTATGTGACTTACAAGTGTGAGATCAGAGTGAGAGCACAGTGAGCATGAACCCTAGTCAACAAAACAAGGAGAGAGAGACCGAGAGAGACTACTAAAAGTGTTGCTAGATTTTGTGAAACAAATAAGCAGCCACGGGTCTATTTCACGAAACCTGGATTAGGGATAAACCGGGTTTAAACTGGGTTTAATCGGCTATCCTGGCTTAAATTATCCAGGAATCGGTTTCACGAAAGCTGAGTTAGCAGATTAACTTAGCCAGTAAACCTGGATATGTTTATCCATGATCCAGTTTCACGAAAGAAAATTGAAGCAATCCTGCCTTAGTTACCATGGCAATTTAGCTGTGAAGTTAGCCTGGTCCGGACCAGACTAACAGCCAACCTTTATTAATCCAGTGCCTTGTTCTTCAGGTTTTTGTGAAATGAGTAAACCAATGAGTTTTTCCACACTTATTCAATTCTTATGAGAAAATTGAAGATCTACAAGCTCTGAAAAAAATTGTCTTATGGCGGTCGGGGGTCCACGGGGGTCCCCGTGGTGGCCGTCACCACGGGGACCCCCGTGGCCCGTGGTCCCTCAGACCCCCGGCCCCCCATGGACCCCCGGACCCCCGTTGACCCCTGTGGACCGGGGACCCCCGGCTGCCAAAAGGGAAGCTTTTCACTTGTAGATCTTCGATTTTAGAAATTAGAAATTAGAAAATGATTCTAAGTGTTTATAATTATAATTCCAATATTCACATAAACTCCTCATGTTTAAGCCTAACTGAATTATATATTTATGGACTTGTATATAAATTAGTTGCATATTTTTGGACAACTTTTGCATTTAATTTGCTAATTCGCTTTCTCCCTGGATCTATATTTATTGCGGCCATGTTTCCTTTCTTGCTTATGATACATTTTACTTCCTTGTATGATTCCATGAGCTGCTGCAGTGCTGCTGTTCAGCCACAGAGAAGAACACCACTCTGGTTTTGGGCTCCACGATTGGTCAAGTTCAAGGATTCTGCTATCGACTTTCATGGTCTTTTATAGGAATAGGTGAACTCACATTCAGCCTGGTTTAACGATCCTGGCTTGACAAAGTCGCTCCTTCTCAGCCAGGCCTGGCGTTCGTGGAACTGAATAAACCAGGCTGAACAGCGCAGGCTTGTCAAACCTGGATTTGCCTTTTAAACCAGGATAATTTAATTCCGCTTTCGTGAAATACACCCCTCGTCTATGAAAACAAGCCCAAAAGAAACAACTAGGCCACATGAGCAACTTAAACCTATACATCGGCGGTTTATATTGGTGGTAGTGACTGTTGATTGATTCATTGTTGATACGTATGGTACACTGTTTATATTTATATGTATAGACTATATACAGTATATTTAGTGGTTCTCTCTGAATATTAAGCTTAACATTCTTACCTTGTGTTTTTTGTCCTGTGTTTCAAACATGCTTCTGCTGTTGGTACCTGCATTTCCCTGTGGAAAGGTTTATCTCATCTCGTCTTAACACTTATTATTTCATCTCCCTCTCATTCAATATGGTTCTCTATAGCCTCTCTGAAGCCATGCACCAAAATACTACAGTACACCACCACTTCATACTAGACTGAACATGACTAAAGCACTTAACCATGACCCTGATGTCCACTGCTGCCCTGAGCTGAGCTGCAGTAGAATGTCTGAAGAGCCATTTGCTTTTTATTTGTAATAGCAAGTGAAAGAGAGTTATTTGCTAATACTGGCAGATATGAGAGAAAGTGTGTGTGTGTGTGTGTGTGTGTGTGTGTGTGTGTGTGTGTGTGTGTGTGTGTGTGTGTGTGTGTGTGTGTGTGTGTGTGTGTGTGTGTGTGTGTGTGTGTGTGTGTGTGTGTGTGTGTGTGTGTATATCGTCCATATATATGTCCAAAACTTTTACTTTTTGGGCTCAAGCTCAAAACGCGGGCCGCGTTCCAAGCTTGTAGAATCTGCTACTTTTGATTAACCCATAAAGACCTGGAACTGTGTCATCTTTAGATTTGAGCTAAAAAGCATTATATTACACTTTGGGCTATTCAAAAATAGCAGATCTACAAGCTCATAGCGCGGCACCGAGTGCCGCGCTACGAGCTTAGATCTGCTATTTTTGAAAAATTGTGAAAATGTGTGCAAATCTTTGAATATATATATTTTTAAAGCGAACATTTTAAACTCAAATCTTTGCTTCTGGGGGATCCCTGGAACAACATATTTTGATGGGGGTCCGCGGGCAAATACATATCATTTTGGGGGTCCTTGACATGAAAAAGATTGAGCGCCACTGATATAGAAACATAGGTTTTTCAGAATACTGTTGGGATTTAGGAGACATGTAGAATCGGCTTCAGGTCTCAATGGGTTAATTTGTATGACACTGTGGTATGATCAAGCAGTAGTTAATTTACGAAAAAACACAAATAATAATTATGGAGATAAGAGGCTTTTGCCTGGTATGACAACAACCATATATATATATGTATGTGTGACATTCAAACCAGAAAGTGTATGCATGACCTTATACCGTACGGTATACAATACCTTAAATGGATCATTAACATTTTGCTGGCTTATTGAACTGTGATTCTACACAATGTCTTCTTAATCCTAACAGTTTTTTTTTTGTTGAAAAAACGTATGTTGCTATAATATCAGCATGGTTCTCAAACCATGTGAAGGACCTCCAAAATGATATGTATTTGGCCGCAGACCCCCCCCCCCCCATCTAAAAAATATGTTGTTCCAGGGACCCCCAGAAGCAAAGATTTTAGTAAAAAAAATATATATATATTAAATTATATATATATATATATTCAAGGATTTGCATACATTTTCAAGATTTAAAACAAAAAATGCTATTTTTGAATACCTAAATTATAAAATAATGGTTTAAGTACACAGATGTGTTCCTGGTTTTAATGGGTTAACAAAATGTGATGCTTAGAAAGGAAAATCAAAGAAAAACTCATTACTGGCAGAGACATACGCAATTTATTATACCTGATACCACTTCTCTAGTCTAGACGTTCAAACGGCTTCAAAATGGACACAACCGATCTTTCAAGTGCCATTTTGTTTGAAAATGTATTCAATGAATCGTCTGCAAGAGAAATGACCTTACCTCACATTACCTAAGGAAGCACTTTAGCAGCGTATAATACCGGCAATAATAATAATAGCCCCAATAAATAACCATTTTAAAATCATTTGGTGGGCCATTTTAACCCTTTAAGACCTGGAACTGTGTCATTTTTAGATTTGAGCTAAAAAGCATTATTTTACACTTTGGCTATTACAAAATAGCACCGAGTGCCGCGCTACGAGCTTGTAGATCTGCTATTTTTGAAAAATCGTGAAAATGTGTGCAAATCTTTGAATATATATATTTTTAAAGCGAACATTTTTAACTCAAATCTTTGCGTCTGGGGGGTCCCTGGAACAAAATATTTTGATGGGGGGCCGCGGCCAAATGCTTATAATGTTGGGGGTCCTTGACATGAAAAAGATTGAGCACCACTGATATAGAAACATAAGTTTTTCAGAATACTGTTGAGATTTAGGAGACATGTTGCATCGGCTTCAGGTCTCAATGGGTTAATCTTCCAGTGGCCCGTTTACGGGTCCTGACCCCCAGCCTCAGAAAAAACACATTGTAATATACATAATGGTGGTGCCTGGGGCTCGGTTATGGCCTGTATACCCCCTACAGAGCCCAGTTAATTACGGAGTACGTGTGTGTGTGTGTGTGTGTGTGTGTGTGTGTGTGTGTGTGTGTGTGTGTGTGTGTGTGTGTGTGTGTGTGTGTGTGTGTGTGTGTGTGTGTGTGTGTGTGTGTGTGTGTGTGTGTGTGTGTGTGTGTATTACTATACTTGCGAGGACCACATATAGTAGAATTTGGAGAAATATGCATTGTGAGGACCGTTTTCCTGGTCCTCACAATGCAAATGGTTGTTTTATAGTTAAAAAAAACATTTTTTAGAGATACGTTTACAATTAGAAAAACGTTCAGGTTAGGATTAGACGTTTAGAGGTTAGGTTTAAGGATTGGAATTATAGTTAAACATGATTTATACTTAGTTGCGCGCCAGTGTCATGCACCGAGAAACAGCCGATCTATAAGCTCACAACGCGTCGCAGCGCGACGCGTTGTGAGCTTATAGATCTGCTGTTTTTCGGCTTTAGGCTTACGGTTACAAATGGCGAAATATATATATATATATTTTAAATGGCATTCATAAAATGGCTGTCCTAAAGCGTTGATGTCCTCACAAGTATAGCAATACAAACATGTGTGTGTGTGTGTGTGTGTGTGTGTGTGTGTGTGTGTGTGTGTGTGTGTGTGTGTGTGTGTGTGTGTGTGTGTGTGTGTGTGTGTGTGTGTGTGTGTGTGTGTGTGTGTGTGTTGCTCAGGAAGCGTGCGTGTCTGCTCACTGGGGAATGGAACATGGCTGTAATTGAGGTATTACAAATTGATTCCTGTGTAAAGGAATCCCTCTGGTCAAAAAGGAGCAAATTTAGGAATGGAGGAGAAAAAAAAGAAGATGTGTCTCTTTGTATCATGGAGGCGTGCGTGTGTTGTTTGTTTGAAATTCATGTGGGAGGCAGTGGTGGGGAAAAGTACTCAAATGTAAAAGTATCAATACTGCAATGTAGAAATACTCTGTTACAAGTAAAAGTCGGGAATTCAAAGTGTACTTGAGTAAAAGTATAAAAGTATTGGCATCAAAATGTACTTAAATTTACCAAAAGTAAAAGTACTCATTATGCAGAATGCCCCATTTTAAGTTTTCAAATGTGTAAAAATATTTTGAAAATAGCCGAACTACAAGTTCACAATGCGTCGCATCGCAACGCATTGTGAGCTTGTAGATCTGCTATTTTCACCACACCACTGGGTGGGTGGGTGTGCGCGCGAGCGTTTGTGTGAAATTCATGTGGGAGGTTGTGTGCGTGCAGGCATAATTGTGTTTCACACTGATAATTTGTGTCAGATGCAAATTCTGCTGTATTTTTATATGAGAGAGAGAGAGAGAGAGAGAGAGAGAGAGAGAGAGAGAGAGAGAGAGAGAGAGAGAGAGAGAGAGAGAGAGAGAGAGAGAGAGAGAGAGAGAGAGAGAGAGAGAGAGATATTTTATATGCCTTTCATAAAAATGTAACAACAGTTGAAAGTATGTCCTCTGGAATTTTCCCAATATACTGCATTACGATGTGATAGAATATCTTAAGGGGGGACTTTCAAAAGAAGTGGTATTTCTGTTGCCATCAAAGAGCCTGCAGGGTGGGATTAGAATTTATGTGTGAAGAACTCGCTGACTTGTGGACGTTATTAGTCACAAATCCAACAACATTCCCACTGTACGTGCACTCCTCCAGGGCTTTTGTCCGGAGGGGGGGGGGCAACAGTATTACTGTATGCTCGCCATTGATTCGCATGTGAGAAGCACAATTTGAATGTGTGCTGTTACATTAAGTACAATTTGTCTGAGGCAAGTCTCTGAGGTAGAGAACGATATCTGAGGCTTGTTCAAATGTGGTGCTGCATCCGCAAAGTGCATTTATTTATTGTAACATGCGCGTGAGTGCGTGGGTGCGTGCTTGCGTGTGTGTCAGTGGTGTACAGTAGCTAAGTACATTTACTCTAGTACATGTACTTAAGTGCAATTTTTAGGTATTTTTTTTTACTTTACTTGGGTATTTCCAAATGTCTGTACTTTTACTTCTTCTCCACTACATCTTAGAGGCAAATATTGTACCTTTACTCGACTACAATTGTTTGAAAAATGTAGTTACTATAGCTACTTTGTAGATTTTGATTATTATTGAAAAACACATTACCACTTCATTTTGTCCATATACATTTTGTCCATTTGAAAATAGCCGATCAACAAGCTCACAATGCGTCGCGATGCGACGCATTGTGAGCTTGTAGATCTGCTATTTTCAAGAGATTTTTTTATACATTAGAACACTTGGGGCGTGTGTGTGTGTGTGTGTGTGTGTGTGTGTGTGTGTGTGTGTGTGTGCGTGTGCGTGCACGTGCGGGCTCTGCCTGCCCTACACAATAAAATCATCAGTGTTAATTTAACTCTCAGAGTTACACATGGAACACTTATGATTTTACGCTGTAGCCACTATAAACCAGCAATACGTCAGTGAATGCTGAACCATAACCATTTGCACAGAGAGATTTCCCCTGTGCACTAACCTTGAAGTTAAAGCGTGTGTGTGTGTGTGTGTGTGTGTGTGTGTGTGTGTGTGTGTGTGTGTGTGTGTGTGTGTGTGTGTGTGTGTGTGTGTGTGTGTGTGTGTGTGTGTGTGTGTGTGTGTGTGTGTGTGTGTGTGTACTGTACTTATGTACAATTTTGAGGTATTTTTTACTTCACTGGAGTATTTCAAATTTTCAGTACTTTTACTTCTACTCCACTACACCTCAGAGGCAAATATTGTACTTTTACTCCACTACAATTATTTGAAAACTTGAATTACTAGTTATTTTGCAACACAGATTATTATTACAAAACACATTACCCGCTTCAGCCCTATATACAGGGACGTGCACAGATAGACTCTTGGTGGTGCTAGAGCACCTGACCTTTGCCCTCTTGACCAGAAGTGCCCTTTTTTTTTCTCTTCAGTTTACAGCAGGGGTCTTCAACAGGGGGTCCGGGACCCCTAGGGGGTCCTCAGAGTTACTACAGGGGGTCCGCCAATTCTTTATGTGATATGATTTTTCTTTTTACCTTAACCACTCGAAACCTAGCATCCCTTCTCTGAGGAGAACTTTAGCCAAAAATAGCAGATCTACAAGCCCACAACGCCTCGCGCTGCGAGGCGTTGTGGGCTTGTAGATCTGCTATTTTTGGCAAAGAGGTATAGGTGTAGAGGGAAAAAAGAGCAGACCAAGTAAACAAAAAAAGTATAATTTACTTGAGCACCTGCCCCTCAAAATGTCTGTGCACGCCACTGCTTCCACACAACAGCTCTAAGGTATACTATGACATGGTTCTATGTTTAAAATGAGTGGTATTCCCTTTTAAGTGAAACATTGGAGTGCTTTTTCCACCGCTGGTCTCTCGTGACGTGCACAAGCTTTGCGATTGATATTCTACACCATGGCCTGAGTGCCGGAGCAGCAGCTTGTCCCATGTGTTTGGTCAAAGTATGGATCGGCTGCAGGTTTTTTATCTAGTGCAGTAGAACTCCGTCAGCCTCTCCCCAGGCAGATGAATAATAGACGTGTTCCCAGAGATGAACAAGTTACATGGCCTTTCTACAACCCCACAGCTATTCCACACAATCACATCAAGCATGAGCTGCACACGCGCGCGCGCACGCACGCACGCACGCACGCACGCACGCACGCACGCACGCACGCACGCACGCACGCACGCACACACACACACACACACACACACACACACACACACACACACACACACACACACACACACACACACACTCACCCCCTGGATCTAGTAGCTGCACGCACACACATACACACGTGTGCGGACGCACCCACACACAGACACCCGTGCACACACGCACGCACGTACACACGTGCACGCACGCACGCGCGCACGCGCGCGCGCGCACACACACACACACACACACACACACACACACACACACACACACACACACACACACACACACACACACACACACACATATACACGCACGCACGCACACACACACGGACCCTCACATATAAACCAGCACGCACAGACATGCACACACATGCACACATGTATACAGAAGTACTAAAATGTTTTACTTAAAGGGATACACGGGAGTTCAGAGGTAAATAAACACCAGCAGTACTTTTCCCCGACCACCAGGGGGTGACGCAGGAAGGACTTCCATAGAGAGGTACTTTTTAAGGGATGGTGCCCCAAAACAGGTTGCTTTATTGGGATACAATATGCAGAAATTAAATTGACCACATATATGAAGTTAAACAACTAAATTCTATCCACACGCTATCTTAAAAGTAAATTCTGTGCCTCAAAAACGAAGTTTGAGAGCGTTTTAAAACCGAAAGTAAACGTTCATACGGACACGGACGCACACGGACGCGCACACGCGCGTCCGTGTGCGTACCGGACATAAACATAGAACACATAAACATTAGGGAAAATACGGATTTCAGAAGGAGGACTGCGTTTCAATGCATATAAACACCCCAGCATCATTATATAGTGGCTGATAGAGGGGAAAAAATGCAATATATATATATATATATATATATATATATATATATTTTTTTTATTTTTATTTAGACTTAATGTTCCCTACAATACCTTTAAGTAAAAGTATCAATACTGCAATGTAGAAATACTCCGTTACAAGCAGTGATGCTATGCTCATTTGAGAAGTGGTTGCTCTTTATTTTAATGACGTGACGCGCACGTCGCTTAACACCTACAGTACAGGTCACACAATGGACAATTGATATGCATATAGGCTAATTCCTATGTTAATGTACCTGGCGTGAGTCGGGAGCCTTTGTAAACTTTGATGAAGTGTGATTTTAAAGTAGTTTTAAATCTATGCGTGTGCCTGCGCGTCCCCCTGGCCAAATAAGTGGTTGCTCGGCGTGCAACCCCGTCCACTGAGCATCGCACCCCTGGTTACAAGTAAATGTCCGGAGACTCAGAATAGGATTAGGTTTGAAGTAGGAGATATTTCGCTCAACCTAGCATGCTCAAAAATAGGTCCATGCATACAAAAAAGGCCCATATATACAGTATCTCATCTTCTCTGTGTGTGTGTGTGTGTGTGTGTGTGTGTGTGTGTGTGTGTGTGTGTGTGTGTGTGTGTGTGTGTGTGTGTGTGTGTGTGTGTGTGTGTGTGTGTGTGTGTGTGTGTGTGTGCGCACACCTCTGTTTATGCGTGTACGGAAACTTTAGATGGATCAGATGACTCAGCCATGACTCATTCTTCTGAGCGTCTATAAACTCTGCCCCAGAAATAAGATGTGAGTCCAGAGCAGCAAAACCACACTGTTCTCCCTCTGTATTAGAGAGAATAGAACGACTTCAGAAGAAGAAGCAGAGGGAGAGAGAAAGTGTGTGACTGGAAGCTCAAAGGACAAGAAAGAAAGAAGGGAACAGAGCTTTAGCTCAAAGGACAGAGAGCATGGGGCAGAATGGTAAACAGAGGAGGAGGAGGGCGGGTGGGCGGCAGGATAAAACAGCAGAAAGGTTGAGGCAGCGGAACATAGAGAAGGAAGAAAGAGAAAGAAACTGTGGAAATGAAGGTGAAGTAGAGAGAGAGAGAGAGAGAGAGAGAGAGAGAGAGAGAGAGAGAGAGAGAGAGAGAGAGAGAGAGAGAGAGAGAGAGAGAGAGAGAGAGAGAGAGAGAGAGAGAGAGAGAGAGAGAGAGAGAGAGAGAGAGAGAGAGAGAGAGAGAGAGAGCAATGTGAGCGACTGAGAAGAAGTGTCGGTTGAGAGAGTAGAAAGTGGTTGACAGGATGCAAAGTGAGTGAAAGCAACAGCAGCAGAAAGTGAAGTAGCTAAATAATGAACTAAAACAGTGGTTTACAACCTTTTTTTCGCGTCAAGGACCCCCGAATTGACACATATTAGCCCACGGACCCCTATTTGAAAAAAATATGCCAGGGACTCAACCGTTTTGATTTCTTGGGGGTCCCAAATCGACACTGTATCACCATCATCAGTGTTCATTTAACTCTGAGAGTGTACAAAATGGAACCAAATGGACCCGTTAGGGTCCATTTGGTTCCATTTGTACACTCTCAGAGTTACAGACATATAAGGGTCCATTTGGTTCCATTTGTACACTCTCAGAGTTTCAGAAATATAAGGGTCAATTTGGTTCCTAACTATTAATTTGGCTGGGGACCCCCTGGTCCCCAGCCAAATTAATTAGAGTGTACAAAATGGAACCAAATGGACCCGTTAGGGTCCATTTGGTTCCATTTGTACACTCAGAGTTACAGACCCGTAAGGGTCCATTTGGTTCCATTTGTACACTCTCAGAGTTACAGACATATAAGGGTCCATTTGGTTCCATTTGTACACTCTCAGAGTTACAGACATATATGGGTCAATTTGGTTCCTAACTATTAATTGGCTGGGGACCCCCTGGAACCCCCTCAAGGACCACTGGTGGTCCCCACTGGTTGAAAACCCCTGAACTAAAACATGGAAAACAGACTAGTAATGGGTATTGGAAAGAACCTCATGATAAAATATCTATCACCATACTTGGGTCACAATAGGACTGTATCACAATATATTGCTACTGTATGTGATAAATATTGCGATATATATTGCGATATCTGTCACGGTCGGACTTCTACCATCGGTTTCTATGCATGTGTGAGTTTTTTTTTCCTCCAAAAGTATTGAGATGCTACCGCCTGGAGTATCGATACAGTATTGGGAAATACAATATCGCGATACGTTGCCATATCGATTTAATTGCCCATCTCCATCAAAGACATGGTAAAAGAGAGAGCTAGATGAACGACAGGGCAGTGAGGCATACATACACACATAGAGGGGAAGGAGCAATGCTGGAAAAAGGGGCATTAAACTATAGTAAAACTATTCAATACTGCAATGTAGAAATACTCTGTATCGTATAGTACAGGACAAGTAAAAGTCAGGAAATCAAGATGTACGTGCAGTAAAGAGTACAAAAGTATTGGTATAAAAATGTACTTAAAGTACCAAAAGTAGAAAGTACTCATTATGCAGAATGTCCCCATTTCACAAGTTTTCAAATGTATAAAAATATTCTGAAAATAGCAGATCAACAAGCTCACAATGCGTCGCATCGCGACGCATTGTGAGCTTGTTGATCTGCTATTTTCAAATGGCCAAAATGTACATAGGGGCTGAAGTGGTTAATGTTTGTTTTGTATTAATAATCCAGATCTACAAAGTAACTGGTAACTAACGTTTTCAAATAATTGTAGTGGAGTAAAAGTACAATATTTGCCTCTGAGATGTAGTGGAGCAGAAGTGAAAGTACTGAAAATCGGAAATACTCCATGCAGTAAATTAAAAATACCTCAAAATTGTACTTATAAGTACAGTACTTGAGTAAATGTACTTAGTTACTTTCCGGCAGTGCAGCGTGGTGCTGATGTAGAAAGGGTATTATGTGGTGGTGTGTGTGTATAGGATCCAGTCTGGCTGGTGAGCTCGGGGATGTCATGACACCCCCGTGGGCTTAGAGCCGCCTAAGTGCCGGGCTTTGTAGTCCAAATAATAGAGACATAAATGGACTTGTGTCCTGGGCCCGTAATAGGCTTACAGCCATCTTACTGTACGTACAGTACAGTACACACTGGCAGCAGCCGATGTTCGCAAAGTCACCCTGATGTCACCGCAACCTTCCTCCATTATAACACTGCAACTACTGTACCGTCATCACATTAGGTTTTTTTTCTCACATATGCATACAGCGCTACTGATATATTGTGTTGGTGTTAATTGGTGTCTTTTCCTCCCCCTTTTTAATGCCTGATTTCCCTATTGTGAAAAGAGGCCAATTCACACCTGGTACATTTTCACACTTGGCAACCAAGTTCATTATATCTGAATCAGATGACAGTGAACTGGAGGTGTTTCTTTTTAGAGCCTCAAAGTTATAGATATGACATTTTTTGTATTTATTTTTTTGTGTGTATTGCTTTATTCTTAAAAAATATGCAGTGTATTTAGTGTAATATTGGAAGCTGATTTAAGCTGCCTTTTTAATAAAAACAAAATATGTAGAGAAATACCTCTACATGAATTACATTTTTAATTAGAGACAC
>NC_139942.1:55225404-55240404 GCF_963454915.1 Gymnoscopelus microlampas
ATAACGCTGCAACTACTGTACCGTCATCACATTAGGTTTTTTCTCTCACATAATGCATACAGCGCTATACTGATATATTGTGTTGGTGTTAATTGGTGTCTTTTTACACCCCTTTTTTAATGCCTGATTTCCCTATTGTGAAAAGAGGCCAATTCACACCTGGCACATTTTCACACTTGGCAACCAAGTTCATTATATTTGAATCAGATGACAGGGAACTGGAGGTGTTTCTTTTTAGAGACTCAAAGTTAGAGATATGACATTTTTTGTATTTATTTTTTTGTGTGTATTTCTTTATTCTTAAACATTATGCAGTGTATTTAGTGTAATACTGGAAGCTGATTTAAGCTGCCTTTTTAACACATTGACTGCCAGAGTTAATTCCAAATTTACCCCCTTGACTGCCAGCGATTTGCGTGTTTTTTGTTTTCTCTGTTTTCTCATTTAAATGCATTTAAGTTTCTTTTTCCCATGATTTTGAACACATACGACGATCGACCAGCAGAGCGCAGCAAAATGACACCCTCGATGACTCGCTGACTCGCCCCCCCCCTCCCTCCAGGCTCAAACAGTGAAAACAACATGAACCGGATGTGAATGTCTTCGACAATCTCTGATCGGCTTGTGATACGATGTGATACACGACGACGATGCCTGATCGTCACCCGGACCAAAGAAAATAAAAGGGGAGCTTCCCTTTGTATTTTATAGCGTGTCCAAAAAAGGGGTTTTCTCTATTCTGGACGAAAATGACCGGAGAAAAACGATGTGACCCGGAAACGATTTTTTTTTTTTACATCCGGCTTTGGGTGAGTGTGACGTAGGCGGAAAACGAAAGTGATCATGAAAAGTAAACAGACCCGCGCGATCACAGATGAAACCAATGAAAATAGCTAATATCGAGTTAACTCGATGTAGGCACGCAAGCGATGGGATCCTAATATCGAGTTAACTCGATCTAGGCAGTCAATGTGTTAATGAAAAAAAAAATATGTAGAGAAATAACTCTACATGAATTACATTTTCAATTAGAGACACAAGAAACTTTAACACAATATTACATGTACTTCTGTTCATCTTCCCTGCCGTTTAGCCCCCCCCCCCCCCCCCTTTCTTTCTCTCTGTCCAACACACACTTTATCAACACAATTCATTGGGAGCCACCTACCTATCTGTACCTGTCATTTGAGTCACAGTCTGTCACAGTCACAGTAAGGGTTCAGGCTATATGCTTACATCTTGTGAACATAGAAGAACATAGGATCCCACTTTTTGATTGCCTGCGAGTTTGGCCTTTCTTTCTGCTGCTGCAGAAACCATAGAAGAGTACAGTTCAGATGAAACATGGCTGCTCCTCTGCTTGACCACATCATCATCACAGAGTGTGTGTGATGCCCAATTGACTTCCCTATGAAGTAATCTCCTCAACCCTGAGTGCATGGGCTGGTTCGCTCTGTCAGTGCCAGGGAGTTCTTCATTGGAAATGACTAACGTTGATGACCTGCCATCACCAGACACTGAGAGATTTCTCAAGCAGTGTGATCTTCTGAGGTACGGGAATGTTCACAGGTTTCTCAATTACCGTAGTCTGAAGTTTTCTGAAGAGTTACTACAGGGGCGCCAAATCTTTATGTGATATGATTTTTCTTTTTACCATAACCACTCGAAATCTAGCATCCCTTTTCTGAGGAGAACTTTGGCCAAAAATAGCAGATCTACAAGCCCACAACGCCTCGCGCTGCGAGGCGTTGTGGGCTTGTAGATCGGCTATTTTTGGCAAAGAGGTATAGGTGTAGAGGGGAAAAAAGAGCAGACCAAGTAAACAACAAGACAGACGGGTACTCAGACAACAGGAAAAAAAAGGGGTATTGCATGTTGTGGGGCATGCGTTCACTATTTGCATCGTTCCCAACTTGCATCGTTCCTGTCTAGTTTGTATACATCTGGTTTGCATTACATTAGATAACATATGATGAAAATAAAGTTATTTCAGGCTATACTTGCTCTCTTTTCATTTGGCTCATCGCTCCTTTTAAAATAAGAGCTCAGGTCATTGACCACATTCATTCTGGCCATGATAGACTCTTCTATCCTGGGCTTTCTTTTCCAGCTGTTTTCCATGTCAGCCCACCCTGCTTGATGTCTGCCTCCAGGTCTCTGTACCAGGTGTTCTCATGGGCATGCCTCTCTTCTGTGTGCCTTGGGGGTTCGTCCATGTAAGGGCTTGACTGCCTGGCATTGTGTGTGTGTGTGTGTGTGTGTGTGTGTTGTGCATATGAGTGTGTGCGCATGTGTGTGTGCGGCCGATCCATCCCCATCTTCTTGATCTCCTCTTCCAGGGAGGTAACCTATAGGCCTGTTCCTCTGCCAGAGATCATTATTGCTGATGGTGTCTGGCTCATAGATCCTCCTCAGGCAGAGCCGTTGATGAATGTTTGTGTTTTCATCGCCGTGGCGAGGACAAGGATGCAGTGTACTTGTTCTGCATTGCACATTGCCTTTCTACTTTTCCCACCAAACAATAATTATGCTGCAAAAGAGATTGTAGAATAAGTGTGGGTGCTCAGTAACTGTACTGTCTGTGTGTAAACTCACACACTGTTGGTGTAAAGTAATTAGTACTGTACTTATTAAAGTTTTAAGGTATTTTTACCTTACTGGACAGTGGCGTGCACAGACATTTTGAGGGGCAGGTGCTCAAGTAAATTATAATTTTTTGTTTACTTGGTCTGCTCTTTTTTCCCTCTACACCTATACCTCTTTGCCAAAAATAGCAGATCTACAAGCCCACAACGCCTCGCAGCGCGAGGCGTTGTGGGTTTGTAGATCGGCTATTTTTGGCTAAAGTTCTCCTCAGAAAAGGAATTCTAGGTTTCGAGTGGTTATGGTAAAAAGAAAAATCATATCACATAAAGATTTGGCGGACCCCCTGTAGTAACTCTGAGGACCCCCTGTTGAAGACCCCTGCTGTAAACTGGAAAATAAAATATTTTTTTCTTTTTTTCAAAAGGGCACTTCTGGTCAAGAGGGCAAAGGGCAGGCGCTCAAGCACCACCTAGAGTCTATCTGTGCACGTCCCTGCATACAGGTGCGTCCTCTCTCTCCACTTCTCTCTCTACTTTTCAGTGTCGCCACTAGAGGGAGCTAACAACGCATCACGATGCGTTGTTAGGTTGAATAAAAGTTCTTGACGATAAGCCACACCGTTGTGTCACAGTTAAGAAGAGTACCGCCGGAAGGGCAGGATAGAGAGAGGAGGGGGGCAATTTAATCGTTATTTGATACCCCCCGTTGCTTTCTACACACACACACACACACACACACACACACACACACACACACACACACACACACACACACACACACACACACACACACACACACACACACACACACACTTACACGCACACAGGCATCCCTTTAGCAGCTATAATTTCCCCCCATGGGGCTTTCTGTCAATTTCTTCCGAGACTCATAATTGCCTCCCCGGCCCCTGTGTGTAATACACGCTGGGTGAGCCTGAATTTGAGCCTACACTCTATACCTATGACTAAAGATGACTTTATTGATCAACCCCCACTCACTAACACACACACACACACACACACACGCACACACACGCACACGCTTGTATTAACTATCCTTGTGGGGACGTCGAAAACTATTCTTTATTAACCCATTAAAGGACAACTTTAGTTTTTTACAACCAAGGTTTATGTTTTAGATTGTAATTAAAGTAAATAAAATATGAGTGTTAAAATGTTTAAATGTACTGCTTTCTATAGTTTTAGCAATTTTCGCGATCTTTTTTTACAGTGGGCGGGGGCATTCTGTCCGGTGGCTAAATATGTATTTTTTTACACAATAACCCGGTGTTTTCTTTATTATTATTTACAGTAGCTCTTCTAGCCCCCAATAACTCACATCTGGCCATCAAAGATCACAGGACCTTTTTTATCGTGTAAAAAAGGCATATTTAGCCACCGGACAGAATGCCCCCGCCCACTGTAAAAAATATCGCAAAAAATGCCAAAACTGTAGAAAGCAGTAAATGGAAAAAAAATAACACTCATCTTTTATTTACTTTAATTACAAGCTAAAATATAAACCTTGGTTGTAAAAAACTAAAGTTGTCCTTTAAGGGTCGTTGGGCGTTGTCGCTCGGATCAGCGGGGATCGCGCCACAATCATTGTTGTTTTGTCCTCCTGCACGTAGCGGGAAAAAAACAGCATCCGTAGCGCGAGAATTTCAAGGGCCGCGCCCGCTCGCCTCACCGCCCTTCAACTTATCTGCGTGTCCCAAATAATCGCCCGCCTCTCATTGAAAATGAATTGGCTCATCAAGACCTGAGGCCCATTCTAAACATGTCTTCTAACTCCCAACAGTTATCTGAAAAATATATGTTGCTATGATATCAGCTTGTCTCAAACGTTTTCAACGTCGTTCGTGCCTTCAAACCACGGCCTCCACTTTCCTCTCTCTCACCCACACAGCTTGGCGTGGAAAGGCTGTGTTAGAGCCACGCATGGTGTAATAATGTGAAACTATTATTTCTAGCACTGCGGGCCAGGCTCCATCATCAGACCATCACCCCGTGTTGGCCCGCTGCATGCAGTGTAGGTGGTGGTTGATGAGAGCATGGTGGAAGATGCTACCAAAATAATGATACAGAAAGAGGTTGGGACCGTGGAGATTATGCCTGGTTTCTCTCTCTCTCTCTCTCTCTCTCTCTTTCTCTCTCTCTCTCTGGCCGTGGGCTTATATAACCTTGGCCGCCCATTACAGATGATCGCCAGCGATGAATAAAATGAGAGTGAGAGAGAGAGCACCAGAAACACATGATATTTGGCACCGGGTCTGGAGATTGGGCAACAGATTGCTTTAGAGCTATAAGGACCCTTATGGCACTGGGTTTACTGTTAACCCATTAAGACCGGGAACGCATCAACGTAAATCAGGGGTCTTCAACAGGGGGTCCGGGACCCCTAGGGGGTCCTCAGAGCTACTATAGGGGGTCCGCCAAATCTTCGTGTGATAGGATTTAGTTTTCTTACATTAACCACTTGAACCCTATAATTCCTTTTCTGAGGGGAACATTAGCCGAAAATAGCCGATCTACAAGCTCTCAACGCCTCGCGCTGCGAGGCGTTGAGAGCTTGTAGATCGGCTATTTTTGGCAAAGAGGTATAGGTGTAGAGGGAAAAAGGAGCAGACTAAGTAAAACAAAAAACTTTAATCTGATACACAATTTATAGAGTAGGGGGTCCCTGCTTCATCTCTCTCTCAGCTAGGGGGTCCTTGGCCTGAAAACGTTGAAGACCCCTGATGTAAATACTTTAACCATTATCTTGTACTTTGGCTGTTTTTGAAACATCATGACAATTTGTGCAAAAATTTGAATATATATATTTTTACATTTGTAACTCAAATTTTTGCTTCTGGGCGGTCCCAGGAACAAGATATTTTGAGATGGAGGTCGACGGCCAAATGCATATCATCTTTGGGGCCCTTGAAATATTATTTTTTGAGAACCACTGATTATTGCAACATACGTTTTTTCAAAAAACATTTGTAGAATCCCCAGAAGCAAAGATTTGAGTTAAAAATGTTCGCTTTGAAAAAAATATATAATCACAAAATGTTCACGATTTTTCAAAAATACCAGATATACAAGCTCATAGTGCGGCACTCGGTGCCGCGATAGAGCTTGTATATCTGGTATTTTTGAATAGCCAAAGTATAAAATAATGGTTGAAGTGGTTCAAATCTAAAATGACATGTGCGTTCCCGGTCTATATGGGTTAAAGGGCAAGACCACTTTGGTAGAGGTTTGGGTTGTGTATGTAACTCCAAAGGTGGTCAAGAAATCTAAAATAATTGCTGCATTGATTAGAAATTGATAATTCAAAATATGCTCCTCATTGACTTATATTGTACGGTGAAACAGCTCTCAAAGTCACTCTTTTAGCATGTAAACGAACGTAAACAAAGTTGATTCAGACAATATAGAACATCACCAAACCCAGTACTGTTTTTTTTTAATAAAAATGTTAACTTACTGTTGATTTAGCTATTTTTATTAGAAAGAAAACCTGGACTGGATCAGCGGATCCAGATCCGGATCTTCAAATAGTAAAATCATCAGGAAGTTAACATTTTTATTACAAAAATAAACAGTACTGGGTTTGGTGATGTTCTATATTGTCTGAATCAACTTTGTTTGTGTTCGTTTATGGGCTAAAAGAGTGACTTTGAGAGCTGTTTCAGTGTACAATGTAAGTCAATGAGGAGCATATTTTTGATTATCAATTTCTAATTAATGGAGCAATTATTTTTCATTTATTGTCCACCTTTGGAGTTACTTCATGGCAAGGTAACTACACAAACCAAACCTCTACCAAAGTGGTCTTGCCCTTTAAGATCATAGGTGGTTCATGTGGGTGTGCTGCCCACTTCTGCTTTCATAAAAAGAAGAAGAAGAAGAAAAAGAGAGAGAGAAAAAAGAAGAAAAACTGTGGGTCCAGTCTCTGGCTGAAAACCCGGCTTGTTCAGAAACCCATTTCACAGTCAGTTTAACAGCCAACTCCACCAGGAAATATTCATCCCTTCGTTTCGTCCAACACCACAATCTCTTCAAGGGAAATTGGAGTTCATTTTCTGTGGAAATGAAGTTCATATTTCTTTTGTTTATTACAGAGTGGGAGAGGGAGCGAGAGGGGGGAGGGGGAGGGGAGGGGGAAGTCATAAAATTGAAGATACTCTGTTGTTTGTGGAACAGTATCCATTTTCCAGCATGCAGTAATCCAAAGAACAAATGGTTAATTTTCTTCTTTTTATTGTGAGGCCATAAACAGCAGAGTACATTACATGGTGTGCTGAACACTGTGTAAAATATTTGAGTTATGCCTTTCAGAAAACGATCCACAGAGATCCAGGTATACACGATAAGTAGTTTACACACATTCACACTTTTTTTTCTACAATAAGACATCAGAGAATTCTTTATATAAGTTTGTCCCTTATAGCTACACATGGGACTTTAACCAGTTTGGGTTATTTGGTTGAATGGACTGAAAATGGTCTCTTGCCGTACTAGAAGGCACCAAATAACATTAGATTAACCCAAATATGTTTTGCCGTTCCATTATACTTATAAGTTATTGTATTTACAAGGCAGTAAAAGAGCAAATCTCTGCTAAGAAGCTTGCCCTACCTCCCTCCATCTGTCTGTCTGTGTGGTAAGAAATAACCACTGAACACCTCCCCCCCCAACCTCGCACGCACGAACGCTGCTGCTGCTGTACACAATGCTCCATAAATTACTGCAGTGTGCACGTAAGCCTACTGTACATACATACATACATGCATACACTTACTATATATATACATGTATATGTCACAGGGAAATTGAAAAAGGAGCGCTCGTTTTTAGGTGCAGAACTTCGGCGCGAGGCTTTTCGAGACAGGTGTTTTTTTAACAAATATACATACGTAAATACACGTATGTATGTACACACACACAAACACACACACACACACACACACACACACACACACACACACACACACACACACACACACACACACACACACACACACACACACACACACACACACACACACAGCAGAATTGGAAAAACGTGCAGGCTCTTGCTCAGTATCTGGACTTCAATTCAATTAAATCTTTATTTCAGACCCAAGGAGATCCATATCACAACAATTATACAATACAACACAATCAAATAACAGAAATAAAAATAAAAAATACATTGCAAAAAGCCCACATTGTTCAGTGTTCAACGTGCGCCAATGGTTCCACAGTCATACAATACACAATATCAGTATTAATGTTCCCTTATTTAGCTGTTTGATCATTATTTGTAACCTCACTGTTCTCACCGCCTGATACATTTCTGTCAATGCTCTGCAGCATTGCCTGAATATTGGATTTCTAGATTAAATCATGTATTGTATTGACTAATTGTCCCGCTTCAATCTTGTGGACTGGGTTGCCTTTCAATATACCAATTTGATCTAATATTATATGTGTGTGTTGCTGGTTCCCCGTTCTCAGACAATACAACACAATTAGTTGGTTATGTGGAATAGATTTTTTTGTATGTCAGTGTGTGTCCCTTGACAAATAAAGAAATTAAATGAAAAAATAATCAAATTGTGATTCACCAGGTCTTTGGGTCGGTGTTGATGAACCCAATATAGTTGATGGTTATTTATATTAAAGCATTAGAGCAGGGGTCTTCAACAGGGGGTCTTTAGAGTTACTATAAGGGGGCCGCCAAATCTTTGTGTGATATATATATATATATATATATATATATATATATATATATATATGTATATGTATATGTATATGTATATATATATGTATGTATATATATATATATATATATATATATATATATATATATATATATATATATATATATATATATATATATATATATATATGTATATATGTATATATATATATGTATGTATATATGTATATATGTATATGTATGTATATATGTATGTATGTATGTATGTATGTATGTATGTATGTATGTATGTATATATGTATATATGTATATATATATGTATATATATATATATATATATATATATATATATATATATATATATATATATATATATATATATATATATATATATATATATATATATATATATATATATATATATATATATATATATATATATATATATATATTTTTTTTTATTTTTACATTAACCACTTGAACCCTAGATTCCCTTTTCTGAGGAGAACTTTAGCCAAAAATAGCAGATCTGTAAGGCATTGTGAGCTTGTAGATCGGCTATTTTTGGCAAAGAGGTATGGTGTAGAGGGAAAAAAAGAGCAGACCAGGTAAAAAAAAAGAAGAAGTTTAATCTACAACACAATTGTATACAATACAGAGGGGCTTCATCTCTCTCTCTCACCATATGGGTGTTTGTCCTTCCAGCGTATGGGTGCAAGCTATAGTGAAATCATAGTGATTCTCAAAATTGTTTTCATTTCAAAGACCCCAGTTTGATTTTGCGGGAGGTGTAGTTCCAGACTCCATAGCATTCGGAGATTGTGGAATAGTTGTCTGGCCACGCAAAACGACTGCATACTGCGTGCATACCCAACCCTGATAAGGGCTTTTAACACCATACGCCCTCACCCCCGCTTGGACTTGGCAGGGTCGCATTGCTGTGGCCCCTCATGTGAATACACAACACAATTCAACTCTTGACGTGGGCGGGCGTGCATGTGAGACGAGCGCAAAGTTAACTAACACATCCATTTTGTACTTTTACTCAAGTACACTTTGAATACGGGTCTTCTACTAGTAACAGAGTATATACGTTGCGGTATTGATACTTTTGAGTAAACATTTCAGTACTTCTTCCTCCACCACCGGTCATTAGGTGTGTTGCTGGTGGATTGCTTTTCATTACCGTTAAGAGCAGTGCACTTTGCTCAGCTCAGCGCCATGCTGCTCATTTCCACAGAGCCATCATGGAAGAAAAGCCTCGGAAAAGGTAATTTTCTCCCAAGAGCAAAGCTCATGTCCTTGTGTAGGAGGTACAGAGTCAACAACACATATATGGCACCTCCAGAGCGTAACCCAGGAGACCCTACGGCTATAGGCAGGTGTCTGCCAGAGTTGCCATGTCTGCTTAGTTAGTGCCAATTGCCTATAAGCTGTAATCCTGGGCGCTACTCTCCCTCTGCCAGCCCGGGGAGAGCCCCGAACTGAGCTCATTTGCTTCCTTCAATGCATGAGGAGTGAGCAGGCCGCTTCTTATCACCTGACAGGGGGGAGTTTCCCAGGTAGAACGTATAGCGTGGAAGGAACACGTTATTGCAACCAGTTCCTTTCCCCTCCATCAGGCACCCCGGCTGACCAGGGGGAGGCCGTATAGAAACCAGGTTTACTACATGTTTTTTTTGTGAGGGTACCTACCCTAGGGGACACGGGGAGAACATGTAAACTCCACACATATAAAGGCCCTTTCACCAACCCCACCTAGGGTATGGGCGCTGATGACTGATGACTTTGCGGGCTTTGTTTTTATGTAAAGTTGCTTGTAAATATTAGTGGTTGCGGGTTGCTTTTGTTTTGGGCTTGTTTCTAAAGTGTAGTTGCTTATTTTGCGCTTGCGTCCTAATGTTGTTTATTACACGGCTTGGTTGAATGCTCGATTCTGATTGGTCAGTCATCGGTCATTATTTCTGGATAATGACCGATGATAATGACCGGTGCGACCGACGAGGAAACTGTGTAATCAGAGACTCAGAACACCTGCTCATATCAACCTCCGCTGCTTTGTTTTATGCTTTATCCAACATGACAGCCATGTAAACAAACAACCAATGTCATTTACAACTAAACGTTGCTCTCAAGAATGTTTTTGAAAACATTTGAAGTGAGAAATAGACGATGCAATGACCGAAAAGTGATTCTATTTGATCCACTGCACTTCCTTGTTTATCGTGGCGGTATGCAAATCGGCAGTATATAGAATGGGGGCGAGTGTGTTTTGGGGCGAGTTTTTTTTCTATTTTGTCATTTGTTTTCCGAGGCAAACTCCGCCCATCCCAATAGGCTACTTATGGAATACTTTCATTGCCGTAAGCAAGGAAATACTTTGTTTTGTTGTTACTTTTGGGTAAATTTATTTATGTATTTATTAAGTAGCCGTGTAATAACCTTCAGGGCGATTAACCACCTCGGCTTCGCCTCGGTGGTTAATCGCCCTGTCGGGCTTTAAATTTCAATAATGACTGCCTCCCCATGCACTATCCCTTGCTTAAACTAGTGTTTCTCAAACATTTTCATATCAACAATCCAAAATTAATATGTATTTTTTCACGGACTCCTCCATCTAAAAGTATTTTGTGTGAATTTCCCTGGGAAATAATTGGCTACTCACAGATAAAAATAAAAAAGACAGAAAGACAAAAACACATGCTGTAGGGAAAGTGCCACCAGGCACTCTGTGTGCCTAACCTGGCATTGGCCAGACTGATAACATGGATTATACAACAGGTAGTTCCCACCAAGCAATCTGATTGGTTGAAATAGCTTTCTAGCCGTGCTTCAAACCAGCATCATAGCACGGGCCGAATCACATTAATAAATCACTCCGCAGTGCAGTCCAGTCCGCACCTGATTAGACCATTATATGGCACAGCTGTGCTGTGAAGTCACTCTGTCCCACGGTAGGAAAACAAACAGACAGTAGCCTGACCCACCGCCGCCACCGGAGAACAAACAGCTATGCAAAATGGACTATGTTGTTAATTTGGTGGATTTACGGTTGATCAATGGTCAGAAGGTTATAAATATCCTCCTGTGTAAAGTAAAATGACTCCCATTTCGTTAACAGTCCAGTAGGCTATATGCTCCGTCGTACGACCGTGTCACGCGGCCAAAATAACTGATCTACAAGTTCACAACGCGTCGCGATCGCGACGCGTTGTCAGCTTGTAGATCAGTTATTTTGGCCGCGTGACACGGTCGTACGACGGAGCATATAGCCTACTGGAATTCATTCCACTGCGCAAGCATTGATAGCTCAGCTGTGTTGATGAGACGGCGCCTCAAACTCAAAGCACTGCTACAGGGACTATTTAATGTCTCTCAGTCAAAAACTCTTCTCTTTACAGGGAAACGGACAATAGCGAAACATTTTTATTATTAATTGCCCCACAATATGAATACATTTGGATGTGTTTTGTTGGTAACTGTTGTATAATCGCAATATTACACTCGAGGGTGTGCTTTACCTTACATTATTGGCACTTCAGTGATGCTGGCGGAACTCGGCTGGCGCCTCGTTCCTGACCGCATCACTGTCGTGCCAATAATGACGGTAAAGCACACCCTCTCGTGTAATATTGCTTAATTCACTCTCACCAGGTTCCTCCCCGGTATCAGTCTGGACTTCGGCCCATAGGGAGCGAGTATGAGAAATCAATGACTGCGTTTCAACTGCTGTCCGTACAAACAGTGAAAAGCATCAAAATCATTTTCTGATTTCTCATACTCGCTCCCTATGGCAGGGCCGAAGTCCAGACTGATACCGGGGAGGAACCTGGTGAGAGTGAATCCACGTTATCAGTCTGGCCAATGCCAGGTTACTCTGTGTCTGCTCCAAAATAAGGTCCTTAACCCATTGAGACCTGAAGCCGATTCTACATGTCTCCTAAATCTCAACAGTTTTCTGAAAAACATATGTTTCTATATCAGTGGTGCTCAATCTTTTTCATGTCAAGGACCCCCAAAATTATATGAATTTGGCCGCGGACCCCCATCAAAATATTTTGTTCCCCCAGAAGCAACAATTTGAGTTAAAAATGTTCGCTTTAAAAATATATATATTCAAAGATTTTCACACATTTTCACGATTTTTCAAAAATAGCAGATCTACAAGCTCGTAGCGCGGCACTCGGTGCCGCGCTATGAGCTTGTATACAGATGTGCCACTTCAAAACTTCACACGTTACTGTTCTTTCCCTGAAAGTGGCCTGAAAAGGCATGTTTTCCTCCCTGTTCTGCCCTTAAAATTGCACTGTTTTGCCCCTGAAAATAAGTTGTCACTAAACCCCCCCGTTTTTCCCTTCAACAGACACCCATATGCATGAGAACAAAAGAATGTGTGTTGAGAAGGTGTCAGACTCATTATGAGGCGAAAGGTGATTTGAAGAGTTGCTCAAATTAATTAGCATCATAAAAGCAGTGATCATCAAAATAATTCATCATTTTAAATGCCCTTCTTTGTCCCTCTTATTGCCCTGGGAATCCCCTGAAAATTTACTGTCTTGGCGATGGCAGGACATGTGAAGTTTTGAAGTGGCACATCTGTATCTGCTATTTTTGAATAGCCAAAGTGTAAAATAATGCTTTTTAGCTCAAATCTAAAAATGACACAGTTCCAGGTCTTAATGTGTTAACTGTTATCTGTTATCCAGAAGCCAGGCAGAAAAATGTGTGTGTATGAGCTAATATGACTCATGCCACACTACACAGTAGTTGAAGTTTTGCCCTGACGTTTTGCTAAAACAAAATGGAGTGGAGAGTCGTTTGTACCACACACTGGAGCTAATAGATATTCTTGTCAGAGAAAAGCCTTGATAAAATGGCTGAGGATTTTGAGAAGGCTGTACTGGGCTCTAAAACATTTATTACAAATTGGATTAAAAAAAACATGAAGAGCTGGAGAGAAAAAGAGAAAGATGACTCCTCACATAACAATTTCACAGTAGGAATTGTCTGATGGTATCTCAGCACTGCACTGGGATGTTTAAGTCGTGTAGCGACAGTTTAATCCATCTAGACCGGCGGGAACGCATCTGTGTCATTTTTTCACATTTCTTTGGCTATTCAAAAATAGCAGATCTACAAGCTCATAGCGCGGCACCGAGTGCCGCGCTATGAGCTTGCAGATCTGCTATTTATAGAAAAAATCGTGAACATTTTTGCAAATCTTTGAATATATATATATATATTTTTTTTTTTTAAGCGAACAAAATATTTTGAGATGGGGGTCCGCGGCCAAATACGTATCATTTCGGGGGTCATTGACATAAAAAAAGTTTGAGAACCACTGATATTATAGCAATATACGTTTTTTTTCTCGAAAAACTGTCCCCAGAAGCAAAAGATTTGAGTTACAAATGTTTGCTTATGTAAAAACTATATATATTCAAAGATTTGCTTTAATGTCCAAGATTTTTCAAAAAATAGATCTACAAGCTCATAGCACGGCACTCGGTGCCGCGCTACGAGCTTGTAGATCTGCTATTTATTTATAGCCAAATAAATCTAAAAAATGACACAGATTATTTCCCGGTCTTAATGGGTTAAAATGTCCAATTAAAGGAGAAAACGGTCAGGAAAATGTCACAGAAAATACTGCTTGCACCTCAGCTCACTCTAGAAACCTATAACAAGGCAGGCTAAATAGGCTACGTAAATCAAATAAGCTTTTCCTATCTTACTTGTTGTTTACTAGATAACAAAGTATGAACTCAGAGTGTAAATATGTTGTCTGTTGACCTGGAAAGATAGTTTACACTTTCAGATTTACGTTCCTGGTGTATTTATTAAACAGCACTAGTAGGAGGGAGACGTTAGTCTGCTTCCAAGCCCGATTTAGTAACGATTTAAAAGGATAGTTCACCCCCAAAATTACCTCTTTTTTTCCTATCGATTAGTCACCCCATGGAGACTTGAACTCATGGATATTTTCTTGTCTTTGTCGCATTCCTAAGCCAATAACTTGATGACCGGCAGCGGTACCGGCAGGAGACGCAAAGGAGACTCTTTGTGTACTCGTTGCGATATGAACTATCCCTTTAAGTTCTGGCAGAGTTGCGGTAGTCGAGGGTAGTCGGTAGTCACACTGTATAGACAATTCCACAGAGCGGCAATCATATAACTGCGGTGTCAATCGGGTGCCGCTCCGCACCGCGACATCAAAGCTACAGGCAGCTTCTCAGTGGATTCGGCTATAGTCGCAGTTGTAATCGCGTGTGCGTACGTGCGTGTGTGCGCTGAGTGCCGCACTATGAGCTTGTAGATCTGCTATTTTTCAAAAAATCTTGAAAATATGTGCAAATCTTTAAATCTTTCCTTTTTAAAAGGTGAAAACTTTTAACACAAATCTTTGCTTCTGGGGGTCCCTGACACAACATATTTTCAGGCGGGGGTCCGCGGCCAAATACATATCAATTTGTGGGTCCTTGGTCACGAAAAAGTTTTAGAACCACTTGTTTTAGATGTAGTAAACAGATAGTAAACGGATCAATCCCCTCGGTGAGATTCATTCGTATCCCTGTGTGACCTTGTGTTATTATTTTCTTGTTCTGGTATCTAATTATTGTAATGTTCGTTAACACTGCTGTTTGCCCAGTGATTTTTGGACACATTTGGAAACAAGCCGTTGGGCATTTTGTGTTTTTTTATCCATGTTGGTGGTTATTT
>NC_139942.1:55245404-55402600 GCF_963454915.1 Gymnoscopelus microlampas
GCACAAGACATTTTCAGATGGGGGTTAGGGACAAATATACATTTTGGGGTCCATGACAAATATTTGAGAATCCAATAATAATTTAAATGTTTTGAAGCAAGCCAAAAATAATCAAATTTGCTTTAAAAACGAGCCCATCCCACCTCATCCCACATCATCGTGAAGGCCCACGATGGCCCTCGTAAAAAATAACATACATTTGTGGGAAGTGAATGCATGATCCTTTTACAGTGCTACAGTATGTGGATGTAATGCTACCTTCTGTGTGTGTGAGTAGTGGACAAAGTACCACCGCTACGCACACGCTCAGCACACACTGTACGTATAGGGGGCACCGCGGTGCAGAGGGGGAACCGCGGTGCCAAGGCCGATCATCATAATAACTAAATGATTCATTATTTTCATTTACATGTAACTACAATTAGGCACCATAGCATTAGACCGTTATAGGCAAAAAGATCCTCTCACACTATAGCCCTCTCACACCATAACGCTCTCAAACCATAACCTTTGTATGGATTTGATTTGTGTTGAATACACTATTGTAAGTATACATGTACTGTATAGTATACGTACATCCTGTAATGTTTTCAGTGTTGCAGAACAGAACATGAAACGTGTTCATAGCCACAGAGTCTGACGCCTGCATGGTGTTTGTTAGATTCAGTGTGAATGTTATTGGAACAGAATAAACCTCCTAAAAGAACATGAACACGTTGTTGTTGTTCCTCAGATCTCAGACAGCATGACGATCAATATGTCTGAATACAAACCAGGGTGCTCCCACAGTGAGATCAGGGCTCAGAAAGCATTACTCTGCCTAGGCTTCAGCCTTTTGTTCTAAAAGAAAATAAGCATAGTGTTGTAAGAAAATAACACGGGAATTTAGATATTAACCCATTAAGACCGGGAAAGTATCTGTCATTTTAGATTTTAACCACTTTGACCATTATCTACTTTGGGCTATTCAAGAATAGCAGATCTACAAGCTCATAGATATACGAGATATACAAGCTTATTATATCTGCTATTTTTGTAAAAAATTATGATAAATGTATGAATATATATTTATTTGTAACTGAAATCTTTGCCTCTGGGGGATTCTACTAATAAATATAAAGTCTTCTAAATCATTTCAAGGACCCCCAAAATTATATGTATTTGGCCACGGACCCCCCATATCCAAAAATGTTGTTCCAGGGACCCCCCAGAAGCAAAGATTTGAGTTACAACATTTCGCTTTAATAAATAAATATATTCAAAGATTTGTACACATTTTAACGACTTTAAAACCGAGTGCCGCGCTGTGAGCTTGTAGATCTGCTATTTTTGAATGGCCCAAAAGTATAAAATGATGATTAAAGTGGTTACACAGATGCGTTCCCGGTCTTAATGGCTTAAAATAAACGTTTGTCTTCTTGGACTTTGAGCCTGATATCTAGTTGATTGCCGTTCTCTCCCCTGCCGTATGAAAGTCCGTTTATGAGGGATGATTCATCTCTATAATAGCTACATCTCCGCCCGGCTCTGAAATTGACTGCAGGCGAGAAATGTTACAACATCAAATGGGAAAAAAGTTGTCTGTGCATGAGTGGTGAACACCTGCTGTGAGTGTAGAGCTGATTGACTATTTAATGTCGTAAAAAGCTATAGCATTATACAGGATGTGCCTGAAGATCCCGCTGGCTTATTGATCTACTGTAGAAGCTTATAGAACAAAAAGGCAGAACAGAACGCTCACACAGAATCACACACAGAGACAGATACGCAAACAGACCACAAATCATTCTCATATACAGTATAGTCCACCACACATAGTAGGTAATCGAAATCAGTGGGTGTAAAGTAACTACTGCTATGTACATTTACTCAAGTACTTCATTTACAATGTTGTGGTACTTTTACTTTACTGGAGTATTTCCAATTTCCAATACTTTTACTTCTACTCCACTATACATCTCAGAGGCAAATTATGTACTTTTACTCCACTACAACTATTTGACAACTTTAGTTACTGGTTACTTTGCAGATATAAACTAGAAAAAGTGCTCCTCGGAGCACAGGTCTCCGCCAGGTCAGGTAAGCTATTGTGGCCTCCTGGTGGCGCTATAATAGGCCAACATGAAAAGGGTGCCATTTCTTCTTAGGCCTTGCACGACAATCGGACACTGACTGCATTCATGATTTGAGGCATTTTGTTAAAAACATGTGTTTCGCTAAATTAGACCTGTTGGTGGCGCTATAACAGGCCAATGTTAAAAGGGTGGCATTTGTTCCTCAACATAGTGTGAATGTGCGTGCAAAGTTTGAGCGCAATTGGACGGTGCGTTCATGATTTGCGGAATTTTGTTCAAAACAAGCCAATAATGCAAACTTTAGATGTCAATCTTAGCCAATCAGTATGGAATATAAAAAATCAAACACATCCGTCGTGATCACATGACTATAGAGATCATGTGTACCGATTTGCGTGACATTTGGATAAAATTGGAAGGAGTAGTATAAAAAAATGTGTTTTACATAAGTCGGCCTCCTGGTGGCGCTATAAAAGGCAGATGTGAAAAATGCAGGGCAAAGGTTTTTCCTTGACCTATAGGGAGTGTGCGTACAAAGTTTGACACAGATCGGTGCAATTATAGGTAAAAACACGAATCGGCCTGTTATAGCGCCACCATGTGGCTGATTTGAAAATGTTCAAATGGTAGTTCTTCCTCGGCCTAATGGGAATGTGCGTGCAAAATTTCACGGAAATTGCATGCTGTGTTCATGATTTGAGGCATTTTGTTCAAAACGGAGCACTCCTGCAAACTTTGGAAGACATTTTTAGCCAATCAGGATGGAATATGAGAAATCTGAAAGACCCGTTTCGTTTAATGACTATAGAGATACTGTGTACCGATTTGCGGGATTTTTGGACAAAATCTGTAGTAGTACTGTCAAAAAATGTGTTTTGCACAAATCGGCCTCCTGGTGGCGCTATAACAGGCCCCTGTGAAAAAATTGGGGCAGAGGTTCTGCTCTGGTATCCAGGGAGTGTGTGTGCACAGTTTGGCTGCGAGCAAGCCAACGGTGCCAGAGATTAGCTGTACACAGACAGATCGAATGACGGACGGACACACGGACGGACACACGGACACACGGACGGACGGACAGGGGGTAAAACATACTCTCTCGCCATGCCTTTCGGCCTGGCGGAGACAATTATTACATTATAAAACATACATTAACCACATTAGCCCTGTTTTTTACCTAGGCTATTTGAAAATAGCAGATCTACAAGCTCACAACGCGTCGCAATGCGACGCGTTGTGAGTTTGTAGATCTGCTATGTTCAAACATTTTAGTACTTTTAATTTAAGTACATTTTGATACCAATACTTTTGTACTTCTACTTGAGCACATTTTTAATTCCAGACTGTTACTTGTAACAGAGTACTTCTACATTGCAGTATTGATACTTTTACTTAAGTAGAGTACATTTTCCACCACTGATCGACAACTGTCCAAAGTAAGGATGCCTTGTCAAGGACATACTAGACTGAAAGAACCAGCCCAATCGATGGTTTTGAAGGGCGGATCCAAACCCAGCCGCCCGGATTCGTGCGGCGCTTCCTATTGCTTCACCAATCTATGTCCCCGCCTCCCCATGGGTTTCCGAGGCTAAGGACATACTGGTTGGCTAAAGCAAACCTGAATTGGTTTGATGTAATGTGTGTTATATATTTTGTCCCACCCAAAAGGACAACACCTTAATGTTGTCACCAGTCATAATAATTTAAGCACATGCATATTTCTAGGTCAATTCAAGCTGTAGCTTATTTGCTATTGTCATAAAACACAAATCAGAGAGTGATGGCAGCGATGATGTCACTTGAATATTTCCCTTGTCAAAACAACACATTACTCACATTTAATTGAGTGGAGTGGGGGTGGGGGCGCGGGGGGGGGTTGGGGGGTTTGGGGTGTAGACAAGCATTGGATGTGATGTACGGAGGCCCATTCAGGCCCAGATGATGAAGGGCCCATGTAATTTTCCGAGTCACGCACGGCGCCTCGCGCCTCGCAATTCATACATGCACTGATTGAGATTGTCATTTACCGGAGATTCTACCGTTTACGACTCTGCCCCCCCGACGATCGTATCGCGGCGAACTCGGATTCTAGTCAATTTCTTTTTGGCATCGGTCCACATTAAGCAGCAGCTTATTGGATTTCTGTAAGTGGTGCAACATAACAGCCGGCTATTTCACCAAGTGAATTGAGGGTGGGATGAAAAGATAGGAGAAAAAAAATAGACCAATTTTTTTTAATGAAAATATTCACCTCCAGTTATCTGTGAGCGGGGGTCTCTAACGCACACCGTTGTGCCACTGCATACAAAGCTGCCGTGTGTGTGTGTGTGTGTGTGTGTGTGTGTGTGTGTGTGTGTGTGTGTGTGTGTGTGTGTGTGTGTGTGTGTGTGTGTGTGTGTGTGTGTGTGTGTGTGTGTGTGTGTGTGTGTGTGTGTGCGGGCTATGCACATTGAAAACAATGGAGGCAGCAGATAACCGCCTGCTAAGCACTTATCGTGAGGTGAGGCCCCCACCTGCTCGTCTCACTACTGCAGAGAGAACCTTGCAGAATTCAGAATCAGATTGTTTTGTGTATTGCCAGAGACTGTATGTTTACACATAATGAGGAATTGGTCTCAGTGAGCAGGATAGAAACATTTGCAAACTATTTACTCAAAATGTACATGAGCAAAAATAAGCTGTCATTTTATATATATATATATATATATATATATATATATATATATATATATATATATATATATATATATATATATATATAGCCAAGGATGGCATGATTAATCACCCCGTGCCAGACAGTGCTAACCACCATTGCTTTTACATCTTGTTTCAGACTGCTAATTAGAATAATGAAATCACAGAATAAGTCGATATTTTAAATATAAACCTGGCATAGAATGACAGCCAATAATTTAATATGAATTCTGATTAAAGTTGACTGTGCATGAGTGGTGAAACACCTGCTGTTAGTGAAGCTGATTGACTATTTAATGAGGTTTTTACTTTTTACTGCAAGGTTGAGTACTTTCAGGGCCGCAGCTGGCCATTTGGGTGACCTGATCACAATATATGTGCGGTGTTCCAGACCAGACCAGTCCACTCCAGAGTCCAGACACACAGCTACGCAGCAAGCTCATTGTCGTGCCTGGTGTTGGTGCTAAATAACACTTTAACCCACTGCAAGTGGTGTAAAGTAACAACGTACATTTATTCAAGTACGCTACTTTCAAGTCAAATTTTGAGGTATTTTTTACTTTACTGGAGTATTTCAAATGTTCAATACTTGATCCAAATATTGTACTTTTACTCCACAACATTTATTTGAAAACCTTTACTAGTTACTTTGTAGATTTTGATTACTATTATAAAACATACATTAACCACTTCAGCCCTATATACATTTCGACACACCCAACAGCGTCTGCACAGCCTCAGGTGGCTAAAGGAATCAGCATGAACTCTCAAGAGCATCGTCTTGATGAACTGCTCAACATTAGATGGGACGAGGCTGGGTTTGTTGTGATCACGTTATTTACGGGTATACTCTTCTCTGGAAGTCATAGGATCACTCATAGGTTGGCGAAGAGCGCAGCGCCATCTAACGTCAACACTGAAAACACTGTTCTGGGCCTTGGAAAAAATGTACGTGTTACACGTTATTGGCACTGAATGAGTTAACCACACCACACTTGTGCGTAAACATAATGGCTATATGTAAGCTATAAACATTTGATTGGTTGGCGCACCTCCAACCAATCGAATGCGAACGGCTGAACATCCAGAAACTTGCAGACAGAGCTATGTCTTGGAGGTGTGCTGTATCCCACAATGCAATGTTGTTGTTTCTAATATCTACTCTCAAAACAATGGACCCATTTAAACAGATGTTACCATAGCATGATCATAGCGGGGCAGAGACAGCTGCAGCTAATTCAATTAATATCGAGTCTGATTGATTTAGAAATGCCAAAGGAGAAGCAAGCACTGACAATAGTCAATATTATTAGCGATGCTTGCTAACTGGGGGCACCTTAATGAAACATACCTACGAGGTAATTGATTTTGGCTGCAGCTGCGTTTACCCTGCGGTGACACTGTGAAGGCGTCAGAGCCAGTCAGTCAATAAAATATACTGAATATAATGCACGGCTCTTCTTTGCCACCTCCGTGTCTCTCTCTCTCTCGTTGTCGGTGAAAGTTGTGAAATGTGGTCCTTTATACGGGGACCTACCACGGGTCACGGTGCCCTGTGTCAGGCACCCGGAACCAGTGGCAAGCTAATCTCTCAAGAACAGATTCTGCTCTGCGTTTGAATCTGTCGGGGGGGTTCGTCATATCGCGTACGCACTGGCCTACAAGTGGGCGTGCCTTCAGATCAGGAAGCAGGCCGCGCTTTGACCAATCAAATGTAGTGGGCGGGATTTACGTGTCCGCCGATCCTTCCCCACTAGAAACAAAGCAAAACTCATTTAACAATAGCGTCCTCGGAGCAGACAAAACCACGGAAAGATATTCACATTTTAACTTGCTCTTTCATCATAGAAACAAGTGGGCGTATAACCAAAACCATCCATGTTCTCTGGGAGAAGTGGTGTTAGTGTTCCGTGTAGAAATATTGTTAGTGGGAATGAAAACATAGTCGCACCACCGGAAGTGAAAGGCTGAAGGCAGACCAAAACCCTGGTTTTCTTGCGCACGTGTGCTACGTCTTCTTCCTACCAGAGCCAACTGAGATTTTAAAAAACAGCAGAGGGCGCTGTTTTTCCTTTTCATTTGGCGATGGGTTCCCAGATTGGTGGCAAGCAAACTGTGGGAGCCAACCCAGGGCAAAGCCAGGAAAGACAAGAAGCTGCACGACCTATGTAGATGCACCGCGGCGCAGACAGCTTAGCTAGCAACGCTGTAGAGCTCATGACCCTGATGCTATAGCTCAGCGGTTTTCAACCCTTTTCATGCCAGGGACCCCTAAATTGATATACATTTGGCCGCGGACCCCCATCTGAAAACGTTTTGTGCCAGGGACCCCCAGAAGTAAAGATTTGAGTTAAAAAGGTTCGCTTTAAAAAAATATATATATATATATTCAAAGATATGCACACATTTTCAAGATTTTTCAAAAATAGCAGATCTACAAGCTCATTGCGCGGCACTCGGTGCCGCGCTATGAGCTTGTATATCTGCTATTTTTGAATAGCCAAAGCTAAGTGATGAAAACGATTGCGATGCTACGTTATCTAATTTAGCTGGGGACCCCCTGGTACCCCCTCAAGGACCACTGGTGGTCCCCGGACCACTGGTTGAAAACCACTGCTATAGCTAGTAGAGTGTGGAGGGCAGAGGTTCAGGAGTCCCGAGTTGGTTGTTGGTTAGACCGCACTCTCACACTGCATGGCAGTTAGGACATTTTTCCTGAGGTAATGTAAGGTAATTGTACTGCATAGCAAACTAAACTACTATGATGAGTTCATTATGAAGGGGTTGTGATCTAGACTGATGGCCATCCCACCAATTACTGATGTTTTGACAGACATGTTGAAAAAAAAGTGTAAAATCAATTTGAAAAACTTTTAATTTGTCTTCAAAATCGTCAAAAAAAATGGGAAATACTGTTGTAAAAAAAAAGGCAAATAATGGCAAATATATACTCCAGGACGCCCTGCCCTTCACAAAGAAAAGAAAACTCTTCCCGGGGCTGCCGCCGGCTTCTCCGGGGTCGTTTGCGTTTCCGCACTGGTTTAGTTTCCCTAGCAAACTAAACTACTATGATGAGTTCAGTATGAAGGGGTTGTGATCTAGACTGATGCCGATCCCACCAATTACTGATGTTTTGACAGACATGTTGAAAAAAAAGTGTAAAATCAATTCTAATCAATTTGTCTTTCTTTTAATTTGTCTTCAAAATCGCCCAAAAAAAAGGGAAATACTGTTGTAAAAAAAAAGTCAAATAATGGTAAATATATCGGCCAGACTCATATATCTTGTGTTCATGTCTATTATGAACACAGTCCTACTCTACCCTCTTTTAGAGTGAAATGTTGCTGATATTTCAAAACGCACTGACTACATTGTTTTATACTAAAATAATAGGCAGAATTATTATGTCGATTTTTACGACCTCCTCATCCGCCCTCACTCCCCCTTACCATCTGTAAATCAATCAAATTTGACCCTTTAACACCACAGATGTCACTTTATTTTTTATAGAATTAACTCAAATGGTGGTAATTAATTGTGTTGCGTTAAAATAGCTGTTTCTGAGGATGTCATGAAGCCTTGGTCCAATAAAGAAATGTAAAGGGTACTTTTTACCTATTTAAACGCGCGAACCACACACACACACACACACACACACACACACACACACACACACACACACACACACACACACACACACACACACACACACACACACACACACACACACACACATACACACACACACACACACACACACACACACACACTTCAGTACATCCGCCCTTTTGAACCAGGTTGGATGTGACAGCTGCTGTTATCGGCACCACAGGCGTTCCCTTCCACGTCTTCCCCTTGTTTCCGTCTACTCATCACTTATTGCCATATGGAGGCAGACCGCTGCTCCCAGCGGGGGTTCATGTACATGGAGATCTATTGAGACGCCCCGAGGAGGATCACAGGATTCTCCCTTTCTCTCATAACCCATTAAGGGCGCGCTCCCACCACACTTTTATTTTACCTCTGGGGCAGAATTTGCCAATGCTTTGTCAATGCAAACGCGTGGATTCATGGTCTAGCGGATTTTTTTCCAAGAATCCACGCATTTGCATTGACAAAGCATTGGCAGATTCTGCCCCAGAGGTAAAATAAAAGTAAAAGACCTGAAGCCGATTCTACAAATGTCTTTTTTAACAGTTTTCTGAAAAAAACGTATGTTTCTATATCAGTGGTTCTCAAACTTTTTCATGTCAAGGACCCTAAAAAAAATTATGTATTTGGCCGCCGACCCCCATCTCAAAATGTTTTGTTCCAGGGACCCCCCCAGAAGCAAAGAATAGACTTAAAAATGTTTGCTTTAAACAATATATATGTATTCAAAGATTTGCACACATTTTCACGATTTTTCAAAAATAGCAGATATACAAACTCATAGCGCGGCACTCTGTGCCGCGCTATGAGCTTGTAGATCTGCTATTTTTGAATAGCCAAAAGTGTAAAATAATGCTTTTTAGCTGAAATGAAAAAGTGACACAGATGCGTTCCAGGTCTTAATGGGATAAAGGGGAATGTGGGCGGTGTGTCGATTTCATTTCTCCAAAGACACCCGGGTACAAGGCTTAATTTCATGGCTGAATTGATACTTACTGTAACCCTCTCACACTATAACCCCAAACTTCAAACTCACATGGTATAAAGGAGTGGGTTTTATTATTGTTCTGTGCTAGCTTCCTACGACTGTAGAATGCAAATATACATATTACTAGAAAAAGTGCTCCTTTGAGCACAGGTCTCCGCCAGGTCATGTACGTTATTGTGGCCTCCTGGTGGCGCTATAATAGGCCAATGTGAAAAGGGTGTGATTTATTCTTAGGTCTTTCACGGCAATCGGACACTGCATTCATGATTTGAGGCATTTTGTTCCGAAAATGTGTTTTGCTAAATTAGACCTGCTGGTGGCGCTATAACAGGCCAATGTGAAAAGGGTGGCATTTCTTCCTCGGCCTAGTGGGAATGTGCGTGTGAAATTTCACGGGAATCGCATGCTGCGTTCATGGTTTGAGGCATTTTGTTCAAAACTTTGTTCCAATTCTGCAAACTTTGGAATCTAACTTTAGCCAATGAGGATGGAATATGGAAAATTGGACAGATCTGTGTTGATCACATGACTATAGACGGGTTTCATGTTTGTAAACATTGAGAGGATATGACCGCGCAGAGGAGGGGGTAAGCCTATGGGTGCGTTTGGAAATTACGCACCGGAGCACACTCGCCTATTAGTTTGTATTGGCCAGTGCGCTCACTGCCGCTCAGGGCTGTATTTTCGAACGCGCCTTTCCCCCAGGCATGCGCAGATTGCGCATTCTGCTCTGTGATGACGTCGCTCGGAAACCCGTCTATAGAGATACTGTGTACCGATTTGCATGACGTTTGGATAAAATCTGAAGGAGTAAATGGGTTTTGCACAAATCGGCCTCCTGGTGGCGCTATAACAGGCCCATGTGAAAAATGGGGGGCAGAGGTTCTGAATTGGCATCCAGGGAGTGTGTGTGCTGTGCACAGTTTTGGAGTGACCGGGCCAACGGTGCCGGAGATTAGCTGCTCGTAGACAGATGGACACACGGACACACATACTCTCGCCATGCCTTTCGGCCTGGCGGAGACAATGAAGGAGGATTTTTATATAATATATAAAAATCCTCCTTCATTGTCTCCGCCAGATACGATCAGGTATACTGTACATACTGTATTAAAAATGTTTGAGGACAAGAGTACAAGTTTACAGGCAAAAGAACAGTAGTACGGAGTCAGACAAATATATACAAACATGTGCGGCGAGGCTGTTCAGCAGCCTGGTTGCTTGGCTGTCTATGCTGTCTCTTCATCTTAGTGTTTGTGCAGTATTTGATACTGTGGTGCAGGCCTGGCTGATGGTAGCAGTGTGAACAGATTGTGGCTTATTGGGTGGTTAGTGTCCTTAACCATACGTTTTGCCTTGGCTATATACGCACACGCCTGGCATATATACCGTCAGTGGTGCTCACATTTCTTACTTAAGTAAAAGTATCAAGCATGTAGAAATACTCTGTTACAAGTAAAAGTCTAGTATTCAAAATCTACTTCAGTAAAAGTTTAAAGTATTGGTATCAAAATGTACTTAAAGTACCAAAAGTAAAAGTACTATGTTTGAAAATAGCAGATCTACAAGCTCACAACGCGTCGCATCGCGACGCGTTGTGAGCTTGTAGATCTGCTATTTTCAAATAGCCTATGTATAAAATAGGGCTGAAGGGGTTGATGTATGTTTTATAATATAATAATGTATATCTGAAAAGTAAACTAAAGTTTTCAAATAATTGTAGTGGAGTAAAAGTACAATATTTGCCTTTGAGATGTAGCGGAGTAGAAGTAAAAGTATTGAAAATAGGAAATACTCCAGTAAGGTAAAAGTACCTAAAAATTGTACTTAAGTACAGTACTTGAGTAAATGTTACTTTACACCACTGTATACCGTATGTCCTGAAGGGAGAGGGAAGTGAAACAGAGAAAAGTCGTTTTTGTGCGCAAATCCACACAAACCAAAATAAGGCAGGTGCTGCATTGATCAAAGGACGACAATCATATAAGAAACAAAGGAGACACTGTGGCTGCTTTGAGTGCAAAGTTATTGTCACATCCAACGTTTGGAGTCTATGCTCTTCTTAAGGTACAAAAGAAAAAAAGGGCATTGAGCTAGAAATGTCACTTTTTGTTGGATGTGCCAAGAATTTTGCATTTAACCCATTCAAACCGAGAACGCATCTCTGTCATTCTTAGATTTCTTTTGCTATTCAAAAATAGCAGACATACAAGCTCATACCGAGTGCCGCACTATGAGCTTGTAGCTCTGCTATTTTTGGGAAAAATCGTGGAAAATTGTGGGTCTTTGAATATATATATATTTTTAAAGCGATTTGTAACTCAAATCTTTATTGCTTCTGGGGGATTCTACAAATGTCTTCTAAATCCTAACAGTTTTTTTTTTTAAAACATAATGTGCAACAATATCAGTGGTTCTCAAAAATGGTATGTAATTTGGCCATGGACCCCCATTCCAAAATATTTTGTTCCAGGGACCCCCAGGAGTTGTAACAAGAGTTAAAAATGTTCGCTTTAAAAAAAATATATATTCAAAGATTTGCACAAAATATTCACAAAAAATAGCAGATCTACAAGTTCATAGCGCGGCACTCGGTGCCGCGCTATGAACTTGTAGATCTGCTATTTTTGAATAGCCAAAGAAATCTTAAAAATGACACGTGATGCGTTCCCGGTCTTAATGGGTTAAGGGAGCTATAGTTTGCAGGTTGCCTTTGTTTCTTCCTGGAGGGGGGGGGGGGGAGCTCACCTTTGATGATGTGCTGGACCCATCTGCACCACCCTCTGTATAGCGCTCTGCCATTGAGGTTGGTGCAGTTCCCGTAACCAGGCGGTTAAATTACTGTAACTCTGGTGATTTTGCATTGTAGATTGGATTCCCAGAGATAAACATGGTATCAAAGGGGGGTCCATGGCCTAATAATCTAATGCATATCAAACTGGGGGTCCTTAAAATTAAATACTATTTTGTTGGAGAATCACTGAACCAGAGTTTTCATCGTATTATCAACGAAGAGGCGTTATAGCAAAAACAACCTAATTGGACACAGCCTTGCCCTGCCACACTGCAGACTGCTGGCTGGGCAAAGAGACTGTGGCTCAAACGTGTCTTTCAATTACTTACGGAAATTGGATGACCCAGAGTCTGGGTCCCAGACTGACTTCATGATCTGGCATTTTTTTGTGGCGGAGGATATGGCAGAGCACAAAAAATGTGCTTAACACATTCAATCCAGGAACTTATTTGTGTCATTTTAGATTTCTTTGGCTATTCAAAAAATAGCTGATCTACAAACTGTAGCCTGTAGATCTGCTTCTGGTCATCTGATCATCATCTGATCTAGATGTGTTTCTGGGGAGTCCCTGGAACAAAACATTTTGAGATGGGGGTCCGCGGCCATATACTGTACATATCTAAAAACAAAATCTAAGTCCTAAGAGTTTGTTACTATACCAGTCGTGCTCCAACTTTTCCATGTCAAGGACCCCCAAAAAATTCTGTATTTGGTCATGGACACCCATCTCAAAATATGTTGTTCCAGGGACCCCCAGAAGCACAGATCGGAGTTAAAAATGTTTGCTTTAAAACATATATATGTGTTTTAAGAAATGTTAAAACACAGATGCGTTCCCGGTCTGAATGGGTTAACGTTAACACGAGGCCACAACAAGGTTGTTACAGTATACTATACGACAGCATCCGGGCCTTATATGTCTGATGAAATGAGGTCTGTAGTGTGGCAGACCCAAATATATCCCAGAGCAACTAAGCTCATTTCCCCTCCTAGCAGCCCGTCGCGACTCACAGGGATAAATAATGACAACATGGACAGACAGGGTACAAGGAAACCAGACGGGCTCTAATAAGGCTGTGTCTTCCCTGTGGATCTCTGACATCATGCTGACGACATCATGCCCAAATATGGAGGGATGGTTGGGGCAGGCGGACGGACGGATGGACACATGGACACATGGACACATGGACACTTGCCCCTTTGTTTGTGTGTGTGTGTGTGTGTGTGTGTGTGTGTGTGTGTGTGTGTGTGTGTGTGTGTGTGTGTGTGTGTGTGTGTGTGTGTGTGTGTGTGTGTGTGTGTGTGTGTGTGTGTGTGTGTGTGTGTGTGTGTGTGTGTGTGTGTGTGTGTGTGTGTGTGTGTGTGTGTGTGTGCGCGTGCGCGCGCGCGCGTGCGTGTGTGTGCGTGTCCGCCAATGATAAAACACAATGTCAGTTGCAGTGGTGTAAAGTAACTAAATACATTTACTTAAGTACACTGTTTAGGTATTTTTACTTTACTGGAGTATTTCCAATTTTTTTTTTTACTTCTACTCCACTACATCTCAGAGGCAAATATTGTACTTTTACTCCACTACAATTATTTGAAAACTTTAGTTACTAGTTACTTTGTAGATTTTGATTATTATTACCAAACATACAATAACCACTTCAGCCCTATATACATTTCCGCCATTTGAAAATAGCCGATCTACGAGCTCTCAATGCCTCGCGATGCGAGGCATTGAGAGCTTGTAGATCTGCTATTTTCGAAAAAAAAAAGAGTACATTTACTTGTGGTACTTTAAGTAGATTTTGATGCCCATACTTTTGTACTTTTTACTCAAGTAAATTTTGAATTCCGGACTTGTACTTGAATTCTGGACATGTATTTATACATTGCAGTATTGATACTTTTACTGAGTACTTTTTCCACCACTGGTCAGTTGTACTGTAATACCATCCATCAGCTGTTACAGTATTGGATAAGAGTGTGAGCTGATATGCTTCATTGTGCTGCTGGTGTTCAGTCGAGACACGATCATATCCCTGGAACAGTGCTTTACAATCTCCTCTGGATCACGGCCCACATGAAGACTTCTCATCCATCTTGTGTGCTCTCGTTGCATTAGATCATACATGGGCAACTGGCGGCCCGGGGGCCACATGCGGCCCCCACCTTCGGAATACTGGTATATTATAGATTTCAGCTGTTACACATTCCAATTACTTCAGTCTATATTAGTGGCTTAATGACTAGTATTCAAATTCTATTGTCTTTTTTATGTCCAATGTATTTGTATTTAAGTTCATAGAGTTAAAGGACAACTTTGTTTTTTTTACAACCAAGGTTTATGTTTTAGCTTGTAATTAAAGTAAATAAAAGATGAGAGTTAATTTTTTTTCATTTACTGCTTTTTATAGTTTTAGCAATTTTCACCATCTTTTTTACAGTGGGCGGGGGCATTCTGCCCGGTGGCTAAATATGTCTTTTTTTACACAATAACGCAGCGTTTTCTTTATTATTATTTATAGTAGCTCTTCTAGCCCCCAATAACTCACATCTGACCATCAAACCGTGGTTGTAAAAAAACAAAGTTGTCCTTTAACATAAGTATAACTAAATGCTTTTGAAAATTAAATGAAAAATTAACTTTTCAGGATTCCAATAAAAAAAATTGCAAAAATAGCAGATCTACAAGCTCAAAACGCGTCGCTTTTTCAGCTCGTAGATCGTCCATTTTCGCTACTTTTGTGTGACATAGAATGACGAAGTAGGGCATAAATGATGAAAAAAGTTAAAATACGGAGATAAGAGTATATGCAATGTGGCCCTCTGGAGTGAGTGTGGAAATATAGTGGCCCTCTCCATCATCAAATTGCCCCCCCCCCCCCCCCCGCATTAGATATATTTTTTTAGGGTATGCAAATGTAAGATGTCTGTGAAACTGACTTCAAATTAAATCCCACCGTCAGTGTTAACAGCAGGGACGTGCACAGATAGACTCTAGGTGGTGCTTGAGCACCTGCCCATTGCCCTTTTGAAAAAAAGGTTACAGCAGGGGTCTTCAACAGGGGGTCCGGGACCCCTAGGGGGTCCTCAGAGTTACTACAGGGGGTCCGCCAAATCTTTATGTGATATGATTTTTCTTTTTACCATAAACACTCGAAACCTAGCATCCCTTTTCTGAGGAGAACTTTAGCCAAAAATATATTTTTGGCAAAGAGTATAGGTGTAGAGGGAAAAAAGAACAGACCTACAGTAGTAAACTAAAAAAAGCAAAATTTACTTGAGCACCTGCCCCTCAAAATGTCTGTGCACGCCACTGGTTAACAGTCCAAGACACATTTATACTGCATACTGCACAGAGTCTCCTGTGATACTGTACGTTTGGATCGGTGCATACAGTACGTATACGCCATAATTGAAACTGGAAGGTCAAACAGACATTGATGGATATTGCCGTGTTGAGTTTCTGGCCGTCCACTGCGGGTCATATCATGGAGCACTTCAATCAGGCCGGACAGGGTGGGGAAATCAATCACTGGAAATTAATGACCTCTGTATGCACTACATAATCAGGTGTGGAAAGCAGAGCTGCTCTCCATATTTCACTAATAAGTGCCCACATCATCACCAACGCACGCACACACACACCCACGCACGTACGCACGCACGCACACACACACGCGCCGCCGCCCCAGTGGTGTAAAATGCATTTACTCAAGTACTACTTATGTAATGTTTTTTTCTTTAATGGAGTATTTCAACATTTCTGTAAGTTTACTTCTACTCCACTACATCTCATAGGCAAATATTGAACTTTTACTCCACTACAATTATTTGAAAACTTTAGTTACTAGTTACTTTGTGGATTTTGATTATTATTATTACAAAACATACATTAACCACTTCAGACCTATGGACATTTCGACCATTTGAAATTAGCCCATCTACAAGCTCACAATGCAGCGCATTTTGAGCTTGTAGATCTGCTATTTTCAAAAGATGTTTAAATACATTTGAAAACTTGTGAAATGGGAAATTCTGCCTGACGAGTACTTTCTACTTTTCGTTACTTTAAGTACATTTTGATGGCAGTACACACACACACACACACACACACACACACACACACACACACACACACACAGCACCATGTCTGCTTTCATCTCACACTGCAGCACAGCCTGGCTTCATGTCTTTCTCCATTTGTGTGTCTCAATAGTTTCCTCGCTGCCTGGTCTTCCCCCCCATGTATCTGTCTTTGTCTGGTTCTCTCATCCTGTTTCTCTCACTCTCTCTCATCCCCTTGCTCTGTCTGTTCTTCACGTGGGAATCTGTGACCTTTTGTCTTCTTGACTGGATTATTTCTCCTCATTGTGCTGCTGTTACTCTGCTCTGTTTTGGGGAGAATAATTCAGGGTTTTTTTTGAGTGTGTGAACAAGTCCCTCACCACCTCCTCCTTCTTCTTCTTCTCCTCATCATCCTCTTCCTCCTCCTCTGTTTGCACGATGAACTTTTCAACGGGTTTCAGAGCCACAGGAGGTGGTGATGATGACGCTGAGGTTTTTATACGCTCAAAAGAACTGCAGGGTATTTTATGGCAAAACCCGGAGCTTAAACCATTCAGACCGGGAACGCATCTCTGTGTCATTTCTTTGGGCTATTCAAAAATAGCAGATCTACAAGCTCATAGCGCGGCACCGAGTGCCGCGCTATGAGCTTGCACATCTGCTATTTTAGAAAATGTGTGAAGATGCGTGCAAATCTTTGAATATATATTTTTGAAAGTGAACATTTGTACAGTAACTCAAATCTTTGCTATTCTACAAAATAATGTCTTCTAAATCTTCATCAGTTTTTTTTTTTTCTTTCTTACTTATGTTGCTATAATATCAGTGGTTCTCAAACCTTTTCATGTCAAATCATATGTATTTGGCCACGGCCCCCCATCTCAAAATATTTTGTTCCAGGGGCCCCCCAGAAGTAAAGATTTGAGTTAAAAATATTCGCTTTAAAAATATATATATTCAAAGATTTGCACACATTTTTAAGATGTGCTCAAAAATAGCAGATCTACAAGCTCATAGCACGGCACTCGGTGCCGCGCTATGAGCTTGTAGATCTGCTATTTTTGAATAGCCAAAGAAATCTAAAAATGACACAGATGCGCTCCCGGATTGAATGGGTTAAGTAAGAGCATTACCGTGCCTGTCAATATTTACCTTTCCGTAGCCGTGGGGGCAAAATAAAGACGCCTCCCATGTTGCTATTGTGTTGGAATCTCAAGTCTATCCAGTGGATGTTATGATGTTTTAAGGCCTGCAGCATTTCATGATGCAGGAATACGACCCCAGACTTTGCCACGCGGCGTAATAATGTGGGATTGTAAAACAACTTCCCTATTGCCTTTGTTCATGATGTCATTGCTTTGATAATACATTTTGTCCTGTTAAATCTGCGGCTGGAGAGTCGTTCACTTGTATTTTGAAGACGTAGACGGAATAGTTTTATTGCATCTGGCACTTTAGAAAGAAAACAGTTTCATCACTACAATGTTGTGATGACATTTACTGTCTATTTGCACCATGTCTGTTTATTCCAACAATGGCTATTTGAACAGTTGAAGCGTACATACTGTAGAGATGGCTTTTATATTTTTCAAACACTGCATACATTTAAGGACCCCCTTGAAAACGAGATGAGTTTATCCTTTCAATAAGGGTACTATACAGAATATATACAGATCTCTGCTACTATCACTCACCAATGTTCAATCTTTTAGCTATATTCTGTTTTGTTGCTGCAATTTTTTTTTTTTGGTAAACAAGCCTTGAATGTTCTCAAACACTCAATACATTATTGAGCAGCCTTTAAAGTGAAGGGAATTCACACATTCCTTCTCTTTGGTTGACTACCACTACCCAAGGTATTTGAAGTTTGACTATCTTCAATAGTTTTCATCCAAAGAGCTGCTTTTAATCTTTGGGGAAATATGGACAGGTGCTGCCTGTCTGCACTTCATTATAAAACTATTTCAGGTAAATATGGAACCAAAAAACATTTATTTTAAAATTTCATGAAAGCCATATTCCATTTAGGGCCACAAGTTGCAGTAAAAATCAAAATGGGTTAGATCAATGGTTCTCAACCAGTGGTCCGGGGACCACCAGTGGTCCTTGAGGGGGTTCCAGGTGGTCCCCAGCTAAATGATGGAAGAGTTGGTAACCAAATGGACCCTTATAGATCTTTAACTCTTGAGAGTGTAAAATGAAACCAAATGGACCCTTACGGGTCCATTTGGTTTCATTTTACGCTCTCAAGAGTTGAGAAACAAATTAATGTTAAACATCTGCATTACTTAATTAAAGAATTATTATTTTGATCAACGTTGGCCTGTTATCTCTCCTAGTAGTACCAACATCAATACAACATGGAATTGTGGACAAAATTGAATCCAACGATAACACAATATTCTTGGATCTGAGAGTCTAAATCTCATCAAACGGTGCCGGTGGTTCCGTGGCTCAAATGCTGAATAAATAATGCACCTTGATATGCAAATGGTTGAAAACCACTGGGTCAAATGGCTCAGCTGCTGTAATCATTCTTAAGAATGTTTTCGTCCCAAGGGAAACCAAACCACACTGATTGCACTCGGTAGAGTACAGTCTACTGATTGCTATTCACTATGCGATTGTCAGAAAAGGCTATTTTCCCCTGAGATGATGTCATTTTGACCTTGGTGAAAGGAAATTGTCTGGATTTCTACAGCGCCTTTATCCAAAGCACTTAACAATGTGCATTACAGTTACCCTTTCGCACGCACGCACTCAGGCACGCACGCACTCAGACACGCACGTAGGCACGCAATAGAGCAGTGTTCTTTTGAGCAGAGGAACAACATCCTGTTCATGTTATACTCTACATAAGAGCTCTTATGTCTTTAGTCTTTAGAGATTAGTTATTGTATACTACAGTCAACTGTACTCCTCGGGCTATGGGATACAAGCTCTTGTGCAGTGGTGTAAGGTAACTAAGTACATTTACTCAATAATGTACTCAAGTATACAATTTTGAGGTACTTTGACTGAGTATTTACAATTGTCTATACTTTTACTCCTACTCCACTACATCTCAGAGGCAAATATTGTACTTCTACTCCCCAACAATTATTTGATAACATTAGTTACTAGTTACTTTGCAGATATTAATTATTACAATATAAAACACACATTAATCACTTTAGCCCTATTTTATACCGATATCCTATTTGAAAATAGCCGATCTACAAGCTCACAAAGCGATGCGTTGTGAGCTTGTAGATCTGTTATTTTCAAACATTTTAGTACTTTTACTTTTGGTACATTTGAGTACATTTTGATACCAATACTTTTGTACTTTCACTCAAGTCAAATTTTAACTCCGGACTTTTACTTGTAACAGAGTACTTCTTACATTGCAGTGATGCTTTTACTTAAGTAAAACATTTTGAGTACTTTCTCCACCACTGCTCTTATGAGATCTAAACTCGGCGCACCGAGCTCTTGGGGAGAAATGGGATCCATGGGGGACTATAGGGAATCCAATGGAACAGAATAGAACTCTCTTATCTTAAATAAGCCAGGACTTTCCTTTATCTGCCTGGATGGAGAGGAATCCGCCGCCCGGGGCTGACTTTGCATCTAAAGCTTCTTCCTGTTGTTCTGAAAGCTTCACAAAGACCCCGTCCAGCTGTGGAGAGCCCGACCATATGGCCACATGCAATGAGACCTGAGCGGCACGTGCGTGTGTGTGTGTGTGTGTGTGTGTGTGTGTGTGTGTGTGTGTGTGTGTGTGTGTGTGTGTGTGTGTGTGTGTGTGTGTGTGTGTGTGTGTGTGTGTGTGTGTGTGTGTGTGTGTGTGTGTGTGTGTGTGTGTGTGTGTGTGTGTGTGTGCGCGTGTGTGTGTGCACGCACGCGTGTGTGCGTGTGCACGTGAGCAGTGGTGGAAAGTAACTAAGTACATGTACTTACAGTAAGTACTGTACTTAAGTACATTTTTTGGGGTATTTGTACTTTACTTGAGTATTTCCAATTTCCAATACTTTTACTTCTACTCCACTACATCTCAGATCTAAATATTGTACTTTTACTCCACTACAATTATTTGAAAACTTTAGTTACTAGTTACTTTTCAGATACAAAATATGATATTATAAAACATAAATGAAAGACTAAAGCCGTATTTTAAACCTAGGCTATTTGAAAATAGCAGATCTACAAGCTCACAAGTTGTGAGCTTGTAGATCGGCTATTTTCAAACATTTTAGTACTTTTACTTTTGGTACTTTAAGTACATTTGGATCAAGCACATGTTTAATTCTGGACTTTTACTTGTAACAGAGTGTTTCTATATTACAGTAGCCTATTGATACTTTTACTTAAGTAAAGAATTTGAGTACTTTATCCACCACTGCACGTGAGTGCATGCATGCGTTCATGCGTGTGTCTGTGCGTGTGTGAGCATGTGTCCAATACCAGCTTACACCCCACTGTGGCAGTAAAGGGGTGGAGATACAGAACTGTATTGAACAATTGGGAGATAGAGGAAGAGATGGGGACACACTGCAACTACCACACCACTCCCAGTTTGACATACATGTTACTGCCTTGCCTCATTCATGTTATAAGTCTACAGCTACTGAGTTCTTGGATCTTATAATTGTATTTTAAAGGTAGGCTAAGTGATATTTTTTGTAATGTTGTGTTAAAAAGGTTAAAGTACTATATATTATGATAGTAATCATTGCCACAGAGCGTTTGTTGGGTCACAGGGGTCTCTCCAGCTCTTTAGTAAACAGAATATAGTACATTTTCAGGTAGGTGACAACATTTAAGCCAATCAGGAGAGAGCACTGAAAATGCATTTTCTGTTTAATAAAGAGCTGGAGAGACATGGGAGACTCCTTAAATGGACAGGACACTCTATAGCAGGGGTCTTCAACAGGGGGTCCGGGACCCCTAGGGGGTCCTCAGAGCTACTATAGGGGGTCCGCCAAATCTTTGTTCGATAGTATATATTTTTTTTACATTAACCACTTGAACCCTAGAATTCCTTTTCTGAGGGGAACATTAGCCAAACATAGCAGATCTACAAGCTCTCAACGCCTCGCGCTGCGAGGCGTTGAGAGCTTGTAGATCGGCTATTTTTGGCAAAGAGCTATAGGTGTAGAGGGGAAAAAGAGCAGACTAAGTAAAAACATTTTTTTTAATCTGAAACACAATTTTATACAATATAGAGTAGGGGGTCCCTGCTTCATCTCTCTCTCAGCTAGGGGGTCCTTGGCCTGAAAACGTTGAAGACCCCTGCTCTATAGTAACGAGTACTATCTGAGCATAGACCCATTTTGCAATTATTTGAATAATTGCAAATCACTTACCCTACCTTTAAATATATATTGCCTTCCCTTTCAATCTCTCCCTCTGATTTTCCATCTCTCTACCTCTTTCAGCTCAACCCAGTCTTGTTGTCCCCTCTCCTGGTCTTTGTCTCTCATTCAGTCTCTCTCTCTATTATTTTCTTTTATAACAGCGCTTGCTTGCTTTCTCTCTCCTCCTGTGTGTTTCTTCTCTTTCTTCTCTCATGGTGCTGTATGTATCTCTCTGGAATTGTGTCTGGCTCTCTTTTAGAACCAGTCTTCTCTCTCCCTCGGGGAGTATCTTTGGCATGAGGTTGTTCTGCTCTCAAAGGGAGGTGTTTACTCTCTTCTCAAATCTGCTTAGACTCAGCAACATTGAAGAGTTTGGCCCATAACCAACCATCCTCAGCTACACCCTAGTTATTTCTTTATTTTTTCACACTGCAGTCGCTGCATGCAACTGCTATATAGCCAATACCGCATGATTACTCCTTTACCAAGAGGAATTATTTTTTGGAAAATTTGCAAAACACTTTGGCAGTGTTGGAAAAAGTACTCTCTTTTTTTTTACTTAAGTAAAAGTATCAATACTGCAATGTAGATATACTCTGTTACAAGTAAAAGTCCGGAATAATTCAATATTTACTTGAGTAAAAGTACACATGTATTGGTATCAACATGTACCTAATATACCAAAAGTAAAAGTAGGCTATTCAAATGTATAAACATCTTTTTGAAAATAGCAGATCTACAAGCTCACGACGCGTTGTGAGCTTGTAGATCTGCTATTTTCAAAGGATTTCTATACATTTTTAAACTTGTGAGATGGCACCTTCTGCATTATGAGTGCTTTTGCTTTTGGAACTTTAAGTATAGGGCCTACATATTGATGCCAATACTTTTGTACTTTTACTCAAGTACATTTTAAAACATCCAGTTTAAAACCCTGGTGCTAGCCTATAGGGCAGTGAAAGGAACAGCTCCTTCTTACCTCCGGGTTATGGTCGATGCACTTACACCCCTGCCCGACCACTTCGGTCTGCCGCCTCGGGGCGACGTGGTTGCCTCGTCGCTCAGTGGTCCTTCTGGCCGATCGACACGGTCACAGCTTTTTTCTGTTCTGGCCCCACAGTGGTGGAATGAACTCCCCACTGATGTCAGGACAGCAGAGTCACTTTCCATCTTTCACCGCAGGCTGAAACCCCACCTCTTCAGGAAACACTACCCTTCCTCTCTGCCTGGCCTACTTGTTGTTAACTAGTTGTATGAACTCTTGTTTTATTATTGGATCTTGTTTAGTCGATACACTTATTTGTTTTGGCTCTTCCTCATTTGATTTTGCTATTTTGTCTCATCTGTTTAAGAAAGTAGATAGCTGACATATTGCACTTTTACCTTAGCACTAGGTATACTCTTAGTTGCTTCTTTTAACAGAAAATGCACTTAGGACTTCTGGTGATTAGTAGTTTTGTTCCCTACCTATGTTGAATGCACTTACTGTAAGTCGCTTTGGATAGAAGCGTCTGCTAAATGACTGTAATGTAATGTAATGTACATTTTGAATACCGAACTGTACTATTTCTACAATAGGGTATTGATACTTTTACTTAAGTATAACAAAATGAGTACTTCTTCCATCACTGCTCCTCTCTCCTCTCCTCTCAGCATCCAACGGAATAGAATATACCAGGCAACACAACCAACTCTCTTGCCAGAACTCACAGCACATGAAAGCCATTCAGACAGGGAACGCATCTGTTTGTCATTTTAGGATTTGTTTGGGCTATTAAAAAATAGCAGATATACAAGCTCATAGCGCGGCTCCGAGTGCCACGCTATGAGCTTGTAGATCTGCTATTTATTTATTTTTATCGTGAAAATGTGTGCAAATCTTTGAATATATATATATTTTAAGTGAAGATTTTTTAACTCAGATCTTTGCTTCTGGGGGATTTTAGTAATGTCTTAGGGTTAGGGTTAGTTAGTTTTCTGAAAAACGTATGTTGCTATAATATCAGTGGTTCTCAAACTTTTTCATGTCAAGGACCCCCAAAATGATATGTATTTGGCCGCGGACCCCCATCTCAAAATATTTTGTTCCAGGGACCCCCCAGAAGCAAAGATTTTAGTCCTCTCTCCTCTCCTCTCAACGGGCAACCCAACCAACTCTCTTGCCAGAACTCACAGGAAACATTGACTTTCTCTCTTTGTACAGAGCCTCCAGCGCTCAGCTCAGCTCCTCAGGGAAATAACTCTACATCCCCCCATACAGCCATCACAGGCCACGGCCTCCTACTTTGTGTCTTTGTAAACGCAGGATGGCAGCAGCATCTAGTAATGGATATAGAAGTGGCGCTTCATCAACAATAACATTCTGTATGTTTCATGCGTCTCCGTCTCCGTCTAAGAAAGCATTATTGTGACGGCGAGTGGATGTAGAAACACAGAATGTTTTTCTGTTTCTCCCCCTCGCTCAGTTTTCATTTGTTTTGGTGGCGGTGGATAAAAGATGGTAACGTCGTGCCTTTGTTGCTTTTTATTTCTTTAAAACTATTCATAATGTTTGTCATGTTCAAACTCAATTATGTCGGCTCTCTCTCTCTCTCTTCAGTGTTTTCTGGTTTACAGTATTATACTGTAGATAGATACAGTACGCTTCACAAAATCTTCTACTTTACTGGAGTATTTCCAGTTTTCAATATTTTTACTGCTTTTACTGAACTACATCTCAGAGAAAATACCGTACTTACAATTATTTGAAAACTTTAGTTACTAGTTACTTTGCAGATATAAATTATTACATTATAAATCATACATTAACCACTTTAGCCCTATTTTTACCTAGGCTATTTGAAAATAGCCTATGTTGCATCGCGATGCGTTGTGAGCTTGTAGATCGGCTATTTTCAAACATGTCAGTACTTTTACTTTTGGTATTTTAAGTATATTTTGATGCCAATACTTTTTTACCTTTACTCAAGTACATTTAGAATTCCGGGCTTATACTTGTAACAGACTGTTTCTCCATTATAGATTTTTTAAGTGATTTTCTTTGGTTAAAATAAGTATTACATATCAGGATAACAATTGTATCCAATCAGGATAGAGAACTCAGTCAGGATACAGATTAAACAAGTGAATTTGGAAGTGAGGACACAAAGAAATCACTATACATAATGAAGCTGATAAATAGGTACTCTCTCCTGATTGTATGACATTTTGTCACCTATACCTGAAAATGTATTTTATGTTTATTAAAGAGCTGGAGAGACATGGAGACTCCTGTTACTGAACAAACATTTTATAGAGCACCGCAGTCTGACGTAATTTACATATCCTACCTGGTTCGCGGTTTTCCATCCCCATTCTGAATTCCCATAGACGTGTTTAATATCGCGTCAAATAAGAACTGTCTTCCAAAAATGAACAAATGACCCTGGCGGTTTGACTCTTATGGATATGAAGCATCAACTGACGGTGAGAAAACGATAATGTTACTTCCGCCGAATTAGTTACATTTTCGCCAGAAACAGACTGTATCAAATATGAGTGACTGACTGTCATAAACTATACAGAACCTCCTCCCTGACAATATCGCAGAGACAGTTTGTTTATTTTGGGACCACAATTCTTATATGAGACGATTCTAAGATGACCCAATGTTATTCTGAATAGAGAAATTACTTTAAGAACCAGGGGATGAACGAGTGATGTCAGGACTTCTGTGCTCTATAGCAATGATTACTACCAGAATATAGAGCTTTAACCTTTCAACAAAAAAAAAAGTTTTGTTTCAACCAAAAAATATCACTTTACCCTACCTATAAATAAAACAATTGTAGTACTTTTCCCACCACTGCTCTCTCACACACACACACACGCACGCACGCACGCACGCACGCACGCACGCACGCACGCACGCACGCACGCACGCACGCACGCACGCACGCACGCACGCACGCACGCACGCACACACACACACACACACACACACACACACACACACACACACACACACACACACACATACTGTACACATGTGCGCGTGTGTTTTTTTCTAGGGATGGGGAGAGAGTCTTGTTGAAGGCTGGAGTATATCAAGTGCCACACGGCAGGCAGCCCCATGGGAGATGACACTATGTGACCTCAGGGTGAGCGCTCGCATTGCACGCTTCGCTCGCCTCCGCTCTCCACTGACTCCTCAGGTTCCTGCGGGTCACAAAGCACCGACACAACAACGAGGCAGGAATACGCTTTCACACCCCGATGGTTTGTTTTCCTCCTTAAGCCATTCAGACAGGGAACGCATCTGTGTGTCATTTTTAAGATTCCTTTGGGCTTTTCAAAAATAGCAGATATACAAGCTCATAGCGCGGCACCGAGTGCCGCGCTATGAGCTTGTAGATCTGCTATTTTTTTGAAAAATCGTGAAAATGTGTGCAGATCTTTGAATATATACATTTTTAAGTGATTTTTTTTTTACTCAGATCTTTGCTTCTGGGGGATTCTACAAATTTCTTCTAAATCCTAACAGTTTTCTGAAAAAAGCTTTTTCATATCAAGGACCACCCAAAATGATATGTATTTGGCCACGGACCCCCCATCTCAAAATACGTTGTTCCAGGGACCCCCCAGAAGCAAAGATTTGAGTTACAAATGTTCCCTTTAAAATATTTGCACAATGTTCAAGATTTTTCAAAAATAGCAGATCTACAAGCTCAAATCGCGGCACTCGTTGAGCTTGCACTATGAGCTTGTATATCTGCTATTTTTGAATAGCCAAAGTATAAAACTAATGGTTCAAGTGGTTACACAGATGCGTTCCCGGTCTTAATGGGTTAACTGCTATCTCTGCTTCTCTCTCTCTTTTCTTTATCTCTATACTCTTTAGCTCTCCCTCTCTCAGATATATCTCACAGACACAGTGTCGCTCAATTCTCTGAGTCACTCGGTATATAACACTGTTGTTGGTTTTTGAAGAGTCCCTCGTCTTCTTCATTCTTCCTGCTTTCTCCTTTATCCCTCCATCTGTCCCCAAATATTGTACTTTTTGGGCGGTGTAGCCGCCCCTATAAGTGGGGTTGGGACACCTCATTAGTAATAGTACACCCTTCACTGTACTGTGATTGGCTCATACATTAGTACACCCCTACATTAGTACACCCCTAGCTGTACTGTGATTGGCTGACTCTATTGGATGACTCTATTCAGCACTGTGATTATCTAGCAATCGCAACGCGTTGTGAGCTGGTAGATCTGCTATTTTCAAACATTTCAGTACTTTTACTTTTGGATACTTTTTAAGTACATTTGGATACCAATACTTTTGTACTTTTACTTTACTTCTCTCTCCTTTTTTTTATCTCTCTCTAGCTCTCCCTCTCTCAGATATGTCTCACATTGCGGTGTCAACTCTTCTTCTTCCTTCTTCCTGAATTCTCCTTTATCCCTCCATCTGCCCACCTCTGTCCCCCACACCCCAGACAGTCTGACTGGATAAGCCCTGGTGGATCTTCAAAAAACTTTCTGCTTCTATGGTGAGATGAGTTTCATTTAATCATTTCAATCCCTCTTCTCTGAGACTCCCCTGACTTCCTTTCTTCCTCACTTTAATCATTATTTGTTCTTTCTTTCTTACCTAACAGAAATTAAAAAGCCACAGATTAGAACTGCCAACGCTCCATGCCTATCAATGGAACGAACAGCTGTCAAAAAAAAAAAACTGGCATATTTCAATACAAACTACATTTCAGCCCATTAAAGCAAGGGTCTTCCTAGGGGGTCCTTAGAGTTACTACAAGGGGTCCGCCAAATCTTTGTGTGATATCATTTTTTTTTGCATTAACCACTTGAACCCTAGAATCCCTTTTCTTAGCGTCCTAACATCCTAGCATCGCGCTGCGAGGCGTTGAGAGCTTGTAGATCGGCTATTTTTGGCAAAGAGTTATAGGTGTAGAGGGAAAAAAGTTAGTGTTTTATCTGAAACACAATTTTATACAATATAGAGGGGGGTCCCTGCTTCATCTCTCTCAGCTAGGGGGTCCTTGGCCTGAAAACGTTGAAGACTCCTGCATTAAAGGAATATAGTTCCCAAAATGACATTTTTTTCTATCGATTAGTGTAGACATGAATTCATGGATATGTTTTTGTTTTTGTCTCCTACCGGAACCGCTGGTCATCAAATTATTGGCTTAAGGAATTCGACAAAAACAAAAGAATATCCATGAACTCAAGTCTCCATGGGGTGACTAATCGAGATTTTTTGGGGGGTGAGCTATCCCTTTAAGTATTTTCTTGTTGGACGTTCGGGTGGCTCAGGCAGGGGCGTAACTGTACCGTAACAAAGACAACACAGTTGCGTTTGGGCCCAGAGTCATTCGGGGCCCACACGGACCGTCGGTAAAATAACATAATAAATACACACAGAGATGCAATGACAGCTGAGTTGACCAACGTTTGGCTCAGCCCGCTGGCTGCTGCTACTAGCGGCCCATCTGTGCTGGGCTTGTTTTCTGTGAAGTCGCTTGTAAATATTGGTAGTTGCAGGTTTTTTTGGGCTTGTTTCTAAAGCAGGGGTCTTCAACAGGGGGTCCGGGACCCCTAGGGAGTCCTCAGAGTTACTACAAGGGGTCCGCCAAATCTTTGTGTGATATGATTTTTTTTATCGTAACCACTTGAACCCTAGCATCCCTGAGGTGAACTTTAGCCAAAAATAGCCGATCTACAACGCCTCGCGCTGCGAGGCGTTGTGAGCTTGTAGATCGGCTATTTTGGGCAAAGAGATATAGGTGCAGAGGGAAAAAAGAGCAGACGAAGTAAACAAAAAAGTTTAATCTGAAACACAATTTTATACAATATGTAGAGGGGGTCCCTGCTTCATCTCTGTCTCAGCTAGGGGGTCCTTGGCCTGAAAAGGTTGAAGACCAACTGGACCTGATCTTCACCAGAGGCTGCTCTACTGCTAACCTGTCCGTCACTCCTCCTCCCAGTGAAAAGGGTAAGAAACTCTCTGATCACTACCTCATGTCTTACTCTCTCTCTCTCTCCTCCCCCCCCCCCCCACAGCCCCTCCCTACCCACATGATTTCCTCACGTCGCAACCTTCGCTCACTATCCTCCTCTGATCTTTCCTCCTCTGTCCTCTCTGCTCTCCCTGCCCCCGAATCCTTTGCTCTACTATCCCCCGATACTGCCACTGATCTTCTTTTCTCTACTCTATCCTCTTCCCTGGACCATCTCTGTCCCCTCACCACCAGGCCTGCACGCCAAACTCCACCTGCACCCTGGTTGTCGGACTCAGTGCGTACTGAGAGACGGAGCCTAAGAGCAGCTGAGCGTAAATGGAGAAATGGCAACCTCCCGGAGGACCTCATTCCCTCCTCCCCCGGCTGGTGCCCTGCGCACTACCCACACCCGTCCCTCTTCCACCCTCCCCTCTCTAGCTTCATCTACTCCTCTCTCCCCCCCCTCCACCTCTCTATCCCACTTTTCTCCCCTTTCTCCTAACGAGGTCCTTCTCCTTGTTACCTCTAGCCGCCCCACCTCATGCTCTCTGGACCCTGTCCCATCCCCTCTGCTGCAGTCCACTGCACCTGAACTTCTTCCCTTCTTAACCCACCTTATTAACACCTCTCTGACATCTGGTTACTTTCCCTCTACTTTCAAGACTGCCAGAGTCACCCCCCTCCTCAAGAAACCGACACTTGACCCCTCTGAAGTCAAGAACTACAGGCCGGTTTCCCTTCTATCCTTCCTATCTAAAACTCTCGAACGTGCTGTGTTCAAACAACTGTCCTCGTATCTCCACCAGAACAACCTCCTGGACTCCAACCAGTCTGGGTTCAAAGTGGGTCACTCGACAGAGACTGCCCTCCTGGCAGTGGCGGAGTCACTCCATGCCGCTAGAGCGAACTCTCTCTCCTCTGTCCTGATACTCCTGGACCTGTCTGCAGCGTTCGACACAGTGAACCATCAGATCCTCCTCTCCACCCTCGAGGGGATGGGTGTCTCAGGCTCTGCACTCTCCCTGTTTGCATCCTACCTGACGGGTCGCTCCTACCAGGTGAAGCTGGGAGGGTCTGTGTCAGAACCACACAGGCTCACTACTGGGGTTCCCCAAGGCTCGGTTCTGGGTCCTCTTCTCTTCTCTCTCTACACTACATCTCTTGGTGCTGTCATCCGCTCCCATGGCTTTTCCTACCACTGCTATGCCGATAACACCCAGCTGATCCTCTCATTCCCCCCCTCTGACACACACGTGGAGGCACGCATTGCTGCTTGTCTGGCTGACATCTCGGAGTGGATGTCGACGAACCACCTGAAGCTCAACCTGGACAAGACCGAGCTGATGTTCATCCCGGGGAAGGGCTGTCCTCACCGAGACATGGCCATCACCATTGAGAACGCTGTGGTGACTCGGACTGCGAAGAATCTGGGTGTGACCCTGGACGATCAACTGTCGTTCTCGGCTAACATCGCATCAGTGACACGGTCCTGCAGATTCCTCCTCTACAACATCAGGAGAATTCGGCCCTTCCTCACGGAGAAGGCAGCCCAGGTGCTCATCCAGGCTCTTGTCATCTCCCGCCTGGACTACTGCAACTCCCTCCTGGCTGGCGCTCCGGCATCTGCCATCAGACCCCTGGAGCTTGTTCAGAAAGCTGCGGCTCGTCTGGTGTTCAACCGCCCCAAGTTCTCTCACACAACTATCCTTCTCCGTTCCCTGCACTGGCTCCCCGTAGCGGCTCGCATTCAGTTTAAAACCCTGGTGCTAGCCTATAGGGCAGCGAAAGGAACAGCTCCCTCTTACCTCCGGGTATTGGTCAATGCCCACAACCCTTCCCGACCACTCCGGTCGGCCACCAAGGGGCGACTGACTCCCCCGCCACTCAACGGTCCTTCTGGTCGATCGACACGGTCACGACTTTTTTCTGTTCTGGCCCCACAGTGGTGGAATGAACTTCCCACTGATGTCAGGACAGCAGAGTCACTGCCCATCTTTCGCCGCAGGCTGAAAACCCACCTCTTCAGGAAACACTACCCTTCCTCTTTGCCTGGCCTACTTGTTGTTAACTAGTTGTACGAATGCTTGTTTTATTGTTGAATTGTTTATTGGATCTTGTTTAGTCAATACAATTATTTGTTTTTAGCTCCTGCTCATTTGACTACTTTGTCTCATCTGTTTAAGGAAATAGGTAGCTGATATATTGCACTTTTACCTTAGCGCTAGGTATGCTCTTGGTTGCTTGTTATTGCAGAAAATGCACTTATAACCTCTGGTGATTAGTAGCTTTCGTTCCCTACCTTTGTTGATTGCACTTATTGTAAGTCGCTTTGGATAAAAGCGTCTGCTAAATGACTGTAATGTAATGTAAAAAGACCCCTGTTCTAAAGTGTAGTTGCTTATTTGGGCTTGATGTTTAAACCAGTGGTTCTTAAGCATTTTCATGGCAAGGACCCCCAGATTCATATGTATTTGTCCATGCCCCCCCCCCCATCAGAAATTATTTTGTATAATATACGTTTTTTTGCAGATCTACAAGCTCACAACGCTTTCCATCGCGACGCGTTGTGAGCTTGTGGATCGGCTATTTTCAAATAGCCGTGGCCTATAGTCGCTTCTTTTGGGCTTGTTTTCATAGACCTGGTTGCTTGTTTCTCTTGCAAAATCTGGCAAGAGAAAGGAATTAACTGGCATAACCTCTAAATTGAGGAGAAAAAGAGGTACAAAATGTGTTTCTGAAGAAAAAAACATCTTTTTGTGTTGGCTAAAAACTAAAACATGGCTTTTCTGACATGCATGTTATGCGGTTATGTAGACATCCATATGTTCATCACCTGCACTGTATGTGCTTCTGTTGAGTTATGTCTTTTTTTTTTTTCTTCTTTTTTACATTAACACATTGATTGCCAAGATCGCATTGATGCGTTCTTAAATTGTTTTGGGAAAATTCCACAAGGGGCGACCTAACACAGCTTTGGAATGATCGATCGTCACTCAGAGAAGTAGAATGTGGATGTGACGTCGTTCCAATAAAACAGGAAGCCTTCCGCTTCCTGTTTGGGATTTTCAGAAAAACAGCTTTAACTGAGTTTCTTTTTTTTTGCATTGAAAACCACTAGTTTTCAGCGGGCCAAAGCCCCAAAATGGCGGATCGCGGTTGGAACGTTGTCGTTCCTATGGATACACAGATCCCTCCGCTAACCCACGGGGACTATTTTGTTTGTGTTTTGGGGACACAATGTCAGTTCCACGGCGTTTCAAATATCATCGGATTGAGGTAATTATACGCTGGCAAGGGGATAGATAACTATGTTTAATGTATCGGCAATCAATGTGTTCATAAAAGTTAAACTTTTTGCACGGAGGAGCTTCCAATATTGCTTATTTTGTAGCGTACTCTCTGGGCCACTTTGGAAACCCGTGTTTTCCCACAGTTTTTGAAATGGGTCACTTGCACACCACCGGCTAGAAAAGAAAAGAAGAAAGAGAGAAAAGTTGTTTTCCCTCTCCTCCTCCAACAACTGAAGCAAGACCGAAAAAGAGCAGAAAAGAAAGAATAAGAAATAAAGCAGAGAGAGGGCCTAGAGGTGAGAGAGTTTGACAGACAAGTTAAAAGAACAGAACAAACTCCAGGCATATGTTGAACACTCAGTTTTTAAAGTTAGATACTAAGCTGTGCAGACCTTGGCCTTTCATTACAGTTTGAGCCCTGCTGCATATGTGAGCCCTGCAGCCATAGGATGGTGTGGTGATGTAAAGGCTGTATCAGTGGAGGAGTAGATGGACATGGATATGTTGAAAAGCAGTTAAAACCAAAGCCTGCAGGCCTTCCCTCTGCCAGTCTCATCCATCTCTTCATTGAGCCAGAATGACTGTCAACCGCGCTCAATACCGCTGCGTGCGTGCGTGCGTGCGTGCGTGTGTGCGTGCGTGCGTGCGTGCGTGACATAGGCCGGACTTTGGGCCACATCACGGACATCCAGTGCTGCAAAGTAACTATGTACATGTACTCAAGTAATGTACTTAAAGGTTCTATGACACTTTTTTTATTTATAATGCTTTTTGGGGGGATTTATGACCTCAATTACACCCAATTTTTTTTAACTTTGAATTTTTTTTGAATAATCAGGCTGAAAAGTAATCTGGGATTGGCCCCTTGACTTTGATGTCATAGTCGCTTAATCCCACCCCCTCTCCTCCCCGCCCCTCCCCTCCCCTATCCTTTCCTTTAGGGGGGGCGGAGCAGAGGCGATGATTGACAGGCAAAATCCCTCAACAGCGACACCCGCAGGCAAAGATTTATTTTTTCATTGCAGTTGAAAAGGCTTTAGAAATGTGAGAGAAAAACACCTGCCATGGATCACTGGAGTGGAATTTTCAGTTAAAACCTTTTATACACGTTTGAAGGACCTTGACAAATATTTTTAATGTGTTGTAAAACTGAATGTCATGAAACCTTTAAGTCCGATTTTGAGGTACTTTTACTTTACTGGAGCATTTCCTATTTTCAGTACTTTTACTTCTACTCCACTACATCTCTGAGGTAGATATTGTACTTTTTACTCCACTACAATTATTTGAAAACTTTAGTTACTAGTTACTTTGTAGATTTTGATTATTATTACAAAACATACATTAACCACTTCAGCCCTATATACATTTCAGCCATTTGAAAATAGACAATCTACTAGCTCATAATGTGTTGTGATGCGACGCATTGTGAGCTTGTATATCTGCTATTTTCAAATGATTTTTATACATTTGAAAACTTCTGCATAATGAGTACATTTTGATACCTATGTACTTTTACTCAAGTAAACTTTGAATTCCGGACTTCTACTTGTAACAGAGTACTTCTACATTGCAGTATACATTTAGGCTACTTAAGTAAAACATTTGAGTACTTTTTCCACCACTGCGTGTGTGTTCCTGACATAGACACTTTGTGTCACATCATGGAAATCAAACCAGTTGACTGGGGATGTCTATCTATGATAAAGCTGGCGTCCACAGTGTTTCTTTTAAGGTTAGGATTAGTTTTTTGCAGGAAATGCACTTAAAGACTTCTGGTGATTAGTAGTTTTCGTTCCCTACCTATGTTGAATACACTTATTGTAAGTCGCTTTGGATAAAAGCGTCTGCTAAATGACTGTAATGTAATGTAATGTAATGGATTAGTACAGTATGTAATTACAGTACAGTACGTAAGCAGTGCTGTTTGCCACTGCAGGTGTGTCACTAAAAATGCAAGCTGTATACAAATATTTATAACCCCAGGCCAGCTATTTTTTTCGTGTCTCTGCAAATACAGAGAGACAGACCATTATAATGCTCCTGGTGCGTTTAAAAATGTAAACGAGATTGCGATGGACCTTTTTTCACAGAGGGGTAAACACCAGCTGAAGGTATTAACATTATAGTTGTCGGCATGGACAACTCCTGAACTATTAACTTAATGCTAGCACACAGGAATGTCTAAATGATACCCAGATTGATGCCATTACCTTCAACTGCCTTTTACCCTAGCTGAGTGAGAGATGAAGCAGGGACCCCCTCTATATTGTATAAATATTGTCTGTGAGGCCAGACAGACCTGGGTTCGATTCCCGTCGGGGACGCTGTGGGTGCTGGGGCCGTGTTCTCTCCTCCGCATCATCAGTGCCCATACCCTAGGTGGGGTTGGTGAAAGGGCCTTTCTGTGTGGAGTTTGGATGTTCTCCCCGTGTCACCATAGGGTAGGTAACCTCACACATGCAGTAATCCTGGTCTCTATACTCCCCCTGGTCAGCCGGGGCGCCTGGTGGAGGGGAAAGGCACTGGTTGGAATAACGTGTTCCTTCCACACGCTACGTCCTACCGGGGAAAGTCCCCCCTGTCAGGTGATAAGAAGTGCCTGCTCACTCCTCATGAAGGAAGCAAATTAGCTCAGTTCGGGGCTCTCCCCAGGCTGGCAGAGGGAGAGTAGCGCCCAGGATTACAGCTTAGGCATTGGCACTGGGTGAAAAAAATGGGTTAAAAAATCGTGGGCTAAAAAATGAAGGCAGCAGCGGAATACAGCTGCTGTGTGAATTAAGCGTAATGGTCAGAGTGCCATGATGGCACTTGTTGAGTGCATTCATGCTCCTCCCCAGAGGAAGAACCATATTGATTTGTGATGACCCCGTGACCTCTCCTCTCCTCTAGCGTCAAACCTTACAGTGTGATCACACGAGCGGTGGCAAAGCTACAAAGGAGCAGCACAGCCTCCAGGGGTTGTTGCTAAAAGGGCTTTTAGACTGTTTTTTGTTGTTCACTCTCACAATTCACATGTTTTTTCCCCTTTCTGCTTCTCCCTACGGTATACTTCTACTTCTGTACCGTGTACACTTCCTCTGTCTAATATTCTCTCTTGTTACACGGCTTGGTTGAATGCTTGATTGTGATTGGTCAATCACTGAATTCAGCTGTGTGTTATTTCTGTATAATGACCGATGAACAGACCGCTGTCTAATCAAAGACTCAGAGCACCTGCTCATATCAACCTGTCTAATCAAAGACTCACAGAACACCTGCTCATATCAACCTGTCTAATCAAAGACTCAGAGCACCTGCTCATATCAACGTGCGCTGCTTGGTTTTATGCTGTATCCATCGTGACAGCCATGTAAACAAACACACCATGTCATTTACAACTAAACGTTTCTCTCAAGAATGATTTTTAAAACATTTGGAGCGAGAAATAGACGATGCAGTAACCAAAAATGTATTCTACACTTCCTTGTTTTCCGAGCCACACTTATGGAATACTTGCATTGCCGTAAGCAAGGAAATACTTTGTTTTGTTGTTACTTTTGGGTCAATTTATAAATGTATTTATTAAGTAGCCGTGTAATATTAATTGGGTGATAATGCTCTGTCGGGATTTATTTTTGAATAATGACCAGCCACCTGTCAGTTATCCCTTGCTTGTCCAACTCATTTGCAGCCAAACTATTTGTCAAGAGGCGTTTGGGGAAGAGACCTTAAACTTCTGGCGAGTAACAGCAGCGTCTGCTAAATGCTTAAATTGTAAATATGTAGGTCAAGGACTCACTATGGGTGAGGTGTCATGACTTAGGCCAGACTTTTACTTTTTTGTTTTCTCTCTCTTTCTCTCCCTCTCTCCAACTCTCTCTCTCCTTCCCTCTCCAACTTCTTCTCACCCAAGGACCCAAATGAGAAATTAAAGGTTGTTTCTTTTTTTTTTGCCCTGGAACTCAAGAGCCACTCAGTACACTTATTACTAATCTGGAGGGAGACCACCACAGGCCCTTGACCCACTTTGAGTCCCAACATCTTGGTTAATAGAGGGGTTTGGTTCAAGCTGCACACAGGCCCCAATAACAAATCACATGAAACTAAGCCAAACGTGTACTCGCCCACATCTGGTTTCCTCCTAGAAGCACATTATTAGCACAAAGTTACACCTAAGTTCATCACCGTGTCGGTTCAGATGGATGGCCACGGTCTGGCACTATTTTTTCTAACTGACCACGGGGGACGCCATCAGAGTTTAGTGTTGAAGTTGTTATTGGCTGTATATGCTTTGACAATATCGCCGCTACCAGCTGGTTTTCCAAATAAGCTAGAATAGAACTTTATTGCTCATTACAGAACTGGAATTGGCTCATAACACTCTTTCTGTTTGATGTTGCAGAGGTTTGTGTGACTCAGCGTTGTATGCTGTGTAAAAGGCAAATGACCATAGCAGACTGCTAGTAATAATACCCGTTCTATCCAATACCATTTGAGTGAGTAATATGTGGCCTGTAAAACCAGACGAATCTGCGAGTGCAAAACATTTTAAATGGCCCTGGGGCAGATTTGGTCTGGCCTCGCTCGGTTGTGTTTGTATTTCGCTGCCCCCAAAGTTGTGGGGCACCAATCAGGGCCCAGTATGCACATATGGGGCGGGTTGGGCAATTTTTTTATTCACCCCTTGGAAATGCAGGTTCCACAGAGATTCTAGACTAATATCTACGCAGAGAGATTAGTCTGGCCATGCCACGCTAAATACTATGACGATGATTAGATTTTTGATCTCATAGCCCAGTGTGGGTACAAGCTGTTAGAATAGGGTCGCTAACGTTGGTACCATTTAGTCATATTTTCTATAAAGCAAGCAACCAAAAGACTACAAGACTACAAAACTACAATTTAATGTATGTTTTTTATATATAGAGTATAGTTTTATGTTGTCTTTTAATGCACTGAATTGGATCACTACCTCAATTTCGTTGTCTAGTACAAAGACAATGGAGCGGCAGTGGCTCAGGAGTAGAGCGGCTCGGATGTGAACCGTGAGGTTCCCAGTTCGAAACCAGAGTTAGTGTTGAAGTGTCCTTGAGCAAGACGCTGAACCCCTAATTGCTCCCGATGAGCAGGTTGGTGCCTTGCATGGTTTCCTCCTCCATCGGTGTATGAATGTGTGTGTGAATGTGTGTGTGTAATGCACAATCTATGTAAAGCTCTTTGGATAAAAGCGCTATATAAATCCATCAAATTCACCATTTACCATTAACAATAACAAGATTCTTAGTCTGATATTGCCCAGGGCTACAGTGATGAGGTGTGTGTGTGTGTGTGTGTGTGTGTGTGTGTGTGTGTGTGTGTGTGTGTGTGTGTGTGTGTGTGTGTGTGTGTGTGTGTGTGTGTGTGTGTGCTGACAGCCACGGTAGTGATGCACAGGGAGGTTAAGCAGAAGTGACTGAGGGGGGAGTGTGTTGCTCCGTCTCCCGCTGAGAACTTCTGCTTGACAAACAATTATCATTCATTACCGGCCGGCTGTCAGTGTCTCTCTCTCTCTCTCTCCGTCTCCCAGCCTTCACCCCTTCTACTCCAGCTCTCTCTCTCTCTCTCTCTCTCTCTCTCTCTCTCTCTCTCTCTCTCTCTCTCTCTCTCCCCCCCCCCCCCCCTTTAACTCGACCTGTTTTCCTGGATGTCCTTCAGTGATTGGTGCAGGGCTGTCATTCTGTCAGCACTCCGTCAGCCTATCGATTCACAGATCTTTGCCCCAACTGTGGAGGAGTGCATGCATGCCAATTTGTCTCCATGTCTTCTCTCTCCTTCTCTCTCTTCTCCTCCTTCCTTCTCTCTCTCTTCTCCTTCTCTCTCTCTTCTCCTTCCTTCTCTCTCTCACTCTCTGACCTTTTTTTTCTTTTACTTTCTCGTCTTTTTTTTTCCTCTAACTAGATTTGGCAGGGAGATAAATAATCTATCCGGAACTTCATTCCACTGTGACTGGAATACATAAATACATATATATTTATATATATATATATATTTTTTCAGATCGAGTCAAAACAAATTTGCCAGTAGTTATTAGAAGTATTGATGTCACTGAGATATGAATTATGTATATTTCACTTTAAAAGTTGTGCACAGTAAATCTCAAATTCTGCCCTCAGGGCTCTGTACGAGTGCCTGTTCTGTTTTGCCTCTACATCTTCGCTGAAAATTGCCGATCGACAAACTAGTTGTGACTGAGCTTGTCAATTTTCCTGCAGAAGTTTTCCCAGAATACGAATGCTTGGGTTTTATGTGGTTAAAGCTCTCTCTGCCAACTTCCAATGTAAAATGATTAAACACAGATTAACCAGATTGATGATATAATAGATTCTTTAAAAAAAAGGCGTGCTGTACCTATTCCTCGCCGTGCACTACCACTCTACAAAGTACATGAGAGCCCCCCCCCCCCCCCTGCATCCTAAAAGATGACCCACATGTCAAAGGTCAAATAGTATTAACCCATTAAGACCTGGGGCCGATTCTACAAAATGTCTTCTAAATATGATGCTATAATCGGTGGTTCTCAAACTTTTTTCGTGTCAAGGACCCCTAAGATTATAAGTTAGGGGTCGCACTCTGTGCCGCGCTATGACGCACTCTGTGCCGCGCTATGAGCTTGTAGATCTGCTATTTTTGAATAGCCAAAGTGTAAAATAATGGTTATGGCTAAAATCTAAAATGACACAGATGCGTTCCCGGTCTTAATGGGTTAATGTAATGATAATTACTATACGAATATGAAAAAGAACCTGATAATGAATTATGCATGAATTAAAACATTAAAGAGCTGTTATCAGGTCACCAAGTCTCCCTTTTCCCTCAAATCTCCCTCCAACACATCAATGTGCTCATTATCACAATTAGCATTTGGATTTGGCAAATGTCACCACATGCTACACATTATATTTGTGCTTCCTCTCTTGAGGAGGGTACTACCCATCAGTGGTGGGAAAAGTACTCACATCTAGTAAGGAAAAGTATCAATACCACATTGTAGAAATACTCAATTACAAGTAAACGTGTGGTATTTAAAAATGTATTGTGTACAAAACTATTGGCATCAAAATATACTAACAGTACCAAAAATAAAAGTACATATTATGCACTCGTTTTCAAATGTAAAGAAATATTATGAAAATAGAAAAACGTTGGCTATTTTCACATAGCCAAAGTTTAATTCGGGCTGAAGTGGTTAATGTATGTTTTGTAATAATAATCAAAAAAGTAACTAGGTTTCAAATAATGATAGTGGAGTAAAAGTACAATAGTTGCCTCTGAGATGTAGTAAATTCGAAATACTTCAGTAAGGTAAAAATACCTAAAATGTGTACTTAAGGTCGGTACTTGAGTAAATGTACTTAGTTACTTTCCACCATTGTTACCCATCACGTGCAAAGAAAGAAAAAAGAAAACACTGACACCTTGCGTATCAACTTTCATCATTTAATATAAGAACATTTACATCCTCTTTAAAACATTGAGAGAAACAAATATTTCTGATCTTCAAACCCAGGGGAATAAAAAGCGAGTCAAAGAGTTGACTAGTAGTTAGGCATGTCAGGAACCGGTTTGTGTGTGTGTGTGTGTGTGTGTGTGTGTGTGTTGTATGGTAATAGCTGCTTTATGTACAGGTTAAAAATACAGGAAAAAAATATCACCAATTAAACCGCCACGCTACGCGGTTTAGATTGTAAGACGGGAGAACTGCACCGTATAGCAACGACATTCTGCGAGAACGTGGAGCAACCACGTGAGCTTTTTATCCGTCCAATTGTAAAACAAGTTGGTTCACTGCAGTTGCTGCAACCCAAACTCACACGACACGGTGAAATAGCACAGATTGACATTCCGTACATATGGACGACTAGAAAAGCCTGAAATAGCCGCCTCGTATCCCATCCATTACCTTTGTTACGTTTTGGACCATGTCGGAGGCGTGCAGTCTCAAGCAAACTGGAGCCACGTGAGGCACCACTGAGCAAGCTAAAGCAAGCGAGTTGCCGTGCCGAAACGTTGCGACGTTCGCTTGAGTATACTCAGCGCCTTCCGACTTATGTACCGATGTAGGCACAGAATCGTAAATCGTGTTGTGGGGACTGCTCTGTTTCCGGGCTGAAACCCGTGTTATTTCACCGTGTTCTGTGAGATCGGGCTGGTTTATCAGTTCACCCACCCACTCCCTCTGCCTGCATCCCCCACCCGCCACGTTAAGACTTTCAAGCCATTGCGATGCATCAAAGTCAGGTATTTAGCAAAGGTTGCACTCTACAGCTCAGGGTGGGGCTTTCAGAAGTCAGAAATTTAGTCTCAGGATTTATAAAAAGCAAATCATAATTATTGTCTCATCCTGTCTGGAAACTTGATGAGACTGTGGACCCTCCTCTTCTCTCCGTAATAAAGAAAGTGGAACCCAATAGAACGTGGCGACACTTTTCCATTGAACCTCAACAGACGCGGTTGCCCTTGTTCTTTTCTGTCACCATATTACTTTGAACACCTCAAGCTCGATAGTTAAACCACTTGAACCGTACTGTACTTCGTGGCATGTCAAATATCGGAAAATAGCAGATCAACAAGCTCACAACACGTCGCGTTGCCCGGCGTGTTGCGAGCTTATCTGCTGTTTCCACCTATATGACAACATGCCTCAGAATAAGAGACGCCAGGGTTCATGTGGTGTAAATAAAAACAAACTCCAGGCGCGCCGTCTTCTGAGCTGAGCTGTAAAAAAACTGTTTTCACGCTAAAGCGTATGTATTTAACCCATTCAATCCGGGAACGCATCTGTGTCATTTAAAGATATCTTTGGCTTTTCAAAAATAGCTTTTTTTTACAATAAAAAAAAGCAGATATACAAGCTCATGGCATGGTACAGAGTGCAGCACTATGAGCTTGTAGATCTGTTTTTTTTTATTGTAAAAAATTGCAAATCTTTAAATATATATATTGTTAAAGCGAACATTTGTAAAATATTTTGTTCCAGGGACCACCAGAAGCAAATATTTGAGTTACAAATGATCAATTTGAAAAATATACATATTCAAATATTTGCACACATTTTCACGATTTTTCAAAAAATAGCCGAGTGCCGCGGCTCTGAGCTTGTAGATCTGCTATTTTTGAATTGCCAAATAATTCTAAAAATGACACAGATGCGTTCCCGTTCTCAGAGGGTTATTCGACGCAGCAGAAAGCACGGCAAATGACAGGTTGACTTGCACACAGGCTGCTGTTTTACCCATCATGTGCTGTGAAGAGGGTTGGTGAATCTGGAACATGTTGTCTTTTGAGAGGTGTGTGAGGAGGCGACGCTATACCGCTCACACATACACATCACACATAATACACACTGTTTTCCTCAACTCGCTCTGTGAGGAACTGCTGGAGCAGTGGTGGAAAGTAACAAGGTACATGTACTTAAGTACAATTTTGAGGTATTTTCTATTTCACTTAGAGTATTTCCAATTTCCAATACTTTTACTTCTACTCCGCTACATCTCGGATACAAATATTGTACTTTTACTTCACTACGTTTATTTTGAAAACTTTAGTTACTTGTTACTTTGTAGATTTTGATTATTAATACAAAACATACGTTAAGCACTTTTACTCAAGTAAAACATGTGAGTACTTTTTCCACCACTGCTGTTCACAGATTCACATCACATAATACACACTGTTTCGTACAACTTGCTCCGTGAGAAACCGCTAGATAAGTGCAAACGTCTAGAGAAGAAGAAGAGATGGGGGAAAGGCTTGGTGTGGGTGGTGGTGAGTACTCTGCATCAAGCTGGAAATTGAACAGAGAAACCTCTCGCTATAAAAAAAGGGTTTTTATACACAAAGCAGGCAATCGTCGTTTGGCAGCTGTGACACCCAGAGAAAAGCAAACAAAATAATCATAAAAATTACATTCAGCACACTTTGGTTCTAGATGAGAATTCTATGTACTTTATACCGTTTGTAATGAGTTGTGGACCTCAGTGTGTTTCCTCTATTATCAGAGTCCTGCAGTAACCTTGCATCGCCGCCAAATTGGCTTTTGTGTGTGTGTGTGTGTGTGTGTGTGTGTGTGTGTGTGTGTGTGTGTGTGTGTGTGTGTGTGTGTGTGTGTGTGTGTGTGTGTGTGTTTGTATTACTATACTTGTGAGGACCAAACGTCCCCACAAGTATAGTAGAATTTGAGGAATAGACGTTTTGAGGACCATTTTTCCTGGTCCTCACAAGAACAAATGGTTGTTTTATGGTTTAAATCATTTTTAGAGATACGTTTACAATTAGAAAAAGATTCAGGTTGGGGTTAGGTTCAGGATTAGACCTTTAGAGGTTAGGTTTAGGGAGTTGGGGTTAGATTTTAACCTATTTTATACTTAGTTGTGCGGCGATGTCAAACACCGAAAAATAGCAGATCTACAAGCTCACAACGTGTCGCAGCGCGACACGTTGTGAGCTTGTAGATCTGCTATTTTTCGGCTTTAGACTTGCGGTTAAAAATGCCCCAAAGAAATCATAAATCAATCATAAAATCGGCTTCCTAAACTGCTGATGTCCTCACAAGTGTAGTAATACAAACGTGCCTGTGTGTGTGTGTGTGTGTGTGTGTGTGTGTGTGTGTGTGTGTGTGTGTGTGTGTGTGTGTGTGTGTGTGTGTGTGTGTGTGTGTGTGTGTGTGTGTGTGTGTGTGTGTGCGTGCGTGCGTGCGTGCGTGCGTGCGTGCTTGCGTGCGCGCGCGCGCGAGTGTGTACTAGAGACAGCTGACATTGTGGATATCTGTTTTGTGATGAGAGAGAGCGGAGGAGCTAACGCTGAGCCAGAAGAATTGCGTTATTATAAAAAGTCAACCACGGCGTCAATAGGAATGTTAAGACTCTTTCACTTTCCCGGGAAAAAAAAGCTGTGGACTGACTGTATACTGAGAGTTTTATACAGTAACAGGTTTTCTGCAGCAACACTCACCATGCAGTAAACAGTATAATCACTGCTACTGGAGATTAAAGGCAATTCAGAATATTTATACTCTTTTTTTCAACACGTATACAGCCATAGGCTTATATCTGCGGTATATAGACCTCATTTGACTTCCTGTTCCTCAAACAACCTATCAGTTTTCTGTTCTTATGGGGGCGTCCGCTGGCCTAGCGCAGTGGTCCGGGGACCCCCAGGGGTCTTTAAGGGAGTTTCAGGGGGTCCCCAGCTAAATGATGAATAGTTAGGAATGGACCCTTATGGATCTGTAACTCTGAGAGTGTACAAATGGAACCAAATGGACCCTAACGGGTCCATTTGGTTCCATTTGTACACTCTCAGAGTTACATTAACAATGATTTTACAATATAAATTGGGGTCCAAGAGATAGAAATGCGATTAAATGGGGGTCCTTGGCCTAATGCATGTCAAACCGGAAGTTAAAATGGTTGAGAATCACGGCTATAGAGCCGTAAAACTCTTCTCTTATGGGGGGTCCCTGGCATATCTTTTGAAATGGGGGTCCGCGGGCTAATACGTGTCAATTTGGGGGTCCTTGACATGAAAAGGTTTGAGAACCGCTGGCCAAGCGGTCCAGACACATACCATATACGCTGGTAATTCAGCATAAGAAAGTGTCGCGAGTTCGACTCCTGTTACCGACGACCTTTCCTGTATGTCTCCCCCCCCCACCTCTCTTCCCATTTCCAGTCAGCCTACTGTCCTGTCCAAATAAAGGCATGAAAACGCCCAAAAATATCTTTAAAAAAAAAAAAGTTTTCTGTTCTGACTCTGAATCCACAGTGAAACCAATCAGGCTATACCTAAAAAAAATTAAAAAATCTAAAGTGAGTAGTTAAATCAGTCAATACTTTGCAAAAGGTCTGATGACATCACGAGATGTTTAGCATGATCAGAGAAACAGTAGCATCGCCTGTAGCAGTGTTGATTTCGTCGACTAAAACTATGATGACAAATGTTCGTCGACTACCTTTATTCTCTGACGAAAACAAATAAAAACTAAGCTATGATGACTAAAACTGAGACTAAATATGTTGACAATTTCGTCAACAAATAAAAACTAGACTAAAATGTTAGTGAGGGATCTAGTGGAGAAGAGATCCAGTAGAACTAAAACACAAGTCATTTTATGTTTGGTTGCGCTTGGGTGTTGCGCTCTGAAAATAGCAGATCTACAAGCTCACAACGTGTCGCGCTGCGACGCGTTGTGAGCTTGTAGATCGGCTATTTTCAGCATGCAACCAAGTGTAAAATCAGCCGTTACGACGCCATCAAGGCACCGCCAACATACATTTTAGTCGACTAAATCAACTGTAGATTTAGTCAACTGTAATCTTATGATATTTAGTCCACTAAAACTAGACAAAAACTAAAACATTTCAGATGACTAAAACTAAACTGAATTTTAGACTATTGACTAAAACTAAATCAAAATTTGCTGTCAAAATCAACACTGGCCTGTAGATGACTTTAGTAAAGTAAATGTATAATCGCTGCTTTTTGCCTGCTATGCGTTATGACTCAGCCTTCTGCTTGCTAGGAGAAAAGAGAAAGCCATTTTTCTTTCAAAACAGAACTAGATGGATCAATGCAGAACAGCTTGCCTTGTTTCTAATTGACGAACGTAATATCTTTATTAATGTAGCCCTATGAAGCATCGCTAAATCAGTCTGGTGTAGGCAGACAGACAGACAGAGATCTCCCACTAGCGCCTATGTCAGGGGAAATCTAAAACGAACCGTCTGGCGGGCAGAACAGTGGAGAACTGTTAACAAACTTTGCTTTTGATACCATTACAAAATGAAGGATGGTCCTAAACTCTTTGCATTGGTTCTGCAGTGCGGTTATTTGATAAATCTCCAAATTGTTGCAGTGGTGGAAAGTAACGTACATTTACTTAAGTACTGTACTTAAGTACAACATTGAGGTATTTGTACTTTACTTCTACTCCATTACATCTCATAGCAGATCTACAAGCTCACAATGCGTCGCGATGTGACACATTGTGAGCGTGTAGATCTGTTGTAGATCTGCTTGTAGATCTTCTTGTAGATCTTCTTGTAGATCTGCTATTTTCAAAATATTTGTATACATTTGAAAACTCCAAATGGGACATTCTTTTACTTTTTGTACTCAAGTAGATTTTGAATTCAGGACTTTTACTTGTAACAGAGTATTTCCGTTTTGATACTTTTACCTAAGTAAAAAAACGTGAGTACTTTTTTCCACCACTGACCAATACGACTAAATAGACCAATCAGAAAACAAAACAAAACGGCCTCAGGGAGATGTTCCGCGCCCACGCCCTCCACACGCTCTGTTATACAACCTAATGTATAAGGATAGGGGCTAAACCTCAACCATGCATCGTGAACTTGACCTTTCAACGATTTTTGCAAGCACGACTCACTATAGCGCTGTTCCTGACCTCCTGACCCCTACCACCCCCCCCCCCAAGTCATCTGCCATGTGTGATGCAAATCAGGCTGAACCTGCACACCATGCTGACTCCTACGGGCACTTTGTGAATCTATGGAGAACATCTGACCTCTAATATCTATCATTCTGTTCATTATATCCTCTTTGGGGTCGACCGGAGCAATAAACCTGTCCGTCTATCTGTCTTCCTTACTTCCTGCTGTACTTTCCTTCAGCGGTGGAAAGTAACTAAGTACAATTTTGAGTTATTCGTCCTTTACTTGAGTATTTCCAATTTCCAGTACTTTTACTTCTACTACACTAACATCTCAGAGGCAAATATTGTACTTTTACTACACTACAATAATTTGAAAACTGTAGATTTTGATTATTATTACAAAACATACATGAACCACTTCAGCCCCTATATATGTCGACCATTTGAAAATAGCCGATCTACAAGCTCACAATGCGTCGCGATGCGACGCATTGTGAGCTTGTAGATCTGCTATTTTCAAAAGATTTTTTATACATTTGAAAACTTGGGAAATGGGACATTCTGCGCTAACGAGCACTTTTACTTTTGGTGTACATTTTGATGTCAATACTTTTGTTCTTTTATTCAAGTACATTTTGAATGACGGACTTTTACTTGTAACAGAGTATTTCTTTATTGCCGTAACGATGCGTACTTTTTCCGCCACTGCTTTCCTTCCCTTATACTTCCTTGTTTGTTTCCCAGTGAGTCATATAGTCGGCTATTGGACGTCCGTCTAAAACCGGGTTATACTGTATAACTGGTCTATCAGTGAACGTCTTTTCAACGTCTAGGCTTAGCTTAGGCGTTGATTAGCTGTTTATTTAGCATCCATATATAGACCGTCTATATATAGCCATCGAAATTACGTTGTTGAAACAACTTTCAATGTTAGACCAGTTATAACCCGGTTTTAGCCTAGCCGTTTAGATGTACAGTATTTTAGATGAAAAATGCTCAGTGTTTTTTTTGTACAGGCGATTATGTTGTAACAATTCTTGTTAGGAAGTTGGATGCTATTTTTGAGGCAGTCCCAACACAAAGTGTGGCTGGTGGACTTTTTGCTTAACCCATTAAGACCTGGAACTGTGTCACTTTTAGATTTGAACTATAAAGCATTATTTTACACTTTGGGCTATTCAAAAATAGCAGATATACAAGCTCATAGCGCGGCACCGAGTGCCGCGCTATGAGCTTGTAGATCTGCTATTTTTGAAAAATTGTGAAAATGTGTGCAAATCTTTGAATATATATATTTTTAAAGCGAACATTTTTAACTCAAATCTTTGCTTCTGGGAGGGTCCCTGGAACAAGATATTTTGATGGGGGTCCGCGGCCAAATACATATAATTTTGGGTATCCTTGACATGAAAAAGATTGAACACCACTGATATAGAAACATACGTTTTTCAGAAAACTGTTGAGATTTAGGAGACATGTAGAATCGGCTTCAGGTCTCAATGGATTAAGCCACAAATGAACACTGCTTCATGAGGTTTTAATGAGCTTGTGAGAATGTTTCCGTCTCCACATCTGGGGCCTTACAGCAGCTTTTACCCCACACAGGACAAACTGTCCTGTTCTGTAGTAGAACCATCCTGTTCCTGTTGGTGCTCCAATGACATGCAGAGCCTCTCTGGGACAGGGGACACATTTGTAATCGTGCACTTTTAAACCCCGAACCTACGCTGTTATTGATGACTGTACAGTACACTGCAAAAGTATGCATGCACGCACGCACGCACACACACACACACACACACACACACACACACACACACACACACACACACACACACACACACACACACACACACACACACACACACACACACACACATGCGCTCACACACACACGCACACAGTCAAGGAGTCTATTTCACCAAGTCAACCACATTAATTCAATCTGTCTTACTTTCTAAACATCATAAATCAAAGAGAGTCCACTAGTCCGACCCCTTTCACCTTCCCACTACACCCCCCCCCCCCCCCCCCCACCTTTCCTTTCCTTATCTCCTTCCCCGGTCTCCCTCATTTTCCATTTCATCTGTTTCTCCCTTCAACTCCATTTCTCTCTCTCTCTCTCTCTCTCTCTCTCTCTCTCTCTCTCTCATTTGGGAGGTCCAGTCACAGTGAAGTTAGCAGCATGCAGTCTAAACAGTGTGTTCTGATGGATTGGCTGTCCCTCCTCTAGGCCTGAAGATTAGCCCAAGGGCAAAGCCACTCCTGTTTGCTGGGTGCCACACCGAAGATGAAGAACTGTTTATTAACGCAGAGTGACTCCTTCCCTCCACCTCATTATAGGGAGACGGAAGAAAATAAATATATATATATTTATATTTATATATATATATATATATATACACACACACTGCTGAAGTCTGCCAGCCTAGACTCCGTCTCTCACTCACTAGAAGAGCTTCATATACTCTATCGCAATGGTTTTCAACCTTTTTCGCGTCAAGGACCCCCAAATTGACACATATTAGCCCACGGACCCCAATTTGAAAATATATGCCAGGGACTCAACCATTTAGGTTTATTGGGGGTCCCAATCGACACTTTATCACCATCATCAGTGTTCATTTAACTCTGAGAGTGTACAAAATGGAACCATTTTGTACACTCTCAGTTCCATTTTGTACACTCTCAGTTCCATTTTGTACACTCTCAGAGTTACAGACATATAAAGGTCAATTTGGTTCCTAACTATTAATTTGGCTGGGGACCCCCTGGAACCCCCTTAAGGACCACTGGTGATCCCCGGACCACTGGTTGAAAACCCCTGCTCTATCGCCCGCAGAGACTGAAAGATCTACAAGCTCAGAACATGCCGATCTGCGACATGTCGATGTGAGCTTGTAGATCGCCTATTTTCGGTTGTGCAACATTTCGTGCAATGGAGTATGCTATAGCCAGTGGTAACTATAAGTACATTTACTCAAGTACTGTACTTGAGTACAATTTTGAGGTCTTTTTTTTTACTTTACTGGAGTATTTCCAATTGTCAGTGCTTTTACTTCTACTCCACTGCATCTCAGAGGCAAATATTGTACTTTTACTCCACTACAACTATTTGAAAACTTTAGTTACTAGTTACTTTGCAGATATAGATGATTATAATATAAGGCGTATACATTAAGCACTTTAGCCCTATTTTATACCTAGGCTATTTTCAAATATTTTTGTACTTTTACGATTGGTAAGTTTATTTTTTATGCCAATACTTTTGTGTGATGAGTACGCCTTCCACCACTGAGTATATTAAACCCTTTAAGGTAGGGCAAGTGATATTTTTTGGTTAAAACAAAAAGTATTTTTTGAAAACGTTAAAACACTATATTCTGATAGTAATCATTGTTATAGAGTGTTTGTTCAGTAACAGGAGTCTCCCCGTCTCTCCAGCTCTTTAATAAACAGAAAATACATTTTTCGGTAGGTGTCAAAATCTCAGCCAATCAGGAGAAAGTACCCATTTTTAAGCTTAATTAGTATAGTGTTCCAGTTCCAATTTTGCCTGCTCATTTCTTAGTGTCATCACTTCCAATTTCACTTGTTTAATCTGTATCCTGATTGAGTTCTCTGTCCTGATTGGATAAAATTGGAAATGAAACTGAAACTGAAACGAAAATGCATTTTCTGTTTTAATAAAGAGGTGGAGAGACAAGGAGACTCCTTTTACTGAACACACACTCTATAGCAATGAGTACTATCACAAATTAGAGCTATTTAACACTTATTTTAACCAATGCAAATCACTTACCCTACCTTTAACTCTTCTTGACTAAATGCTTTTCTGCCGCCGTCCTCTCTCTCTCTCTCTCTCTCTCTCTCTCTCTCTCTCTCTCTCTCTCTCTCTCTCTCTCTCTCTCTCTCTCTCTCTCTCTCTCTATCTGCTGGTCTCAGATGAACCCTCAGCGTGATGATGTGTGCTGTGGCTGTGGCAGTGTGTGTGTATGTTCGGCGCTCGTTCGTTCGCTCCCTGACAACCCAGGAAATTGGTTTTTCATCTTGCAAAAAAATTGCTGCACTCCATATATTAGAGGGCATTCATCTTATCACGAGGGGCCGAGGGTAATTGGAAGTTTATGCATCCGTTTTATGGCAACATATTGTGTGTGCGTGCGCTCGCGTGTTTGCGCGTGTGTGTGTGCAGTACTGCCAGATTCTGTGAGAGAAACAAGCAACCAGGCCTAGGAAAACCAGCCCAAAAGAAGCGACAATGGAACATCAGCTATTTGAAAATAGCAGATCTACAAGCTCACAATGCGTCACGATGCGACGCGTTGTGAGCTTGTAGATCGGCTATTTTCACATAAAATCTTGCGGGGAAATTATAATAAGCAGATCTGGCAACCCTGTGCGTGTGCGTGTGTGCGTGCGTGTGCGTGTGTGTGTGTGTGTGTGTGTGTGTGTGTGTGTGTGTGTGTGTGTGTGTGTGTGTGTGTGTGTGTGTGTGTGTGTGTGTGTGTGTGTGTGTGTGTGTGCGTGTGTGTGTGTGTGTGTGTGTGTGAGTACCACGTTCTCATACGGCGAGGGGAACAGAGAATATGAGTTTTGTTCATTCAAATATTACAATATGTAATGTCCTACAGTGTCTGAAAAGAACTCTTTCTAAACAAGGCAAAGGATTGCATGTACTGTATGCAGTAGATCAATTACATTTTTTTCCCTCTGTTCAGCTTGAACGTGTAGAAGATTAAATATACGGTTGACTGACCTTAATTAAAAAATCTGAATTTTGTCCTGGCGTCTATAGTAACGTGTATGACAACAAACTTTATACTGTTAGCTCCACTGTTTGGGTTTCTTTGTTTCAAATAGTAAAACCCTCAGTGTTCATTTAAGCCAGAGAGTGTAAAACTGGTCCATCTTTTAAACTCTCACAGTTGGAAAATAACACTGAGGATATTACCGTGCAGACGGCTGTGCCAAGCCAACCCCCACTCCCTCTGTAAAAGACGTATTTCACTGGAGGCTCAGCAAATAAACAATGAAATATATTGCAATAATAATGTGAAAAATAAAGACTTGGGGATCACTGGGAGAAACAGACTGTTTCTGCCAACTTCTGATAAATATAATTTTTAGGAGAATGTTTTTTTTTGCAGCACAATGATACAATTAAAATACCATTGTGCACGGCGGATACAAATTGTGACCGAACGTTCCAACAACATCAAATAAAAAACAAGGAACTCTGCAGAAAATCTGTGATTAGCGTTTTACAGGTACGGTAAAAGCTACATTAACCACACGGTGTACTCTTCAGAATGTGTTTAGCGCATGGGGTCTTCAACATTTTCAGGCCAAGGACCCCCTAGCTGAGAGAGAGATGAAGCAGGAACCCCCTACTCTAGATTGTATAAAATTGTGTTTCAGATTAAAGGTTTTTGTTTACTTGATCTGCTCTTTTTTCCCTCTACACCTATAGCCTCTTTGCCAAAAAATAGCCGATCTACAAGCTCTCAACGCCTCGCAGCGCGAGGCGTTGAGAGCTTGTAGATCTGCTATTTTTGGCTAATGTTCCCCTCAGAAAAGGAATTCTAGGGTTCAAGTGGTTACGGTAAAAAAAACTAAATCCTATCACACAAAGATTTTGGCGGACCCCCTGTAGTAACTCTGAGGACACCCTAGGGGTCCCGGAACCCCTGTTGAAGACCCCTGGTTTAGCGGAATCTCTCTTTGTAGAAATATTGAAATATAAAAAAAGAAAGAAAATGAAAATAGCTTTCACTGGGAAATCAAACACAGAAAGTAAAATGTGCTTCTTATCTTAACATTGACTCTCCATATAAGGCATGAGTTTGTTCTGTAATAAACATTGTTGTTATTTTTTTTTGTGTTTTGGTTTTTTTTTTTGGTCTTTGCACTTGGTTATCTAAAAAGCAATGTGCACTTTGTTCACACCTGCGGGGGGGGGGAGGGGGGTAGATGGAGCCATTATTTACAGCACTGCATCTGCACACCTTATCATCACGTCAGAGCATTTCTTTATGATGGTCGCTCAACAAATAAAACTCAAACACAACCACTTAAACCCTATATACTTCTGTTGACCGGAGTCCCCCATGGGTCTATAATGGGCCCCGGCGTCCTTTTTTCCCCCGCCCTCTACACCAAATCTCTTTGCCCTAAAAATTGGCGATCTACAAGCTGCACGACACGTCGTGCAGCTTGTAGATCAGCTATTTTCCCACCGAACGTTCGCCCAGAATGGGGAACGCTAGGGTTTCACGTGTTTTTAAGACAATTTTGCCATTCTGTTTGCCGCTGTCTTTTGGTATAGTTTACACTGCCGATGACAGAACGTCCCTTATGGGTTTTCTCACTCAAATGTTAAGCACAGATACATATCGTACTACAGTATTCCAAATGCTGGATGAAATAAAAGGTCAGGGGAGTAATAATAAAAAAAGAAGATATTCAAAGACGGTAACGGGGCGGAGGATTATCAAAGTTTGAAACCATTAAGCATAACATCTCATTCACCACGTATATTATTTTCCCTTTTTATTTCTCGATCCCCCTCGAGGATCGTTCTAAAACCAAAGAAAATAGGGTTTAGAAAAAGGGAAATTCTATTCCGTTAAATCACCCCCCCCCCCTTCCCCCCCCTCTTTATATATCAAAATCACCTTTATCTTCATGAGGCAAGAGTTAGTTTTCTAATGACATCAGCTTCTTCAGTCTCTTGAGTTCTCCCAACGCGCAACGCAAGGCCTGTCAGTGTGAACAGAATGTCTTCAGATTCCTCCGCAGTTTGAACATGCTTTGCTGTCAGAAGCAGGGCAGTAAAGAGCGAAGTTTTGGCCTGCAGGCTTGTAACAAGTCGTTCTTTTCGTTGTCCGCTGTTCTTCCCCGACAGTCTGAAACATAACTTCGCCCGCTATGCCACAAGCTAGGGCACTGATTGGAATTGACCCATTCGATCCGGTGAACGCATCTGTGTCATTATAGATCTCTTTTTGGCTATTGAAAAATAGCAGATCTACAAGCTCATAGCAGCGGACTTGTAGATCTGCTATCTTTTGAAGAATTGTGAAAATGTGTGCAGATCTTTGAAGATATATATATATATATGTTTTTTAAAGCGAACATTTGTAACTCAAATCTTTGCTTCTAAGGGGTCCCTGGAAGAAAATATTTGACAAAATGTTCGCTTAAAAAATAAATATATTCAAAGATTCACAAATTGTCACGATATAAAAAAAATTAGCAGATCTGCAAGCTCATAGCACGGCACTCGGTGCCACGCTACGAGCTTATAGATCTGCTATTTTTTAATATAGCTAAAGACATCTAAAGTGACTCAGATGCGTTCCCGGTCTTAAAGGAATTAAGGGTGATTCATACTTTAGTCGCTCGCTCAGTCGCGCACCTGGAAATAGCTGAGCTTATAGGTGGGCTATTGGTGGTGCGTGCCGCGGGCGCGCAAACCAAGTATAAATCAGGCGTCACTCTGCCCCCCCCACCCCCACCCCCACCCGAAAACGAAAAAAAGTTAAAACTGACCACAAACTGGAAAACCAATTGTTATAAGACCAATACAAAGGAGCTCAGCTATCCAGTATCTTGTTGGATGAAGACCTATTGATCCAGACGTTTGGGATTATAACATGAATTAATCCAAACTTTTTTGAGATCCCGTCGTCCAAACTCCCTGAATCGGCAGCGAAACCAACTCTTGCTTCCTACGGTAGTGATGGGTCGTTCATGATCGATTCGTTCAAAAGAACTAGTTCGTTGCCGTGAACGTGAACGAGTTCGTTCAACTTCCTGAAACTGTTATACGTTCACGCTTTCGTTCATAACCCCCCATCCCCTCCCCCCCGTACACAGGACAGGAGGGGCAGGGCTGTACGCACGACGTAATAACAACGCTCCCGCGATGGTGTTTTTCACTAGAAAACAGCGCTACCGAACGAGAACGTGAACGAATCATTTGAACAAATCATTGCGAACGTGAACGAAAGTGTTAAGTTCACTGAAACGAACGTTTTTTTTCCCACCACTATCCTAAAGTACTTACGGCATCCACCCCCCCCCCCCCCCCCCCTCGATGCCTCCGCAAGTAACGAGCTACAAGTTAAGCTAGCTGCACAACTGGGCCAGCTCGGGTTCGGGCGCGGCGTTAGGCAGCTTGGCGCCGAACGCCCGCAGCAAGTCCTTGATGCGCGCCACCTCGCCGGCCGACAGCTTGAGGCGGTGGCGCAGCAGGCACGAGAACAGGTCCAGCGGCTGCGGCGCCGGCGGCGACAGCCGGTTGACGCGGTCCCTCATCTCCAGGAGCATGAGGAAGGCGGCGTCCTGCGTGCCCTGCGTGTACGGGTAGTCCAGCTGCAGGATCAGGTCCTTGATGCCCTCGGGGTCGAAGTGCAGGCTGTAGCCGAACACCTTGAGCGTGTTGATCTTCATGTAGCCCAGGTTGGACGTCTGGTCGTCCAGGTCCAGCGGCTCGTAGAAGAGCGTCTCGTTGGCGCCGGGGTCGTCCGTGACGATGCGGCTCCGCAGGTAGATGTGCACCGTCTCGAAGAAGGACTTGAACCTGTTGCCCATGGTCAGCGTCCAGTTGTAGCACTGGGACGTGACGGACGGGACGCCGCCGTCCAGTCGAGTCCTCTCCCAGTCGGAGAAGTCGGGCTGGTTGGCGGGCATGAACCAGCTCTCGGAGTGGCTGCCGCCGAAGGGGTTGACGTAGATGGCCGGCACGGGCTCCAGCGTGGAGTTCTTGGTGGAGCAGATCTGGAAGGAGATGCCCATCAGCATGTGGATGAGGTTGGACTTGTTCTTGTTGCTCTTCAGCGTCAGCAGCATCCTCTTCCTCCAGGCGGGGTTGAACCAGCTGCCCAGCCGCACGTCGTTGCTGATGTAGATGGCGTGGACCTCGATCCGGCTGTCCAGACGCTGGAGCAGATACTTCACCTGCAGGAGAGAGGACGACAACACGCTGTCAGACTGACTTATACACACACACGCACACACAGGCACGCACGCACGCACGCACGCACGCACGCACGCACGCACGCACGCACGCACGCACTCACACACGCACACACGCACACACGCACGCACACACGCACACACGCACACACAGACACACATCCACAAACACGCACGCACACAGACAGACAGACAGACAGACAGACAGACAGACAGACAGACAGACAGACAGACAGACAGACAGACAGACACAGAGACACAGAGACACACACGCACGCACGCACGCTCGCTCGCACGCACGCACGCACGCACGCACGCACGCACGCACGCACGCACGCACGCACGCACGCACGCACGCACGCACGCACAGAGAGACAGACAGACAGACAGACAGACAGACAGACAGACAGACAGACAGACACAGAGACACACACGCACGCACGCTCGCTCGCACGCACGCACGCACGCACGCACGCACGCACGCACGCACGCACGCACGCACGCACGCACGCACGCACGCACGCACGCACGCACGCACGCACGCACGCACGGAGAGACAGACAGACAGACAGACAGACAGACAGACAGACAGACAGACAGACAGACAGACAGACAGACAGACAGTACAGACAGTACAGACAGTGCAGACAGTGCAGACAGACAGATCTACCAGACCTCTGCGTCGGACATGTCCAGGTCAAAGTTCAGGTAGTGGTCCAGGGAGGCGGCGATGCTGGGCCGACACACCCCCTGGTGGAGCAGGTTGCCGTGGTGACAGCCGCCGCAGCGAGTCACGTTGTCTGTGGCGCAGGAGGAGCAGGAGGGGGTGGAGGAGGGGCCTATGACGCAGGGCACCACCCCCTGGCAGGAGGGTTGGTCCACGGGGCAGGTGCAGCTCTGCGCCTCCTCGGAGAAGGAGCCCAGCACGCCGTGCTCGTTGCAGTAGAGCAGAGACTGGGCCTTGTGGATCCAGAACCTCACAGGCCTACAGGAAGGAGAAATAAAAAATATATGAGTGGTTCACTACCTCAGCCTGATGGCCTCAAAGTCTAATATCTCCCCCGAGCGACGGGGATATCCCTTTGGCTTAGTGGTTAAGATGTTGGCTTTCCACCCGGGAGACCCGAGTTCGAATCCCGAGTGTTACGATGGTGCCGTGACCCGGATCGGGTTTCCCCGTGGGAGGAGGTCAAAAGGGGGGGTGAGTGTAACAGAGTGGTTCACTACCTCAGCATGATGGTCTGAATATCGCCCCCGAATGATGGGGATATCCCTTTGGCTTAGTGGTTAACATGTTGGCTTTCCACACGGGAGACCCGGGTTTGAATCCCGGGTGTTACATATGTATACATACTGGCATTACAGTTTAATTGAAAACACACCTTATGCAATAGTAGAAGGACTGGGACTCCCCTCAGTCAAGATCCTAAGAAAAGAACATGGCTGGGACCCCATTAGTGGTGTACGTAGGTGTGCATGTCCCACATTAAAAGAGTCAAAATATCAGTGACTTTCTTTTGTTCTTGTTTTTTCCTTTTTACGATAATGGGTTTGAAAAGAAATGCCACAGGAGGGCATTTTGCCGGAAAGGGCACTTGCAGAAATCAATTAATCTTTAGTCATGAATAGGCTCATCTCACCATGTTGCCAGGAACCTGAACTGACTCCCATCTGAAAACCCAGAGCAGTCTGACATTAGATCGGTTCTGCTCTCTGTCTGTGACGGTCTTCCTCTCCAGTTGTCCACACTGTGCTCTTCATAGAAATCTACCTTCAGCCACTTCAGCCGTATCGTTGTTGAGTCGAGCCCAGTCATATAATATTTCATTCCAAACGACCAGTGGCGTGCACAGACATTTTGAGGGGCAGGTTGCTCAAGTAAATTATACTTTTTTTTGTTGACTTGGTCTGCTCTTTTTTCCCTCTACACCTATACCTCTTTGCCAAAAATAGCCGATCTACAAGCCGATCTACAAGCCCACAACGCCTCGCAGCGCGAGGCGTTGTGGGCTTGTAGATCGGCTATTTTTGGCTAAAGTTCTGCTCAGAAAAGGGATGCTAGGTTTCGAGTGGTTATGGTAAAAAGAAAAATCATATCACATAAAGAATTGGAGGACCCCCTGTAGTAACTCTGAGGACCCCCTAGGGGTCCCGGACCCCCTGTTGAAGACCCCTGCTGTAAACTGAAAAAAACCCCAAACTTTTTTTTTCTCTTTTTTTCAAAAGGGCACTTCTGGTCAAGAGGGCAAAGGGCAGGTGCTCTAGCACCACCTACAGTCTATCTGTGCACGTCCCTGCAAACGACACAGCTTAAAGTTTTCAACATTGAACTATGTCTTGGGGGAATAATGGGGAATCTCACTTCCAGGTGAAACAGTGCGTCTTGTAGTAGTTTATAATGGCATATGGTTATATGTCACATTTCACAAGACATAGTAGATCAATTGGCTGAAAATGCTCTAATAAGTCTTGACTTTGTATTCAAGACACACTGTTTCAGCGGGAAGTCAGATTCACGATTCTAGTGAATGCAGCCAGTGGCGTGCACAGACATTGTGAGGGGCAGGTGCTCAAGTAAATTATACTTTTTTACGTTTACTTGGTCTGCTCTTTTTTCCCTCTCTACACCTATACCTCTTTGCCAAAAATAGCCGATCTGCAAGCCCACAACGCCTCGCAGCGCGAGGCGTTGTGGGCTTGTAGATCTGCTATTTTTGGCTAAAGTTCTCCTCAGAAAAGGGATGCTTCGAGTGGTTATGGTAAAAAGAAAAATCATATCACATAAAGATTTGGCGGACCCCCTGTAGTAACTCTGAGGACCCCCTAGGGGTCCCGGACCCCCTGTTGAAGACCCCTGCTGTAAACTGAAGAGAAAAAAAAGGGCACTTCTGGTCAAGAGGGCAAAGGGCAGTTGCTCTAGCGAGGGGGGGGGGACCTTTTTCTTATTTCCACACAACAACTCTAAGGTGTATTAAAGATTCAATGTTGAAAATGAGTGGTATTCCCCTTTAAGTCCAAATCAAACAATGATCGTATACCATCTTTCCCCACAGCTCCAGGACTGCCATATTTAGTCTCAGGAAGTGGTGTACTGTATATATCATGGCAAACATTAGCAATGACTCAAATGGCATTTAACATGAAGTGTTATCCCTACCAATCATTATAACTCTAGAGTTGGCAATGATTTATTTTTCTTCCAATTAATAATCATCTAGCCAATTCCCAAATTCCCTGCACGTGTGTGTGTGTGTGTGTGTGTAGTCTTGTCACCGCTGACCCCTACTGCCAGTGAGGAGGCCCCACTGGGAAGACGCAGCGTGCATGTGTGGAGAAACACCCTACTTTTCATTGTTAACCCGTTAAGGCCTGAGTCCGATTCTTGAAATGTTTTCTAAATCCTAACAGTAAAAAAAAAAAACGATGTTTCAAAAATAGCAGATCTACAAGCTCATAGCGCGGCACTCGGTGCCGCGCTATGAGCTTGTAGATCTGCTATTTTTGAATAGCCAAAGAACAGGACAGGCACCCGCCCCAGCAGGCACCCACCCCAGCAAGTATAGGAGTCACTGGTGCCTCTGTGACAAACACTTTGGCAAACACAGCCAACTGTTCCTCTGAACGCTCGGCCAAGCCGGAGGCACCGTGGAGGATTCAGACCTCCCCTAGTCTCTACACAGTGGGTGTACAGGAACTTTAGCCCTGCCACAATCAATCTTGATATTATCTTTATATTACATCACAGTAGTAATTACTCCTCTCTTTTTACATAATTTCTTCTTCACAGCACGGGCTCAGGCTCTGCACAATGAACCATTGAACTAAATGACTAAAGAAAAATATAGATATAGAAGAATAACAGATACAGTAACTTAATGACTTAAATGTGGACGTAATATGACTTGGTCACCACCCTGGCTACTTGTTGTATACTCTATACCAGGGGTCTTCAACAGGGGGTCCGGGACCCCTAGGGGGTCCTCAGAGTTATTACATGGGGTCCGCCAAATCTTTGTGTGATATGATTATTTTTTTTTTACCTTAACCACTTGAACCTTAGCATCCCTTTTCTGATGAAAAAAAGCTCACAAAAAGCTCACAAAAAGCTCACAAAGCCTCGCGCTGCGAGGCGTTGTGAGCTTGTAGATCTGCTATTTTTGGCAAAGAGGTATAGGTGTAAAGGGAAAAAAGAGCAGACCAAGTAAACGAAAAAAGTTGAATCTGAAACACAATTTTATACAATATAGAGGGGGTCCCTGGCTTCATCTCTCTCTCTCTCAGCTAGGGGGTCCTTGGCCTGAAAACGTTGAAGACCCCTGCTCTATACAGAATGCGTTTTAGTGTTTTCTCTCTCATAATAAATGACATCAAGCCTCACTGCATCTTGATAAATCAAAACACCAAATCAAAACTGATGTGTTTTCTGCGTGGACACAGCGTGGAGAACGCTACGCCTCAGTGAGAGTGGAACAGCCAAAAAGAGACGAAGGTGCGAAGGTGATAACTTTTCTCCTGAGACTTTATTTGCCGACCAGGAACAAACAAAAATGGTTACTGCAACGGTCCAAATTATAGCAGCACCCCACTGCTTTTAATGACGCTGAAATAAGTTCAGAGTGAATACTTTTTTACCTCACATGGCTTTTACCTATATTAAAACTACACAGGCCATCGTTATCAAGACTTTGTTCATTTTAACTACATCATACGTTTTTAGAAATGGTACTATCTCAGAAAATAACTTTATGTCCAAGCCTAATGATTAGATAAACTTTAAAGGCTGCTCAGACAGGTATGGTAAATAAATCTGTGCCTGACACTCGGTCCCCCATGGGGCCAAGCTTCAAACAATCTGGTGCTTCCTGAATACAATAGAACATTAGTTTTCAACCTTTTTCATGCCAAGGACCCCTAAATTGATATACATTTGGCCGCGGACCCCCAATTGAAAATGTTTTGTTACAGGGACCCCCCAGAAGCAAAGATATCAGTTCATTTTCGCTTTAAAAAATATAAATATTCAAAGATATGCACACTTTTTCAAGGTTTTTCAAAAATAGCAGATCTACAAGCTCATAGCGCGGCACTCTGTGCCGCGCTATGAGCTTGTATATCTGCTATTTTTGAATATCCAAAGCTAAGTGGTTAAAAATGATTGTGACGCTATTAACTAATTTTGCTGGGAACCCCCTGGTACTCCCTCAAGGACCACTGGTGGTCCCCGGACCACTGGAGCAGTCCTCCAGACCACCTGGCTCCGTTCTCTCCTACCATGTCCGAATAAGGAAATATAAAGACATATTAGCAGAAATGAACAGCAGAAATGAACCGGCCTGTAATGTTTTATATCCTAGTTTTTATATATGACTGTCTGAGAGATACCTCAAAACGATGAGACTGTTGTTGTGGCAAATGTTTAGTTTAGTTTAGTCTTTTTATTGCTGATACTTAGGCACATTACAAGAAAACAGAGCAGCAGCACACACACACTTAAACCTAACTCTGAGCTTATTCTCTCCCAGGAAGATCCAGCAAAATGTCCTCCTTCACTCATTTAGTGCAAATCAATTCCCTCAATAACCATGACTGCTGCTGTTCCCTTTGACCAGCCACACCCCCACACTGTGCTCACACACAGCAGAGGGAGGGGAGGGGGGGGGGGGGGACAGAAGGAGAGCATAATAGGACATAGCGGAGATGTTTTAGCTTATTTTCTTTTTTTAATTTAACATAATCCCATTCATAGGGACTGACTGTGGCTTGATGATTGATGCTGCGCGGGGGCTTATCGGCCTACTTACAGAAGCCTTTTACAGAGGACAGGAGGAGCAGAGCCCTTCACACGGCCTGCTGCTTTTTGGTTCAGTGTATCAGACATGATGTCTCTCTGCTGACAGCAACTGACAAGCTTTCTTTAGCCCTTTACGACCGGGAACGCATCTGTGTGTAATGTTTTAGATTTTGTGGGCTATTAATTATTTTTTTGCAGATATACAAGCTCATAGCGTGGCACATGAACTTGTAGATGTGCTATTTTTTGGAAAATGTTGAAAATGTGTGCAAATATTGGAATATATGTATTTTTTAAAGCGAACATTTGTAACTCAAATCTTTGCTTCTGGGGGTCCCTGGAACAAAACAATTTTGAGATGGGGGTCCGCAGCCAAAGACATATCTAAAAAAGTTTTCTAAACCCTAACAGTATGTTAATATACCAGTGGTGCGCCAACTTTTCCATGTCAAGGACCACCCAAAATTATTTGTTGGACCCCATCTCAAAATATGTTGTTCCAGGGACCCCCAGAAGCACAGATCGGAGTACAACATATATATATATATATATATATATATATATATATATATATATATATATATATATATATATATATATATATATATATATATATATATATATTCAAAGATTTGCACAAATTGTCATGATTTAAAAAAAGAATTGCAGATCTACAAGCTCGTAGCGCAGCTGATACTGTATATCTGTATTTTTAAATAGCCCAAAGAAATCTAAAATGACACACAGATGCGTTCCCGGATTGAAAGAGTTAACCCACATGTTCACTGTGTACTTGGACTTACACATGTTTTTTTAGATTCGCTTTTCAAACTGTGACAGTCTCTCAGATCGTTTGCGCTTTGGGAAAAGAAAATGCATGAAATCAGACTCCTCTTTTTTTTTTCCGCTCATTAAGGCGGTTTCTTTTGGAAAAAGATTTGATCTACGCTGTGAGCACATTAAAGCTGATGTACGCCTATATTTTGCCCGTGGAGATGCATGTACCAGTTCTGCACCAGTGTCACAGTATTAGAATCTAATGACATAAGCTTTTATACTCCAATTATAATCACTCTCAAAGTAAAGGGCTGTTAGCTCTTTGACCAGTAGCTCTTCACATAATATTCCCAAACGCAACTCCAACGACTGCACCATGGCATCTGATGATCCTCGCTGCCTTTAACCTATTGAGACCTGAAACCGATTCTACATGTCTCCTAAATCTCAACAGTATTCTGAAAAACGTCTGTTTCTATATCAGTGGTGCTCAATCTTTTTCATGTCAAGGACCCCCAAAATTATATGTATTTGGCCGCGGACCCCCATCAAAATATGTTGTTCCAGGGACCCCCCAGAAGCAAAGATTTGAGTTAAAAATGTTCGCTTTAAAAATATATATATTCAAAGATTTGCACACATTTTCACGATTTTTCAAAAATAGCAGATCTACAAGCTCGTAGCGCGGCACTCGGTGCCGCGCTATGAGCTTGTATATCTGCTATTTTTGAATAGCCCAAAGTGTAAAATAATGCTTTTCAGTGCAAATCTAAAAATGATACAGTTCCAGGTCTTAATGGGTTAAGCCCTAAAGCTGTGACAGTCCTGTTATGTCTGTCACTTTACTGCTAACAGAAGTATGTGACGTCTAAATAACAGTGATTTCTGCCCTCGGTGCAGCCAGGGGTATCTAGAGAAAAACAATTCAGGTCAGGAGGTCCGGCGGCACCAGTCATCCAACACATCATTAATCAAGTTAGTGCTATACGTCTGAAGGCAAATAATAATAAAGAATATCAGCGCTGCATGCCTTCTACTGTATTATTTGCAAAACCAAACATGGATAAAAATAACCCATGTTCCAGTTGATCCAATGTAGTTATTATTTTAATAGTCACAACTCATAAGCTCTTGTTAACCAATTAAAACCTATAGTCATTTTGTCATAAAAATGACACATTCTGTGTCATTTTTTGATTTGAGCTAAAAAGCATTATTTTACACTTTGGCTATTAAAAAATAGCAGATGTACAAGCTCATAGCGCAGCACCGAGTGCCGCGCTATGAGCTTGTACATCTGCTATTTTTGAAAAATCGAGAAAATGTGCAAATCTTTGAATATATATATTCTTAAAGCGAACATTTTTAACTCAAATCGTTGCTTCTGGCGGTCCCTGGAACACAATATTTTGAGATGGGGGGTCCTTGACATGAAAAAGTTTGAGAACCACTGACAGCAACATAGGTTTTTTTCAAAAAACTGTTAGGATTTTGTAGAATCGGTCTCAGGTCTTAAACGGTTAATGAGTTTCATTGGTTACATTATAAACCCTGCAGAGTCAGAGAGCCCAAGAATGCACTATTCTTTTTTTTAATTCACCTCTCCAACTCCAGCAGTCCAGTGCAGACTATAATACAGTGCAGCCTCTGCAAAGACAAACAATATGACTGGCCAAAATGACAGTTTTACAAACATAAACAACACTAAGTAACAACACCTAAACAGGCCATAACCTTCCTTTCAAAGGGCCAAGGCAGTTCTCACTCAGGCTGTTACCTGTGCGTCAACCAAGGTTTGACTGACACTTATCACCTGCAGGCTCCTTTTTATAAGCAGTGGGACATACCAATACACATGACAGCAATTGGCAATTGAATTAACTCACAGCAAGCAAACACCAGACCTATGAGTTAACACACAATTACTGAAGGTGTTATTTATCATCGACTTCACATGAATTTCCGGCCGGGGGCCCATCCATACACACACTATGTGTGTGTATGGATGTGTCTCTTTTTAAATAAGATTGCTCTCGAATCAAACACCCCTCCTCCTCTGCAGCACTTGGCACCTTCCCAAATCAACATGGTTGCCACTGCAGAGGGGAGACAGACAGGTGAACCACACAATCAATCCAACTTCAGTTCAATAAATACACATATTTAAAACCATGAGTACACTTCAGCCATGCATTTTACAGTATCAATGATACAACATACAATGACACAACTTGACCCATACACTTCCAAGCCAGCTGGATGGTGGTTAATATGGAAGCAGCTGTGTGTGTAGTCAACTGTGTGCAATGTCCCTGATCATTGTCTGTGAACTTATAGGACACGGGCGGGGCTGCTCCGTGACACCGCTGTTACTGAACATAACACTAGCAATCATACTAGCAATGATTACTATCACAATATAGTGCTTTAACCTTTTAACAAAACATTTAGTTTTAAAAACACAACGTTTAGTTTAAACCAAAGAATATCACTTATCCTACCATTCATCATTTGGAATAGCCTAATCAACACCCTTTACAAGGAAGAAGGCGACAAAGGTAAGACATGGAACTGTAACTTGTCTATGCTGGGTTTGCTTATAGGCCGTTGCTTATTAGACCTTTTTCAAGGCAGCAAATATTGTACAGTTTTACTCTATAGCTGGTTCTCAAACTTTTACATTTCAACTACCTATATAACTCAGAGTCTATGTGCACATGGAAGTTGGAGCCACGGGTCCATTTGGTTCCATTTGTAGCTACACACAGAGAGTAGACATGTAAGGGTCTATTTGTAGGCTACACACAGAGAGTAGACATGTAAGGGTCTATTTGTAGGCTACACACAGAGAGTAGACATGTAAGGGTCTATTTGTAGGCTACACACAGAGAGTAGACATGTAAGGGTCCATTTGGAACCCCCTCATGGAACACTGAGGGTCCATGGACCCCACTTTGAGAACCACTGTTCTAGGACCAGTGGTTCTGTGTAACCTATGCTGTGGGCTGACACAATGCTACAATGTACCCTATGCTGTGAGCTGACACAATGCTACAATGTACCCTATGCTGTGGGCTGACACAGTGCTACAATGTACCCTATGCTGTGGGCTGACACAGTGCTACAATGTACCCTATGCTGTGGGCTGACACAATGCTACAATGTAACCTATGCTGTGGGTTGACACAGTGCTACAATGTAACCTATGCTGTGGGCTGACACAGTGCTACAATGTAACCTATGCTGTGGGCTGACACAATGCTACAATGGACTGTGTGTTTGTTTTGGCACAGGCTGGCTATAAGTGCCTTTTGGTTATAACTCATTGTCTATATTTAGTAGACATTATGGTTGGTGACGCATGGTCTATTCATGATGGCTATAGACAGTATTCTGCCGCATTGTCTAAGCATTAATAGACAACATGCTTTGTTTTAGTTGAACACAGTGTGGCGCTTTGGGCTATACCTGCTGTGTTGTGTCTATTGGTAATACAGTGTGTGTTGTATTGGTTTGTGTCTGAGTTGTATTGACAGTAATGCTGTTTGTTGCACATGAGAAAAAGAGACACATTGTACAGGATACAAGCAAAACTCAGAACATGTAGCATGGACAAAAGCTGTGTGGGTGTGTGTGTGTGAGAGAGAGTGAGATATCACTCAAGTGTTGGTCCTGTCTTGGCCAGGTCTCACTTGTAAAAGAGGTTGTTTTAACCTCGATTTTAGTCCCTGGTTAAATGAAGGTCATTTAAATACATTACATTAAAACTTCTGCCGTAATCTGAAGACCTCTTTAGCCCGTAACACTTGCCCTATAGCCTTGACGACCTTGCAGGATTATGCAAAGGCTAAAATGTAACTTAGATAGCATGTTATGTAGACAGATGCCTATAGTGTGTATAGTTTCAATGTAGTCTGATGATAGGTTCTTGGTTTACGTATGTATTATTAGATTACTATTTCTGTGCATTTGATGTATTATCAATAGCATTTCATAGCATTTTAAATCAAGCTTTATGAAAACAAATTACTTTAAATTATTAAATCCACCTCAAAATCTAAATCCTGATCCTTATTGCGGACGCTGGAAATATCTGGCTGTATATACAGTAGTTTTAAAAGTAACTTGAATGTGAACTTTCCCTCACACTTATAATGTGTAGAGTCAGTATAAAGAATTTTGGGGCTGCATAAATAAATATCTATCTACAAAATCTCTCTGGAGCCCCACTTACTGCACCCCCACATCCTATTGATTACCATTTTTTAATTTACTCTCATGAGGGAACCTTTCCCATTTAATTCCAACTCCGTTACCTCTCTCATTATATAGTAAGGACAGTGATGCATGGGTATATGGGTATGTCTCTGAAGCACTGGAGATAATGGGGAATATTAGTATTTCGAGCCAGCAGTGGTGGAAAAAAAGTACTATTTTTTTTTTACTTAAGTAAAAGTATCAATACTGCAATTACTTGAGTATAAGTACAAAAGTATTGGTATCAAAATGTACTTAAAGTACCAAAAGTAAAAGTACTCAGTATGCAGAGTCACCCATTTCACAAGTTTTCAAATGTATACAAATCCTTTGAAAATAGCAGATCTACAAGCTGACAATGCAATTGCCTTCTGTAGCACTTTGAGATTTCTTGTAAATGTAAAGTGCGTTATAAATAAAATCCATTATTATTATTATTATTACAATGTGTCGCTTCACGACGCATTTTGAGCTTGTAGATCGGCTATTTTCAAATGGACGAAATGTATGTAGGGCTGAAGTGGTTAATGTGTGTTTTGTAGCTGTCAAATAATTGTAGTGGAGTAAAAATACAATATTTGCCTCTGAGATGTAGCGGAGTAGAAGTGAAAGCACTGCAAATTGGAAATACTCCAGTAAAGTAAAAACACCTCAAAAGTGTAAACAGTACTTAGAGTAAATGTACCAAGTTACTTTAACTGTAAGCCACCAGCCCCATCTTTTTTTCCAGCCAGATGCAGAGTCCTAATAATCCATGAATGATGAATACGCAGCACAAACTACCATTCATCTTACCATTGTTGTGGCACATAATTCATGCAATTCCATCCCTGCTAACTCACTCCCTCTCTCTCTCTCTTGTTGTACTATGTGATAAAGAGGGAAAAAAACATACTGTAGAAGAACCCAGTGGTGTAAAGTAACTAAGTACATTTACTTAAGTACTGTATTTAAGTAAACTTTTGAGGTAATTGTACTTTACTTCAGTATTTCCAATTTCCAATACTTTTACTTTTACTCCACTGCATCTCAGAGGCAAATATTGTACTTGTACTCCACTACAATTATTTGAAAACTTTAGTTACTAGATACTTTTCAGATATAAATGATTATATAATGAAACATACATTAACCACTTTAGCCATATTTTATACATAGGCTATTTGAAAATAGCAGATCTACAAGCTCACAACGCGTCGCATCGCGACGTGTTGTGAGCTTGTAGATCTGCTATTTTCAAATATTTAGTACTTTTACTTTTGGTACTTCAAGTACATTTTGATGCCAATACCTTTGTACTTTTACTCAAGTAAATTTTTATTCTGGACTTTTACTTGTAACAGAGTATTTTTATATTGCAGTATTGGTACTTTTACTTAAGTAAAGAATTTGAATACTTTTTCCACCACTGAACATACTGAAATCAGCCTCACAGGAACGACGGATGGGGAACCAAAAACCTCATCAGCCATTCTATCCTCCTTCATCCTGGCATCCATAACAAACATCCTCTGCCCTCGCTCTAATCTCTCAAGAACAGATTCAGAGGCTGTGCTACTGAATCTGTTGGGAGCCCCCGTTCAGAACGTGTGAGCGTTGGCCTACATGTGGGCGTGCCTTCAGATCAGGAAGCAGGCCGCGCTTTACCCAATCAAAGGTAGGGGGCGGGATTTACACTGTGCGTTTTGCTTCCCACTGGAAACAAACCCAAACTCATTTAACAATAGCGTCCTCGGAGCCGACAAAACCACGGAAAGTTAGTGGGCTTATAACCAAAACCATCCATGTTCTTTGGGAGAAATGGTGTTAGTGTTCCGTGGAGAAATGTTGTTAGTTACCAACATAGGCGCACCACCGGAAGTGGAGGGCTGAGGGCAGAGACCAAACGTCGGTTTCCAGTCATCGTCTGTCTATTTAATCACTCCACCCAGAGTCAAATGCAAAAGTGAAAAACGCTGGGGCCGCTGTTTTTCCTTTTTATTTGACGATGGGTTCCCAGATTGCCCTCGCTCTATTTTACATCCATAGCAAACATCCTCTACCCTGGCTCTATTCTACATCCATAGCAAACATCCTCTATCCTGGCTCTATTTTACATCCATAGCAAACATCCTCTACCCTGGCTCTATTCTACATCCATAGCAAACATCCTCTATCCTGGCTCTATTTTACATCCATAGCAAACATCCTCTACCCTGGCTCTATTCTACATCCATAGCAAACATCCTCTATCCTGGCTCTATTTTACATCCATAGCAAACATCCTCTACCCTGGCTCTATTCTACATCCATAGCAAACATCCTCTACCCTGGCTCTATGCTACATCCATAGCAAACATCCTCTACCCTGGCTCTATTCTACATCCATAGCAAACATCCTCTATCCTGGCTCTATTCTACATCCATAGCAAACATCCTCTACCCTGGCTCTATGCTACATCCATAGCAAACATCCTCTACCCTGGCTCTATGCTACATCCATAGCAAACATCCTCTACCCTGGCTCTATTCTACATCCATAGCAAACATCCTCTACCCTGGCTCTATTCTACATCCATAGCAAACATCCTCTATCCTGGCTCTATTCTACATCAATAGCAAACATCCTCTACCCTGGCTCTATTCTACATCCATAGCAAACATCCTCTACCCTGGCTCTATTCTACATCCATAGCAAACATCCTCTACCCTGGCTCTATTCTACATCCATAGCAAACATCCTCTACCCTGGCTCTATTCTACATCCATAGCAAACATCCTCTATCCTGGCTCTATTTTACATCAATAGCAAACATCCTTTACCCTGGCTCTATTTTACATCCATAGCAAACATCCTCTATCCTGGCTCTATTTTACATCCATAGCAAACATCCTCTACCCTGGCTCTATTCTACACTGCTGATCAAAGCTCTCTCTTTGAAATACTAGGAGGCATAATCTGAGGGTTGCAGTAAGTAAGGTTTCACAAGTTTTCTAAGGTATAAATTGTATAAAAACAAATCTTTTTTTGAAAATAGCAGATCTAGAAGCTCACAATGCGACGCATTGTGAGCTTCTAGATCTGCTATTTTCAAAAGGCCGAAATGTATATAGGGCTGAAGTGGTTAATGTATGTTTTGCAATAATAATTATAATCTACAATGTAACTAGTAACTAAAGTTTTCAAATAATTGTAGTGGAGTAAAAGTGCAATATTTGCCTCTGAGATGTAGTGGAGTAGAAGTAAAAGTATAGAAAATTGGAAATACTCCGGTAGAGGTAAACAAATACCTCCAAATTGTACTTAAGCACAGTGCTTGAGTAAATGTACTTCACTCTACACCACTGTTGCAAAGTAAGGTTTCAGGGAGCAGATTAAAGGTATATATTTGTTTTGCATTCATAAGTCTAAGATGAGGACAAAGTACTGTATTAGACCACTGTTCATACAGTATACTATGGGTACCTCATTATCTCCACGAGGAGATCATGCATTCGCCCCTATGTGTGTGTCTGGGTGTCTGTCTGCAGAAAATCACATATAGCACTAGGCTGATCAGTGTGTAGTTTTTTCCCCCATGCCCGCTGACAGCAGGCCAAGGACATCACTTCTGAAATATCTAATCGGTCAAAACTATGGGATAGTAGATCAATCGGCCCCCCCTGTCCCTCTGGCTTATCTACTGTATACTACTAACTGGGCTGTACCCATGATGGCCAATTGCAGACATGCAAATTGTCTGGCACAAGAAGCCCATCTTAACAGAGGCCTCCATCCATCTGCCAGTGTCGATGATGTATCGCGCTAGGATGGTCATCAGCTTTTTTTCTTGCAGCAGTGACTGTATGTGCAGCTGCCATGTGCCCATATTCAACACCAAAACTAATCAAATTAGTGTTGATTTTGACAGCAAATTTTGATTTAGTTTTAGTCATAGTCTTTTGAATCAAATTCCATTTAGTTTTAGTCATATTGTAGTCATCTGAAATGTTTGGATGTTTCAGTCGACTAAATATCATACGATTTTAGCCGACTAAATCTACAGTTGATTTAGTCGACTAAAATGTATTTTGGCGGTGCCTTGATGGCGTCGTAATGGCTGATTTTACACTTGGTTGCATGCTGAAAATAGCAGACCTACAAGCTCACAACGCGTCGCTCTGCGACGCGTTGTGAGCTTGTAGATCTGCTATTTCCAGAGAGCAACACTCGAGCGCAACCAAACATAAAATGACTTGTCTTTTAGTTCTACTGGATCTCTTCTCCACTAGATCCCTCAATAACATTTTAGTCTAGTTTTTATGTTGACGAAATTGTCAATATATTTAGTCTTAGTTTTAGTCATCATAGCTTAGTTTTTATTTAGTTTTCGTCAGAGAAAAAAGGTAGTCAACGAACATTTTTCGTCATAGTTTTAGTCGACAAAATCAACACTGATCCTAATACAGCACTATCATTAAATCACAGTCATGTACAGCTAACCAACGAGAATGCTTGATTTTAAAATAACATATTTTATAATAGATCAGGATTGAGACATCCCTACAGTGTGTATGGGCTGAGAGACCAATCTGTCTCTTTTTCTCTCTCTCTCTCTCTCTCTCTGTGGATTGCCGTCACACACTAACAGCCAGGTCTGAAGTCTCTTTCCTGCAGACTATGCTGCCATGGTCTGCCTTTGATTCACTAGTGATACAAACTTAATTGACACAAGACTTTAACAATCAGACTTTTCAGATTATAGAGATTTGAATGACAGTTAATCTGAAAGAGAGATGGAGAGAGGAAGAGAACCAGTGGTGTAAAGTAACTAAGTACATTTACTCAAGTACCGTACTTAAGTACAGTTTTGAGGTATTTTTACTTTACTGGAGTATTTCCAATTTTCAGTACTTTACTTCTACTCCACTACATCTCAGAGGCAAATATTGTACTTTTACTCAATCATTTGGAAGCTAGTTAGTTTGTGGATTTGAATCATTATTACAAAACATCTATCAACCACTTCAGGCGTATTTTAATGTTGGCTATTTGAAAATAGCAGATCTACAAGCTCACAACGTGTCGCGACGCGTTGTGAGCTTGTAGATCTGCTAATTTCAAAAGATTTTAATACGTTTTATACATATGATACCTTTGAAACGGGACATTCTGTAATTTCTGTATAATGAGTACTTTTACTTTTGGTACTTAGCCTGTTTTGATGAGAGAGAGAGAGAGAGAGAGAGAGAGAGAGAGAGAGAGAGAGAGAGAGAGAGAGAGAGAGAGAGAGAGAGAGAGAGAGAGAGAGAGAGAGAGAGAGGGATGATGTCCAACTGGTAATCACATACAGTACCACGCTACGCTATACTTTCATGGCCGTAAGGTAAAAAAAAATCACACCGCATACATCTCCATCGTTAATAGAGCATGCCTCCTGGTGGAGATTTGCGCTCTGCTGAGCGCCACATGTATAAAGATCTAATTTGCAGTCTGAACCTGATTCGTGTGCAGATGAACCGTACCGTGCGGTGACATGACATTTTAGAAGGTGGGGGCTGGGCGGGTGCCGCCGTTTCGGGTGAAAAAACACGCATATATAAATTACCATCCACTTGCCGTCCAGATTATCATCTTACTGCAGTATAAAGAGTGCAAACTGCACGCTGGAGATGGGCTCTGCAGTGATTTCCATTCCCCGACTAACTGCGGGGAATCACACACAACATTGCCCAGACACTCTCTAGCTTCTTCTCTCCCCTCAGGCCTGCATACATCAGGCCTGCATAAATAAACACAAATGAGTTTATTATAAAACAAATGGAGTTGTGCCCCCCCCCCTCCAAAAAAAAAAATATAGAAAAAAGGTGAGACACATTTGGGTCACCAAATGGCCTCCTGATAGCCTCCTGATGTTGCTGCTTGTCAGAGTCAGGTTAACCCATATAAGTATCATCAGGTTAACCCGGGAAAGTATCATCTGTGTCATTTATAGATTTCTTTGGCTATTCATAAATAGCAGATCTACAAGCTCATAGCGCGGCACCGAGTGCCGCGCTATGAGCTTGTAGTTCTGCTATTTATGGGAAAAAAACATGAAAATGTGTGCAATTCTTTAAATATATATATATTTTTTATAGCGAATATTTGTAAAATATTTTGTTCCACAGACCCCCAGAAGCAACGATTTGAGTCAAAAATGTTTGTATTCATAGATTTGCAAAAATAGCAGATCTACAATGAGCTTGTAGATCTGCTATTTTTGAATGGCCAAATAAATCATAAAAATGACACGGATGCGTCCCCGGATTGAATGGGTTAAGAGTTTGAGTGACACGTTTGAGAGAAAGAGAGAGGGAACGAATAGTAGGGACTGAAGAGTAACGAGAGAGAGAGGGGGGGGGGCAGTAACAAAGGTGAGAGAGAGACAGACAGATTGACGGATAAGGGGAAAGGGTTGTCAGGGAAATTAAAGCCCTCTCTGTAAACGAATGCTGAGCTGTCAATCTGTGAGAGCACTTGATTACAGCATGCCACTGCAAAGCTCCACCACCAATCCATCTCTCTCTCTCTCTCTCTCTCTCTCTCTCTCTCTCTCTCTCTCTCTCTCTCTCTCTCTCTCTCTCTCTCTCTCTCTCTCTCTCTCTCTCTCTCTCTCTCTCTCTCTCTCTCTCTCTCTCTTCCTCCTGCACTGTCTCACCTACACTACAGTATCTCTATAATTGTCTTCCTCTGCCCTTCCTCTTTGTCGTCTCTCGTTCTTTCCATCTCTCCGTCTGACTCCCCGACATCATTCAATCACGGCCCGCCTTCCACAGGCTTGTCTTGATTTCTGCTAGCCGCCCAAATTGCCATGTAACCACGGCTAAGTGGAGCAACGTGAAGATATTCTTCTACGTAATCAAACGCAGACAAACACACACACACACAGACCCACAGAGAGAGAGAGTGAAGGTATATATAGTCCCTCTACTGTGGGCGTAAAAAAGAAAGCCAACAACCTGTCACCGTTACTAAACGATGACTTTAAAGAGACGGTGTTAACGGAACGTTTAATGGCGTTCAAAAGGTCAGCGCAGACCTCTCAGTGCAGAGTTAAGGGTTTATATAAGAGCGATATATACCTGATTTAACGGTCTATCCGGGGTGGCACAGGGTTAAAGTACCTGTCAGACCACCCACAGTGTAGGGCTATGGTTTGAATCCACCAGCAGCTTGCCGACCTTCTACAACCAGTGGTCCGGGGACCAGCAGTTAGCTCAGCTCAAGACCGTATTTCTTCACTCTTGCTTTTGGTTGAGTTTTAAATCTCTGTGTTGTTATTCATGTCCTCACTGTTTTGCTATTACTTTAATGTTGTTTTAAGCTTTTCCTTCTTTTTTTTTGCTTTATTGTTAAATTAGTTGTACTTTGTAAAGCACGTTGGGCTGCATTTCATGTCATGAAAGGTGCTATAAAGTGTATTATTATTGTTATTACCAGTGGTCCTTGAGGGGGTTCCAGGTGGTCCCCAGCTAAATGAAGGAAGAGCTGGTAGATCTTTAACTCTTGAGAGCGTAAAATGAAACCAAATGGACCCTTACGGGTCCATTTGGTTTCATTTTACGCTCTCAAGAGTTAAATGATTGTTAAACATCTGCATTGCTTAATTTACAAGAAGTCTAACACAATTAGAGAATGTAGAATAATTGTTATTTTGATCAACGTTGGCCTGTTATCTCTCCTATTGGTACCAACATCATCAATACAGCATGGATGGAATTGTGGACAAAATCTCATCCAGCGACAACAAAATATTCTACAAGTCTTGGTTCTGAGAGGCTAAATCTCATCAAATGGTGGTTTCCGTGGCTCAAATGCCCAATAAATAACCTTGACCTTGATATGAAAAGGGTTGAAAACCACTGCTCTACACAAATACGATAGGCTGTGTTTGGGGGAGGGACACCAGGGAAGGCATGGGATGGATGATGTCTGTTGCTGCGCTATAGCGACTCCTATGGGCTAGGGGGCGCCGCCTGTCAGTCTTTGACTTTGACATCTTTACATTACATGTAAAATTACATACATTTGTCACACCGTTATCAAACAGATAAATTATCAGGGAGTATAAGATGGAGGTGCTGCATCCTCCTATGGTGTAAGCCCTCGCTGCCAGGTGAGCCAGTAGGTACAACAACAGTTGGCAAAACACGGACATGTGTGCAGAGGTTTAATTGGCATAAAACTACATTGGGATAAAAAAAACTTTATACAAATAATTGGCTACTCAATTATTAATTGAGTCTCGTGGTCAAATTTCCAAAGGACTTTTGGGTGTTAAGCTACAGTGATGTCAAATGGAGCAGAGGCAGAAAACGTAAACTGCAGGGAACTCATCTTTCTGTGAAATGTAGCTCCACTCATCTCTATGATGGGATTATTTTGAGGACCAATTGATTCCAAATGTTGACTCCTTGCTAAGCAATATCAGCTTCATTTATTATTATCTTTTTATTTTCATAACATTGTATTTGTGGCATAGCAGTCACACTTAGACATTACTTATTAAAATAGCTCAGAGGAGCATGGCATGGGGAGAGAGTGTTTAAATGTAGACTCACAAGTTGTTGTCTAAACGCTTGGCTCATTAGCGACAGAGGACAATCTCCCTGCTTTCTTCCCAGGAAACAATTGGAGAGTAAAAAAAACACAAAACAAAAAAAAACCTCTGCATTGAACCAATCCTAAGTTTACAGTGTAGCCCTTTGTTGATGCGGTGACAGTGGGCAGTGGGCATAGGTTTGTTAGTTGTCCCGCCGTTCTAGTAACCACCTTGTGTTTAGAAATCCACAGACGTATCGGTATAGGCGTAGCTCCCCGATTGTCTCGCAACGCGAAACTAGTTGCCCCACTTAAGCCCTATACTTAGTTGACCCGATTTCCACGGGTTAAGGCCTAGCTAAACTAGGCCCCCTCCTGTTTTAGCTCTGCGCTAAATATCTTTGCCGAAAATAACCGATCTACAAGCTCACAACTGCATCACGTTAAGCCCAAATAATCCTGTATATTATTTGGGCTCTTGCTGATTTCAAAGACAACACTCTCTCCTCTGAATGTACCTCACTAATGGCTTACAACAGCATTGAATAACCCTTCACTTTAGTGTAGCTCTTGTTAAGGTCTTCACATCCACTTAAACACAAGTGGCAGAATTTCAGTTCTGCATTCAACACAGTCAACCACAACATATTGCTAGACACTAGACGGACTAGAAAACTGCGTGGGAATTTCTGCCACATTGATACACTGGTTTGAGTCATACAGTACTTAAAGGACAGAGATTACTTTGTGTCTATATGTAATTATACATTTGAGCGGCCAAAAATAACATCCCTCAAGGCTCCATTTTGGGAACTCTTCTGTTCAACATCATTCTCCCGCTTACATCAAAATATGTGTGCAGAAGACACACACATTTACATAACCATATCATGAGGGGACTATGATTCAATACAATCAGGGACGTGCACAGATAGACTCTAGGTGGTGCTAGAGCACCTGCCCTTTGCCCTCTTGACCAGAAGTGCCCTTTTGAAAAAGGGCATTTTCAGTTTACAGCAGGGGCTTCAACAGGGGGTCCGGGACCCCTAGGGCGTCCTCAGAGTTACTACAGGGGGTCCGCCAAATCTTTATGTATTTTCTTTTTACCATAACCACTCGAAACCTAGCATCCCTTTTCTGAGGAGAACTTTAGCCACAAATAGCAGATCTACAAGCCCACAACGCCTCGCAGGCTTGTAGATCGGCTATTTTTGGCAAAGAGGTATAGGAGGTATAGGAAAAAAGAGCAGACCAAGTAAACAAAAAAAAGTATAATTTACTTGAGCACCTGCCCCTCAAAATGTCTGTGCACGCCACTGAATACAATCACTGTGTATGAGTACTGTAAATGCAATGAACAAATCAACGACTGGATGTGTCAATAGTTGTCTTCAATTACACTTAGACAAAACTGAAATAATAGTTTTTGGAGCCAAAGGAAGAATGATTAAAAGTCAATGCTCAGCGTCAATCGGTAATGTTAAAAACCACAACCCAAGCCAGAAATGTTGGCGTGGTCATTTACTCATATCTGAATGTTCAACAGCCACATTAAGATGACTACAAAGTCAGCATACTATCACCTCAATAATATATCAAGGTACTGTACTTAAGTACACTTTTGAGGTATTTTTACTGTGTTGGATTTCAATTTTTCAGTACTTTTACTTCTACTCCACTACATCTCATAGGCAAATATTGTACTTTTACTCCACTACAATTATTTGAAAACTTTAGTTACTTTGCAGATATACATTCTTACATTATAAAACATACATTAACCACTTTAGCCCTATTTTATACATGGCTATTTTCAAACATTTTAGTACTTTTACTAAAGTACATTTTGAATTCTGGACTTTTAATTGTAACAGAGTACTTCTCTCTACATTGCAGTATTGATACTTATACTTAAGTAAAACATTTGAGTACTTTTTCCACCACTGACTACTGTAATGGTGTCTTCACAGGTCTCCCCCCCAAAAAAAGAAATCAGAATGCTACAACTCAAGATCTGGATTACTCCAGTTCTCAAATCTCTACACACGGCTCCCTTGTCTGTCTGAATGAACAACCACTGTTGGTTCATAAATCATTGAATGGTTCGGGGCCCAAATGCATGTCTGATCATTGTGCTACAAGAACATCATGAACCATCCAGACTGCTCACATTGTCTGGGACAGCTCTGCTTTCTCTCCCCGCAGAGTCACAACTAAAACACGGAGAGGCAGCGTTCAGTTTTTATTCACTATACTGTCTACTATCTGGAACAATCTCACACAAAACTGCCGGTCTGCAACTCTCCAAGCACAACTCTCTGTTCTTTTAAATCAAAGCTAAAAATCGCTCTGTTTGCCGCAACCCTTTGTTCTGTTTGCCGCAGAGTTTGTTTTGTGTGTATTATGTTTTTTTCTGTCTAAACTCATTAACCGGCAGAGTAAAACATTGTCTATAGCTGACCTTGACAGCGATTCAGAACTTTTTTTCACTAACCTTTGAAAAATCATAGAATATTATTTTTCAAAACAATCCATCCACAGATCGCTTTAAAATACGTTGCAGAGTCTCGTAGAATTGGGGAGGGGGGGAAGTGTGTCGTCCATAGATTGTAAAAAAGAATGGACTAAGCTACACCATTGGTTTCTACAGACCGTAAATGAAGCCGATTGTTCAGGAATTTCAAATCTGCCATCTTTCAATATCGCGTCATATCGCGTCATGTCCTGCGCAATGCAACCAGACCATTATTGCTTGGGTAGCTTGTCAATCAAGAGCGGGGGCAGGGAATGAATGCTATTGGTTGTGTAGCTTGTCAATCAAATCATCCCGCCCCTCCTAGAGCATAAGCTACTTTATCGTGTATTTTAAAATAAATGGGATCATAATTGACCAAAACTCATATGATGATGATTGAAAGGAGACTTTAAACCAGCAACTGGAAGCATATAGTATTTATGACAATGTTTATTAAGGTAATAAAATCAAGTTTAAAGTTCATCGAAAACCCATCCGCTTGCGTTCAGATACATTCTTTCTACATCAGCAGGGATAAAACAGTGAAACTACTGGCCATTCATATGAACTGTCACTTGAACTATCTTCCTATATCGACTCAATATTAAAGCAAGAAGCTGGGCCCTTGGTGATCATCTGTTCCATAGTTATTGGCAGTTGAATGTAGGTTGTTTTTGCCAAAAAGCAACAGAAAGCAGAGAAAAGGGCATGTTTCCAAATCCATTAGAAACCAAGTTAATGTGACTGTTTTGTTTTTTTGCGATCACGTGATCTCCTGCTTCACTGGGAGTCAAATGGTGACTCCATACTGTAGTGTGTACTGTACCTGTCTCGGGGCAGGCTGACGCGGGGCTGCTTGGGACAGCGTTTGCTCAGAGTGAAGAGCTTTCGGACGATCTTCTGGGCTTTCCCCAGGACCAGGGCGGTGCTGGACTCCAGCCGGGCGTAACGCTGCTGCAGGGACAGGTCGCCCGTCCACGACCTGGCGATGGTCGACACGTTCAGGAAGCGATCCGTAGGCAGACGCCTCAGGAAGGCCTTGAACTCTTCTGTGAGAGAGAGAGAGGGAGATAGAGAGAGAGAGAGATGGTAGAACAGGTGGTAAGGCGAGGTGTGAAATGAGAAAGGAGGGTGGAGTGGAGAGAGAGAGGGTGAAAAAACGAGTGGAGAGAAAAACAAGACAAGTAGAATTAGTATGCAGACAGGGACTCAGACAGAGGTTAAAAGGAGATTATTTTAACCCATTCAATCCTGGAACGCATCTCTGTCATTTTTAGATTTATTTGGCGATCTACAAGCTCATACTTGCAGATCTGCTATTTTTATTTTTGCAAATCTTTGAATATATATATATATATTTTAAAGCGATCATTTTTAACTCAAATCTCTGCTTATGGGGGGTCCCTGGAACAACATCTTTTGAGATGGGGGTCCGCAGCCAAATACATTTTGGGGGGTCCTTTGTTTGAGAACCACTGATATTATAGCAACATAAGTAAACAAATTAGTACAAAAAAAATTAGAGGACATTTTGTAGAATCCCCCAGGATTTGAGTTAAAAATGTTCGCTTTAAAAAATATTCAAAGATTTGCACATTAAAATTAAAAAAAAAATAATGCAGATCTGCTATTTTTCTAATAGCCAAAGAAATCTAAAAAATGCCACACAGATGCGTTCCCGGTCTTAATGGGTTAAACACCTTATTATGTGAGAAAACCTGTTCGTTTGAATGTCGTCACGTTCCTTGATGTGATGTGCAACAAGGACGACTGAGAACGTTCCTGCTTTCACGTCATTTCAGAGAGAAAAGGAAAAAAAAAAAGAAAACCTGTGATATTTTAATGAGTTGCCGTTCCAAAGTAAACACCTGCACCTTTTAATGTGCAATTATGCTCACGCACCCCCCCCACCATTAAGAGCCCATGAAAATTACAATTACTGCTTTGGCAAATATTGTCATCTGCAGAAACACACTCCTTATGGGGAGAGTGATGGCATTCCTTCATGTGCAGATGGGAAGATTACATGTTCTTTATTTCGTCATTTAGTTGAAACCTAGAGTAATGAGAATGGGATATGGGATAGGCGTGTGCGTTAGTTGCTAAAAAAACAAAAACAAACAGTAAATCCTTCTAGTAAAAAGAAAGGCTCTCTTATTTCATCACCTTCTCGTTGTTATCTTTTCATAAAAGCTAAAATATGAACTGAGCATTAACTGTTCGGTTAGTCGGTTTAACGTCAACCGAATGAACCCTATAGCTATGTTCTGGGCACGTCGTAATAGGCGAGCAGTTGGCGAAAATGGCAGATTAGCACAAGCTCACGTGTCGAGAGCTTACAGGTCGGCTATTTTTTGGTGAAGCGTTTTGGAGTTGAGGGATAAGCAAAGGTCTGCATGGCTTCCCTGTGTATCTCTGACATCATACTGATGAAATCAAGGACCACGATGGAAATAAGTTCCCACGACTTTCTTGTATTTGTATCCTTGACGTTTCTCCGATGAACATGATGTAACGTGTGTTTTTTCCTGTATAATGTCTGATCAAATTAAACTGATGATGTCACACTTGCCCAAATATGGCAGATGTGAGTTTATGAATTCACAAAAATGTAAAAGAAGCACGCACGGCACGGCACGGCACACAATGAATGTGGAAAACATAAATTGACTTCCATGGCCTACTGTCAGCATGCCCTCGAAATGTGGCGCTGATCAGTCCAGTGCTTTGTGAGGTTATCCACACACACACACGCGCGCGCGCACACACACACACACACACACACACACACACACACACACACACACACACACACACACACACACACACACACACACACACACACACACACACACACACACACACACACACACACACACACACACACACACACACACACACACACACACACATCCTCTTGTAGATACTAGTTTAGTGTTCTGTGTGAATAGTTATCATTTTGCCTCCTCTAGCCAAAGGAGCCGTCTTAGCGAGGAGCCTTTGACTTTAACCCATTAAGGAACTGTGTCATTTTTAGATTTGAGCTAAAAAGCATTATTTTACACTTTGGGCTATTCAAAAATAGCAGATATACAAGCTCATAGCGCGGCACCGAGTGCCGCGCTACGAGCTTGTAGATCTGCTATTTTTGAAAAATCGTGAAAATATATGCAAATCTTTGAATACATATATTTTCAAAGCGAACATTTTCAACTCAAATCTTTGCTTCTGGGGGGTCCCTGGAACAACATATTTTGATGGGGGTCCTCGGTCAAATACATATCTTTTGGGGGTCCTTGACATGAAAAAGATTGAGCACCACTGATATAGAAACATAGGTTTTTCAGAAAACTGTTGAGATTTAAGACACATGTAGAATCGGCTTCAGGTCTCAATGGGTTAAAAAAAAAGATACCACTACAGTAGATTGACCTTTCAGAATAATGGCCTCCAGGAAGACACAGTCCCTCCTTCAGACTGGGATTGCCAAAACGTATTTCTGTATCAAGATCATTTAAATTCCATTATGAACCAATAGACACAGATTATGCCTGTACTACGCTCTGGGAAACAGGAAACATGGCCCTATTATCACTCATGTCCCTTGAGTGAGAGACCTTGTAGAGACTCTGTACTCGGTTCTTGTAGAGGGGTGTCCTCATGTACTGTTGTTGGCAGCGAGGCAGCGGAAAGATCTACAGCCAAGACCAGCTAAGCTCAGCCGAACCATGGCGAGACTCAAGCCTATTATCATGCTCAGTGTCTCTCTCTCTCTCTCTCTCTCTCTCTCTCTCTCTCTCTCTCTCTCTCTCTCTCTCTCTCTCTCTCTCTCTCTCTCTCTCTCTCTCTCTCTCTCTCTCTCTCTCTCTCTCTCTCTCTCTCTCTCTCTCTCTCTCTCTCTCTCTCTCTCTCTCTCTCTCTCTCTGACTTTCGTTTTCCTTCCCCATCTTCAGTGGTGGAAGTAGTACTCATATTTTTACTTAAGTAAAAGTATCAATACCACAATATAAACACACTCTGTTAAAAGTTCGGTATTCTGAATTTACTTCAAAAATATTTTGAAAATAGCCAATCTACAAGCTTATGACGCATTGTTCAGCTCTTTTGAAATGGCCAAAATATATATAGGGCTGAAGTGGGTAATGTATGTTTTGTAACAATAATCAAAATCTACAAAGTAACTAATAACTACATTTTTCATATAATGTTAGTGGAGTAAAAGTACATTTTTTTCTCTGAGATGTAGTACTGTAAGTAAAAGTATTGAAACTTGGAAACCCTCCAGTAAAGTAAACACATCCTCCAAAGTGTACTTTAGTACATGTACTTAGTTACTTTCCACCACTGCTTGCCACTCTGAACTCATCTCCCATGAAGCTATAAGTGAGTACGATAACAATTAATTGGCGTTTAAGTGTTTGGTATATTTTACCGGATGATTTGTTTTCAACTCTCTGGCTCGTTGTTTCTGCTAATCATCTCAAATGTTGTGATAGCTGCAATTATCCAGATAGATACCACAATAGAAGACAGGCAGTGAGCCATGTTTCTAATGGCTTGACATTGAGAGGAAATAAGTGGTAATTGTAGTGAGTAATGGGGCACTTCTCTAATGGCTTGTGCTCTAGGTCCTTGGTTCTCAAAGTGGGGTCCAGGGACCCCCAGGGGTACTTGAGGGAGTTCCAGGGGGTCCCCAGCTAAATGATGGACAGGAACCAAATGGACCCTTATGGGTCTGTAACTCTGAGAGTGTACAAATGGAATCAAATGGACCCGTTAGGGTCCATTTGGTTCCATTTGTACACTCTCAGAGTTTATCACTGATTTTACAATATAAATTGGGGTCCCAGAGATAGAAATGCCATTAAATGGGGGTCCGTAGCCTAATGCATGTAAAACTGGGGGTCCTTGAAATTATTATTGCCGTAAAAATCTTCTCTTATGGGGGTCCCTGGCTTACATTTTCAAATGGGGGTCCGCGGGCTAATAAGTGTCAATTTGGGGGTCCTTGACATGAAAAAGTTTGAGAACCACTGCTCTAGGTGCAATATTTCAGGGTGCAGGGAGACTTGCAAACGAAGCCCATCTCGCCCAATGGCTGAGAACATTGAAACCGTGTGCCAAGGTACTGTACTTTTGTGCCAACCAGCTCATAAAAAAATTGATTCAAATTAGATAAGTACTCACATTTTGTACTTAAGTAAAAGTATCAACACTGCAATGTAGAAATACTCTGTTGCAAGTAAAAGTCCGGGATTCAAAATTGACTTGAGTAAAAGTACAAAAGTATTGGTATCAAAATGTACCAAGAGTAAAAGTACTCATCATGCCGAATGTCCCATTTAAAGTTTTCAAATGTATACAAAATCTTTTGAAAATAGCAGATCTACAAGCTCACAATGCGTTGCATCGCATTCCCCCGTATGCATATGGGGGAATGCATATGGGGCTGAAGTGGTTAATGTATTGTTTTGTTATAATAATCAAAATCTGCAAAGTAACTAGTAACTCATGTTTTCAAATAGATGTAGTGGAGTAAAAGTACAACATTTGGATCCAAGATGTAGTGGAGTAGAAGTTAAAGTATTGGACATTGGAAATAATCTAAATACAAATACCTCAAAATTGTACTTAAGTACAGTACCTAAGTAAATGTACTTACTTTTATAAATAAAAAAAACATTAAAATTAGCTACGTTCAGTGACACCATAATAGAATGAGCGTACCCATATCTCAATAAACCTTACCTGACATGATTTAGTCAGATTACATTTATTTGGGGGGATGAAAATACTTCACAGTCAGAGTCTGTGGCTAATGTTGGAAGATAAACAAGTTATTTTGGGATTTTTCTCCTTCCTGGAGAAAATATAAATGGATATTTCCTTTCATTTCATAAATTAGTGAAGGCAATTAACGGCTTAAATGACTCATAAATGTGATGATTCGATCATCAAGAGGCAATATAGGCCACCTCGCCCGATGAATCAGAGAGAAAGTAATTATAGCAATTATACATCGCTGTAGATGCTGTTTAAAGCGGTTGTAGATGATGCTTTTTGCAGTGGGGTATGAACTGTGCAGGAGGAGGAATGTGTTTTTGGGGAGATATGCAGTGCTGTGTTGGTTTTATCGACTAAAACTATGACGAAAAATGTTCGTTGACTACCTTTTTTCACTGACAAACTAAATAAAAACTAAATACTAAGCTATGATGACTAAAACTAAGACTAAATATATTGACATTTCGTCAACAATTAAAAACCAGACTAAAATGTCAGTGAGGGACGAGTGGAGAAGAGATCCAGTAGAACTAAAATACAAGTCATTTTATGTTCGGTTGCGCTCGGTTGTTGCGCTCTGAAAACTGCAACGCGTCGCAGTGCGACGCGTTGTGAGCTTGTAGATCTGCTATTTTCAGCATGCAACCAAGTGTAAAATCAGCCATTACGACGCCATCAAGGCACCGCCAAAAAATACATTTTAGTCGGCTAAATCAACTGTAGATTTAGTCGACCATAATCTTATGATATTTAGTCGACTAAAATATGACTAAAACTAAATGGAATTTTATTCAAAAGACTATGACTAAAACTAAATCTAAATATGCTGTCAAAATCAACACTGGTGTGAACTGTGCAGGAGGCGGAATGCGTCTTTTTGGGGAGGATATTATGCAGTGGCACATTTTGGATGTGCAGCCTTTTTGAAACCATATGGTCCCCGATGCAAAGTGCTCGCTCACTCACTCAATCACCTTAGAAACAATCTTTACGTGCCCTTAAACCCTTCCTGTAGCATAAAACACACTGTCTGTACAGAATCTCATACTAGTTCTAGATGATTAAAACAAAAAAATCCTAATAATGTATTCTCAAATAGTAGCCCATTCAATCCGGGAACGCATCTGTGTCATTTTAGATGTTATTATTTTATAATTTGGCTATTTGTTTTCATCGTGAAAATGTGTGCGAATCTTTGAATATATATATATATATATATATATATATCTAACTATATAAATGGCGAGCAACTTCCGCACCCTGGGTGCGACACCCCACAGCTCTGTTATTGAATAAACAACGCACCGCCAGACCACATGTCGGCAACTGACTCGCCACGGCGGCCGCGCTGAATTTACGCCTCGCGTAGGGGACATCTCACTGCTCACTACAGCTTTTCCACCGCGCAACATAATTAATTCTACTCACCAAATGTCGGACAAAACGGAAGGGGAGGCAGCTTCGTACCGTTTACCCTGCGCACGACCTCATCTTTCCACTCAAACAGAGAGCGTCTCCTTTCAAACCCCAATGGTTCTAATCAGCCCCCCGCCCACAGGAGTGGCCCAATTCTCTCACAACTTGCTACAAAAATCCCTCATGAAAAACTATATAATCTCCTACCTTTCATTTTCAACCTTCACATGTGTCTCCTTCTCTAATAATCAAAAAGTGCTATATATTTCATCTCGCAATTTACTTCCGGATGGTTCGTTTTGCACTTTTTTTGCCACATCGGTCACGGGAAAGAAATAAGCGCTGCCGTGGTCTATGGAAACGAGCCCAAAAGTGCACCCAAATAAGCCCAAAATCGCTTATACAAACAGTCAGACCTGGCAACGCAGCCTACGCCAATCATGCGTGAGAGATCTACAAGCTATGGGGCAGAGACGCCACCGTATCTTAGCAACAACTACAGCGCTCACTCTCATTGGTCGTGTCACGCTAAGAGCAGTCTCCAGACAATGGCATCGCAGACATCTTGCTGTTACTGCTGTAGCCATCACAGTTAGTCCCAGCGACGACGGACAGGGCGCTGTGATAGCTGCCATGTCGCTAACGCTAACGTGGTTGTCATGCCTGCAGCGGCTGTGCAATCACTTTGTCAACAATGCACGTTCGTGTGGTGAATGTCAATATTGCTGCTCAGTTAGTCCATTGTAGATGGTGTATGTTTGTGTGTGTCTTCTGGAGAACTATGTAGCTCCACAGCTACTACAGTAACTAACGTAATGGCAGGACCGCCCCGTGCAACGCATGTTAGGCTGCATTATATGGTCATGTAGTAATTTCAGATAATTTCGCTCCGATTACAGCAGTGCTTATCAACCCTTTCACGCCGCCCCCCCCCCCCCCCCCCCCAAATAAACGTACTTGATCTGGGGACCCCCCCATTCTGTTTGACTCCGTTCCACAAGTACATATTGTGAAAATAGCCGATCTACAAGCTCAAAACGCCTCACGTTGAGAGGCTTTGTAAGCTTGTAGATCGGCTATTTTCTACATGACTGCCTCTTTCTTACATTCTTTGACAATGTGGCCCATGTTTTCATAGTATAGTTTGTTGACTACTTTTGGTGCAGAAATGCTCATTTCCTTTACTTTCCTTTTTTTATTGTCTCCGCCAGGCCGAAAGGCATGGCGCAAGACTATGTTTCACCCCCTGTCCGTCCGTCTGTGATAGCTAATCTCTCACATCGTTGACTTGATCGCAGCAAAATAACAGCCCGATGAGTCAGTGAGAGCTGGATAAACGAGGTAAAATGTGTCAAAAGGAGTCTGTACGGCTGTCGATAAATGAACACATGACGTCGGTGGGAGAGGAGATATTGTGTCTTTTGGACAAACAGCAGCGTCGTGCTGATGTTTGTTGTGTGAAGCAGCTTAATGTCAGAGTGTTTGTGTTGGAGCGCCTCAGTGCGGCTGCAGAGTTCATGTGCAACCTCTTCCAGAGAGAGACAGAGACACTAGAAACTCTGCTGGGGAAAAAAAACACTGCTGGGCATTGACTTTCATATGGACATTGATCTACACACTGCAGGTATATCTGCTACACACACAACATCAAACTACACACTGCAGGTATGATGCAGCGTTTGCATTACAGCCAGCATGCCAGCGTAGTTCCCATATGGTTTCAAGGTGGGCTAAACCATATGGACCCCATGTCAGCAATGTCAGCGGCATCCACTTCAGTCCCAACTGCGATGCCCATGCAGGCTATAAGTAGCTTCTACCTGGCCCTTAGGTGGGCCCCAACTACCCATGTTTATGTGGGACCAAGGCGGGTCCTACCTGGGTTTGCCCATGCAGGCTTTAACTGGGTCCTACCTGGGCCCTAGGTGTACCCTAACCAACCACAGTGCAGTGCCCATCGCTCCAATTGTTGTGACGTCAGGGCTCTCAATACTGCACATTGGTGGAGGAGGAGGGGCCGCAGGGCGACCGCACACATCGCTGAACCAATGGTAGCCCACGGATGTTTCCTCTGGGGATTTACAATCTGCCCCTCTATGCCACATATCATCCGCACTACAGGGTCTTCACTGACCGAGCCACGGCCCCACTGACCCTCATGACGCTACGCCACTTATATGAGTTGCCAAGTGGCCGCGGGCGCTACGTGGGCGTGGCCGCGGGCTAGACGCGAGCCCCCGCGTAGCGGGGGCGAGCTTCTAGTCACCACAACAGCTGCCAGCCGCTGCGGGGTTTTTTTCCTTTTTTTCAAAACTTTTTTTTTGGTCACCATTTTCTCCAGGCACCATTTCTGGTGTAACGTGCGGCAGCATGCGCTGGCTTGCGCCGCCATTGCACTCTGCCCATCTCCTCCACACCAACACACACGCAGCTCCTTTGCTTCAACCCCCCCCCCCCCCCCCCCCTTCTTACGTACCTCCTTTGTTCCTCCCAGGCCGTTACTTTCACTTCACTCATGTCTCGATCACACTATGTCCGTCCTTCACGTGCCATGTTCATCCCAAACACAAAAACAAACAAGTCGGGTTGCCAAGTCGTTGGCATGCCAGGTTCTCTAAAAACAAGCGCCAGAAACAAGCAACCACCTTCATGAAAAAAAAAAATACACCGAAGGGGTCCGCCATGTTCCAGGGGGGTCCCCGCGCGGCCCAACACTCCACAGGGGGGCCGTCGACCAGCAGGGGGTCCGCGGGGGTCCCCCTCAAACATCAAAAATATATTTTTTTCAAATTTTTTTTTTTTTTTTTTTTACTTTTCCACAGTTTTACTCCAGCAATTTGAGTACCCCAATATACACGCGGCCACGCTGGGCCCCGTGCGCGGCTGGGGTTGAGGGGGGCGTAGCCCCCCGAAACTCTAGTATATATATATATATATATATATATATATATATATATATATATATATAACATTTTTAACTCAAGTCTTTGCTTCTGGGGGTTCCTGGAACAAAATATTTTGAGGTGGGGGTCGGCGGCCAAATACATGTCATTTTGGGTATGACGGTCTTACCCCCCCCCCCCCCCCCGCGAAGTAAAGATTTGAGTTAAATTGTAAGATTGTCCTCACAAATTAATGATGTTTCTGAGTATAGATGTGAAGCATATTTTGGATGCAACTGCTATTGGGCTTATTTTAATAGCTCATGGCACGAGCAACAAAAATGATGACTTATGAACATAATAAAGATCCTAATATAACTGTATAACATTAAGTTGCAATATAACGGGGCAATTATGGCACTCACAAATTATCACACTTCATTTAGACAGGGGCTCTTAAACTCATTCAGAAACGTAACGTCACCCAGGGGGGACTGGAGGGTGGTAAAAGCACATTTTGCCACAAAGCACACTCTCCTGATATAAGGACCCATTAGGAAACACACAGGCAATCACTTTTAAATCCCAAAACCATAGTTTAAACCTTTTAGAGCGGGAACGCATCCGTGTAATTTTTTAGATTTCTTTGGCTATTAAAAAATAGCAGATATACAAGCTCCGAGTGCCACGCTATGAGCTTGTAGATCTGCTATTTTTTTGAAAAATCGTGAAAATGTGTGCACATAGTATATATATATATATATATATTGGGGGATTTTAATGTCTTCTAAATCCTAATAGTTTTTTTTTTAAAGTATGTCTGCTATAGTCAGTGGTTCTCAAACTTTTTTCATGTCAAGGGCCCCCAAAATTATATGTATTTGGCCGCGGACCCCCATCTAAAAATATTTTGTTCCAGGCAGGCACCCCCCAGAAGCAAAGATTTTAGTCAAAAATATATATATTCAATGATTTGCACAAATTTTCACGATTTTTCGAAAATAGCAGTTCCACAAGCTCGTAGCGCGGCACTCGGTGCCGCGCTACGAGCTTGTAGATCTGCTATTTTTTAATAGGCAAAGAAATCTTAAACTGACACACAGATGCGTTCCCGGTCTTAATGGGTTAAAAGATTCTACGAGGCAACCTCAGAGAACAACGACTATCATCTTCAGAAATGAGCCCTTTCACAAAGAAACACTTCTCACAAGTGGAAGCACTTTGGCTGTGTGTGTCTCTCACAAAGACTTTTAGTTTGCAAAGAATGCAGAAAGTGAAAGCTGCTTTGTCTGTTGTTGCCATGACAATGTGGGAAAACAACAACACCTGATAATAGCCCAGCATTTTCTGTCCATCCCCCCATGCTGTCTGAATACGAAGAAGAGTTTAACCACGTTGAATGCTACCGTAAACTAAAGCAATATAAGCCACTATAGTCAATTTAGTCGACTAAAATGTATGTTGGCGGTGCCTTGATGGCGTCGTAATGGCTGATTTTACACTTGGTTGCATGCTGAAAATAGCAGATCTACAAGCTCACTACGTGTCGCAGCGCAACGCGTTGTGAGCTTGTAGATCTGCTATTTTCAGAGGACGACACCCGAGCGCAACCAAGCATAAAATGACTTGTCTTTTAGTTCTACTGGATCTCTTCTCCACTAGATCCCTCACTAACATTTTAGTCTAGTTTTTATTTGTTGACGAAATTGTCAATATATTTAGTCTTAGTTTTAGTCATCATAGCTTAGTTTTTATTTTTGTTTTTATCTAGTTTTCGTCAGTGAAAAAAAGGTAGTCGGCCAACATTTGTCATCATAGTTTTAGTCGACGAAATCAACACAGATCAGGGTGAAGGATTGGGTCTATCCGTTTTAGAATGTGTGCTTAACATGTAGCAAGTGCTCTTTTCCAGGGCAACTTGTAAGTGCAAGATCGGATTAAATGGCATGATTCCTAGTCAACAAACCACTGGGTAAATCGGGCCAATTAGAGAGTGCAAGACAGCAATTATGTTGCAACAGAGTAACTAGGATACGAGGTAAACATCAAAGCCAGTATCTGTCTAAAGCATCTGTCTGTTTGCCATGTTTAATGTGGGAATCATACAGGTTTGTGCTTAAACCATGGCATGTGTAATTATCCCGGAAAATAAAATGTGTTTTGCTGCCATTCTTGCGTGACGTGTGTGCAGAAAACAATATTTGTAGTGGACATGTCATGCACTCGTATGTATTAAAACTCCAGTCACATGTACTGTAGTGTAGTGCAAAGCAGTGGTTCTCAAACTTTTTCATGTCAAGGACCCCCAACATTATATGAATTTGGCCGCGGGCCCCCATCTCAAAATATTTTGTTACCGACACCCCCAGAAGCAAAGATTTGAGTTAAAAATGTTCACTTGCAAAAACAAAAGATCTAGTTTTTTCAAAAATAACAGATCCACAAGCTCGTAGTGCGGCACTCGGTGCCGCGCTATGAGCTGTAGATCTGCTATTTTTGTAGATCTGCTATACACTCACCTAAATGCTTGAACTAAATAACTTCCCGTTCTAATTGCCTACTCCTTTCAGATTGCTCTTTCTCTGTGTAAATTAGCTTTCCACCCACATATAAGATAATAGATCGTTATTGCCTTAATAATTAGTTTTGGGGAAGGATAAGAAGGTTAACGGTATATATAAAACTTTTGAAAGGATGGATGTTCTTTGTTTTGTGTGGGTGATGGACGTGTGCATAATCATGAGGCCCGGCCGAGAGTCACCCTGGGGTGAGTGCAGGGGGGTGACGCTCCCCCCACTTCTAAAATAAGGATTTTAGGTTTGGACAAGACCACTTGAACCCCAACATCCATATTCTGGGGGGGGGGCGTTAGCCCAAAATAGACGATGTATAAGCTCACAATGTAGAGGGAAACGAGCGGCATTGGTGGAAGAAGTACTCAGATCATTTTACTTAAGTAAAAGTCGCAATACCACAACATAAAGATACGTTGTTACAAGTAAAAGGCCTGTGTTCAAAATGTTACTTGAGTAAAAGTACAAAAGTATTGACATCAAAATATACTTAAAGTACCAACATTTTAAGTACCAAAATGTTTGAAAATAGCCGATCTACAAGCTCACAACGTCTCGCATCGCGACACGTTGTGAGCTTGTAGATCTGCTATTTTCAAAGAGCCTAGGTATAAAATAGGGCTAAAATGGTTAATTCATATTTTATAATACAATAACTTATATCAGCAAAGAAACTAGTAACTAAAGATTTCAAATAATTTTAGTGGAGTAGAAGTAAAAGTATTGAAATTTCTGAGAGTCAACAAGTAGAGAAGCCAGTCTGGGGAGATACTTCAGCACCATGGACAGAGTCCACTGCTAAGTAACATAGTTAGATGTGGAGATACTTCAGCACCAAGGACAGAGTCCACTGCTAAGTAACATAGTTAGATGTTTAGATACTTCAGCACCATGGACAGAGTCCACTGCTAAGTAGTTGAATACACTTATTGTAAGTCGCTTTGGATAAAAGCGTCTGCTAAATGACTGTAATGTAATGTAATGTAATGTAACATAGTTAGATGAGTAGATACTTCAGCACCATGGACAGAGTCCACTGCTAAGTAACATAGTTAGATGAGGAGATATTTCAGCACCATGGACAGAGTCCACTGCTAAATAACATAGTTAGATGAGGAGATACTTCAGCACCATGGACAGAGTCCACTGCTAAATAACATAGTTAGATGTGGAGATACTTCAGCACCAAGGACAGAGTCCACTGCTAAGTAAGATAGTTAGATGGTTAGATACCTAACCCATTCAGACCGGACAGGGTGTGATTTTTTACTTTACTGGAGTATTTCCAATTGTCAGTACTTTTACTTCTACTCCACTATACAGCTCAGAGGCAAATATTAGACATTTACTCCAGTACAATTATTTGAACACCTTAGTTACTTTTACATACATTACCCACTTCAGCCCTATAAGTGCATTTCGGCCATTTGAAAAGATCAGAAACGCGGCGCGATGCCAAATGTCATTGGCTACTCTACAAAACAACATCATCATGCAATGACATCACAGATGACATCACAATGACATCATCACATCCATGTCATTATCTTTTTAAATGAATTGTCGAACACAAAATGTCGATTCAGCTGCTTTTAACAACGGATCAAAAGTCAGCTTTTTAGTAACTTCAGCAGAACATTATTTGTGAACTCTGACTCAGGCGGAGCTGCTGTGTGAAATGTTTCACTGGACCGTACATCTGAAAGAAGCGCCACAGACACGCTTCATCTCTGCTGTGGTGGTGAAGGACAAGCTATACTGCTTTGGAGAAGACGGTGATGTTCACATCTTCAACACAGTCTCTTTATGCTGGAGGAAGTTGACCCCAGTGGCACCAGGAAGAGGAGAACGTCACCTTGAGGTTCCCTCCATGAGTGAGGGACAAACAGCTGTACTGATAGAAAATACAGTCTACATCTGGGGAGGATACTACAACGTGCTTTATGCATTTGATGTTGACACCCACAGATGGTTTCAACCCAGGGTTTCTGGGACGGTTCCAGAGAGGAGGTACTACCACTCAGCCTGTGTCTTGGAGAAGGTCATGTTTATCTATGGAGGATACACTTACCTGACTGTATGGACTAATGACATGTACAAGTTGGACACCAGCACAATGGTCTGGTCTTTAATTAACACCAGAGGAACTCCACCACCTGCTTCACACCGGCACTCTGCCACCATCATCGGGACAAAGATGTTTTTATTTGGGGGTTGTGGGTACCAGGGGCCCTACTGCGACACCATCAGAGTGTTTGACACAGAGACCAACAGCTGGCTAAAGACACCTTCTGCACAGCTTCTTCCTGAAGGATGCTGGTTTCATTCATCCTTTGCCTACAATGGAGAGCTGTACATATTTGGTGGTGCATACTGGAGCCAGACCTTCAATGAACCGTGGAAGTTCAGTCCAGAGACCTTCTCCTGGAAGAAGGTTGAGCCCAAGGGGAAAGGACCATGTTCAATGTATGGCAAGTGCTGTTGCATGATGGGAGATCGTGTCATCCTCTTTGGAGGATCCAAAAAAAGAGGCGACAAACCCTCTAATGACCTGATCATCTTAGACTTAAGTCCTCATTTGAAGACGTTATGTAAGCTAGCAGTTATTCAGTACGATCTGGAGCAGTCTGAACTCCCTCACAACGTCAAATGGGAACTGGCAGCCATGACAACCAACAACAAAAGCGCAGGTCTCCGCCAGGCCAGGTTGCCTACCCAGAGCCCATAAACTTTGCAAAGCGGTCATTAGCCAATTGCAACGGACTATGAAGAATCTGACTCATATGTCTCCATCACGTGACCCCACTTGAGGCGGGCCATAGCTGGGTGGTTAGAGACCTGGGAAGCCAGGCGGGCTCTCTTGTCTCTAGTATTCGATTTGTATACATTGTATACACATGAAAACTTGTGAAACAGGACATTCTGCATAAGGAGTACTTTCTACTGTTGGTACTTTAAGTACATTTTGTATAAAACATACATTAACCACTTTAGCCCTATGTTATACTTAGGCTATTTGAAAATAGCCGATCTACAAGCTCACAATGTGTCACATCGCGATGCGTTGTGAGCTTGTAGATCTGCTATTTTCAAACATTTTAGTACTTTGGTACTTTAAGTACATTCTGATACCAATGCTTTTGTACTTTTACTCAGGTAACTTTTGACTTTCACTTGTAACAGAGTACTTCTACTACATTGCAGTATTGATACTTTTACTTAAGTAAAACATGTGAGTACTTTTTCCACCACTGATCATTACGCCGGAAATAATTTGTGGCTCAGTTTTGTTGTTGTTGTTTTTTTTTTGTTCCCTTTTCCTGGCGTCTATGTCTCTGCTGTGTCCCTAATTTATGGACAATTTGGTTCTCTCCAAACCAGCCAGATATAGAGGTCGGGGAGCTGTTTTCCATAATGAGAGACCATGCGTTTCACACGCCTCCAGAATGGCGCTCTCTCTCTCTCTCTCTCTCTCTCTGGGGCGAGCTAGTGATGTATGACATCATATCACCATGCAGAAACACAGTCTAAGTGACTGTTTTTTGCCTGAGGCGTGTGCATTTAACTTACTGTATGTCACAGCTGTCTGGCAGAAAAAAAGACGTGTTTCTTCTTTAGTTCATCTTATTACGTTCTGCTATACTTTGTTGTATGACAAAAAGTAGTGAGAAAAAAAAGAGGTAGAGAAAATATCCAATCTAATATGTTGCATGCCGTTGTGAGCTTGTAAATCTGCTATTTTCACTCTTTTTATTTTCTCCGCCAGGCCGAAAGGCATGGCTAGAGAGTACTATGTTTTCGCCCCTGTCCGTCCCTGTGTGTGTCCGTGTGTCCTGTCTGTGTGTTACCAGCTAATCTCCGGCACCGATGACCCGGTCGCTCCGAAACTGTGCACACACACTCCCTGGATGCCAATTCAGAACCTCTACCCCAATTTTTTCACATGGGCCTGTTATAGCGCCACCAGGAGGCTACAGATTTTATCTAAACAAACTTATGTTGCTATAATATCAGTGGTTCTCAAACTTTTTTCATGTCAAGGACCTGCCAAAATTATGTTTTTTTGGTCGCCGACCCCCATCTGAAAATACTTTTGTTCCAGGGACCCCCCAGAAGCAAGGATTTAAGTAAAAAAAATGGCCACTTCAAAAATATGTATATTCAAAGATTTGCACAAAATGTTCACCATTTTTAAAAAAAATAGCAGATCTACAAGCTCATAGCGCGGCACTCGGTGCCGCGCTATGAGCTTGTAGATCTGCTATTTTTTGAATAGCCCAAAGTATTCAATAATGGTTAAAGTGATTACACAGCATGCGTTCCCGGTTTTAACAGGGTTAAAGTGCCTGCTGCGTGTGTAACATACGGCGAGATCTCAGCGGAGAAAGAAAAACGAAAAAACGCCTCTTTGCTTAAGACGCGTCTTCACTCAGTCCCTCTGTCGCTTCCATCTCAGCCCGAATGCTATCTTAGCTCTCCCATGAGTTTCCTCAACACAGCCAACAGCTCCCACTCTCTCCTTTCCCTTCCCATTCCCTTCAATTAGCGGCCGTGACAGTCACGACAAATACTGGGGTGGTCGGGGACATTTTTCAGACACCCTCGCACTTTTTTTTGCTCCGTAATAGAGCAATATCCGTTTAGAGCTATGGCGGAGTGATGAGGGCGGTGAGGCTGTCTGCTATAGAGCCGTTATCTCTCTATCACGTCACTGTCTGTTTCTGACACATTAAAGGCACCATCTATCAAGAGCTCCTCAGCGAGGCTGTCTCTGCGAACGCGCACATTACGCTTGTCATTCGCTGGGTGTATAAATACAGGTTTATGTTACTTGTTTGAAATGATAATTGGCTACTTTTCTTTAGATTTATCTTGGTCGGTCCTGTCTGGCACATTACATTACATTACATTACATTACATTACATTACTACATTACATTACATTACATTACATTACATTACATTACATTACATTACATTACATTACGGACTGATTGTTGAAGTGGCTTGAAACTCCTCCTCCAACAACCCTTAGCATCCTGAGTGGCAGAGGTGTAAAGTATATTTACTCAAGTACTGTACTTACGTACAATTTTGAGGTACTTCTACTTTACCAAAGTATTTCCAAATTCCAGTACTTTTACTTCTACTCCACTGCATCTCAGAGGCAATTATTCTACTTTTACTCCACTACAATGATTTGAAAACTTTAGTTACTAGTTACTTTGTAGATATACATTATTATATTATGAAACATACATTAACCACTTTACCCCTATTCTATACCTAGGCTATCTGAAAATAGCCGATCTACAAGCTCACAACGCGTCGCATCGCGACGCGTTGTGAGCTTGTAGATCTCCTATTTTAAAACATTTTAGTACTTTTACTTTAGGCACTTTAAGTATATTTTGATGACAATACTTTTGTACTTTTACTCAAGTAACGTTTTGAACACAGGCCTTTTACCTGTAACGGAGCATTTCTACAGTACGTTGCAATATTGATACTTTTACTAAAGTAAAAAATGTGAGTACTTTTTCCACATCTGCTGAGCAGCCTAAAGTGCACATGGTGGTCAAAAGGAGCTGAAGAGGGTTTTAATTGACACTTTTGATCTTCAGTGAACACGTATCAGGAGTAAGTGGACTGAGGAAAGTGCTGCACGCTATAAGCTTTGTTTGTAATGTGTCTTTATTTGGGAACATTCTGGCCGTCTATAGCCTATAAGCTTCTTCAAGATCAGAGAATGGGATTAAAACCAGCAGCACCAATAAGGCTATGTAAAACACTGTATAACATGTGCCTTCAGATGATTGCACAATCACGGTTTAACACATTAAGACCTGGAACGCATCTGTGTCATTTTTGATTTGAGCTAAAAAAAGAATTATTTTACACTTTGGCTATTGAAAAATAGCAGATCTACAAGCTCGTAGCGCGGCACCGAGTGCCGCGCTACGAGCTTGTATATCTGCTATTTTTTGAAAAAATGTGTGCAAATCTGTTAATGTCTATGTTATTTTAAAGCGAACATTTTGAACTCAAATCTTTGCTTCTGGGGGGTCCTTGGAACTAAATATTTTGAGATAGGGTTCGGCAGCCAAATACATATCATTTTGGGTGTTCCTTGACATAAAAGAAGTTTCAGAACCACTATAGCAACATACTGTACGTTTAAAAAAATACAAAACTGTTCCCCAGAATCCCCAGAAGCTAATATTTGAGTTAACATTTGTCGCTTAAACATATGTATGTATTCAAAGATATGCACACATTTTCAAGATTTAAAAAAAGATAGCCGAAAGGATCTTAAAAATGACACCGAGATGCGTTTCTGGTCTTAATGGGTTAACAGAGGTGGTATACACACAGAGCGGCGCGTCACTCATGTTAGACATGAATCACCTTGAATGCATTATATATTACAGAGAGACTAATCTCTCAAGAACAGATTCAGAGCTGTGCTACTGAATCTGTCTGGAGGAGCCCAGTTCAGAACGTGTGAGCGTTGGCCTACAAGTGGGCGGGCCTTCAGATCAGGAAGCGGGCCGCGCTTTACCATCTGTGCGTTCGCTTCCCACTGGAAACAAACCTCAAAACTCATTTAACAATATAGCTTTCCTCGGAGCCGACAAAACCACGCAAAGTTAGTGACATTTTAACTTGTTCTTCAATTATAGAAACAAAGTGGGCTTATAACCAAAACGATCCATGTTCTTTGGGAAAAATGGTGTTAGTGTTCCGTGGAGAAATATTGTTAGTGGGAATGAAAACATACAGATGTGCCACTTCAAAACTTCACACGTTACTGTTCTTTCCCTGAAAGTGGCCTGAAAATGCATTTTTTTCTCCCTGTTCTGCCCTTAAAAAGGCACTGTTTTGCCCCTGAAAAGAAGTTGTCACTACACACCCCCGTTTTTCCCTTCAACAGACATCCATATACATGAGAACAAAAGAATGTGTGTTGAAGAAGGTGTCAGACTCATTATGAGGCGAAAGGTGATTTGAAGAGGTCCTTGACCAGTTGCTCAAATTAATTAGCATCATAAAAGCAGTGATCATCAAAACAATTCAGCATTTTAAATGCCCTTCTTTGTCCCTCTTATTGCCCTGGGAATCCCCTGAAAATGTACTGTCTTGGCGATGGCAGGACATTTGAAGTTTTGAAATGGCACATCTGTAGGCGCACCACCGGAAGTGGAGGGCTGAGGGCAGACCAAAACGCTGGGTTCCAGTCGGTAGCGTTCCATTTATTCGCTCCCCCCAGAGTCATATCAAAGGTAAAAAAGAACTGCAGAGGGCTGCTTTTCCTTTTTTTTTTGACGATGGGTTCCCGGATTGCAGAAAGACAGAAGATCATTTTTTTGTCATTAGTAGTAATACATGCATGGATTTATGACTGGTGTATGCAATTACAGCAATGTCTTAAACATAATGTTAAATTCACTAATAGTAGAGAGTGTGAACAGACATATCTTAAGCCCAACATTACCTTGTAACCTTGGTTACCGAGCATATCTGATTCTTTAAATATCTTCCTGTAGCTTTTGAACATAAATGTTAAATTCACTAATAGTGGAGAGTGAACAGACATATTCTAAGCCAACATTACCTTGTAACCTTGGTTAACGAGTGTATCTGATTATTTAAATATCTTCCTGTAGCTTTTCAAAGTGCACCACAAACGCTCTGTTCTGCTTACTGTGCTGCTAGTGTCCACTGCTACCTTCAGGGAACTGAATAGATCCAGAAATTGCTGTGAAAATTGGTCTATCAGGGTGAATGGACTTGCTGCCACTCACTCTTTACACCCCTTTGGAGTGGAATAGACAATTATGTCGCTTTAAACTAACCGAAAATTAATTGTATGCCTTTCAGTGCAAGCCATACAATTCATTGCTTGCCTTACACCAACAGAAGACATTACAAAAAACAACAGCAATAAACCATAACGTTACAAGTAAAAGTCCGGAATTCAACATATACTTGAGTAAAAGTACACTTTAAGTGCCAAAAGCAAAAGTATTCATTATGCAGAATGTCCCATTTTACAAGTTTTAAGTTGTCACAAGTTGAAAAAAAACAAAACTTTTGAAAATAGCAGATCTACAAGCTGAGCTTGTAAATCGGCTATTTTCAAATGGCCGAAATGTATATAGGGCTGAAGTGGTTAATGTGTGTTTTGTAATGATAATCAAAATATACAAAATAACTAGAAACTAAAGTTGTCAATTAATTGTAGTGGAGTAAAACGTGCAATATTTGCCTCTGAGATGTATAGTGGAGTGGTGGAGTAGTAGAAAAGTATTGATAATTGGAAACACTCCAGTAAAGTACAAATACCTCATAAAACTGTACTTAGGTACAGTACTTTATACTACAGTGTTCTCCCTGGGTTTTCAAAAATGAGTGGTTATCACTAGCAGTGGTGTAAAGTAATGTACTCGTATAGTATTATTTCATTCAGTCTCTAGGCACATAGTTACAGTATAGGCCAGAAAAAAGTTACCAAACTTTTCCATGTCAAGCTATAACACCCCCCCCCCCCCCCCCCCCCAGGTGTACTACAGTAGTGGTGGTGCAATTAGTTCTCTACAAGCTCATGAACTTAATTAATATAAAAAAGACAAGACAGTGTCGTGTGAAGTTGAGCTCAATTGCTCTCGACGTTTTATGGCTGTGGTGTAAATGCAGGACCGTGACAATGACTAACCAACATATAATATCACTATGACACACCCATTGTCTGTCTGTCTGTCTGTCTGTCTGTCTGTCTGTCTGTCTGTCTGTCTGTCTGTCTGTCGCACACACACGCGCACATCTACACAGTAGGTCACAGGGAAGGTTGATTCTTGGTTTAAAAACTGTAAAGTTATCCTCTTGGATTCAGCTGTTTGTGACCCATGACTGTACACTAATTACATTTGCTTCTTAGTAATAATAATAAATAAAAGCTTTGTTTTCAGATTAGCCCATAATCTCCTCAACACTGTCAGTTTGTCCCAAACACATCTTACGTAATTACTTGAAAATCCATCAAGGAGAGGAGAGCTCTTCCCTCTTTGAGATGAACTAGTATAATATATAGATTTTTTTATTATTATAGCCTACATGGTTCAGCTGCATATTATGCAGCTGAACCATGTAGGCTATAATTAAAAGAAATATATATATGACTAGAAAAAGTCCTCCTCGGAGCACAGGTCTGTGCCAGGTCAGGTAGGTTATCGTGGGCCAGAAATGTTCGGAATTTGCCAATCAGGATGGAATATGAAAAATGTGATGGATCTGTCTTGATCACTTGACTATAGAGATAATGTGTACCGATTTGAGTGATATTTGGACAAAATGTCTCGGAGTAATATTAAAAATCAGCCTGCTGATGGCGCTATAATACGGCAATGTTAAAAGGGTGGCATTTGTTCCTCAACGTAGTGCAAATGTGTGTGTGCAATGTTTCACCACAATCTCCGATTTGCGGCATTTTGTTCAAAACGGGGAACTCCTCCTGCACACTTTAGATGTCAATCTTAGCCAAGCCAGGATCAGAAGAATTAATATTGCTGTTACTTATAATGTTCAGAAGGTTTTGAGTGGGTCTCATATAAACAGGTTACAGTTGATGTATGCCAATTTATATATTTAAAATATACTGTAGGCTACATTTGCCGGTAGCACTTAGCCATCATTGATGGGGACCACGACCACGTCCCATTTGCCTGAACGATTTTCTTATCTGGGCTTCAATTATTTTGGGTGTTTTTACTGATCTTCATATTGTCTTGATGCAGGAAGCAACACACACACACACACACACACACACACACACACACACACACACACACACACACACACACACACACACACACACACACACACACACACACACACACACACACACACACACACACACACACACACAGTCAGATGTTAGAACAGGACACCAGCTGTCACAGTTGGCATTCATATATAATGTGAATGTTCTGAAAGTGGCTAATGTATGTTTTGTAATAATAATCAAAATCTACAAAAGTAACTAGTAACTCAAAGTTTTCAAATAATTGTAGTGGAGTAAAAGTACAATATTTGCCTCTGAGATGTAGTGGAGTAGAAGTAAAAGTACTGAAAACTGGAAAGTAAGTAAATGCAGTTAGTTACTTTACAGTACACCACTGGTCAGCTGTAAGAACAGGACAACAGCTGTCACAGTCGGGCATTCATATATGATGTGGCAACCATTTCATCTTGGTTTTTCATATAGTACGATGTGAAATGTCAGATCAAATCACTGCATGCTATGTGGGGCCTCCGTCAGGCTGGCTCAGTAATATTCGATATAATCCTGCTGATGTGCAGTGGATTACTCCTCTATATCGACATACAGTAGTTCATGATTTTTCGCCCAAAGCTGGCCCCAGAGAAGTTGCACTGCGGTGCATTTACAAATTGCCGTGAAAATTATTTATGGGTAATTATAAATAAAAGCATGGACAGGGACATTCTGTTGACATACTAGTGTATCGGCTCTTGCCTGCAGGCAGTGGTGGAAAGTAAATAAGTACATTTACTCATGTACTGTACTTAAGTACAATGTTGAGGTACTTTTACTTTACTGGAGTATTTCCAATTGTCAGTACTTTTACTTCTACTCTCCACTACATCTCAGAGGCAAATATTGTACTTTTACTCCACTGCAATAATTTGAACACTTCGAACCCTGATTCCCCGTTACTAGTTACTTTGTAGATTTTGATTATTATTACAAAACATACATTAACCACTTCAACCCTGTATACATTTCAGCCATTTGAAAATAGCAGATCTACAAGCTCACAATGCGTCGCATCGCGACGCATTGTGAGCTTGTAGATCTGCTATTTTCGAAAGATTTTTACACATTTTATACGTTTCACAACTTCTGAAATGGGACATCCTGCACAATGAGTACTCTCTACTTTTGGTACTTTAAGTACATTTTGATGCCCGGACTTTTACTTGTAACAGAGTATTTTTACATTTTAGTACTTTTTCCACCACTGCAAATTGCCGTGAAAATTATTTATGGGTAATTATAAATAAAAGCATGGACAGGGACATTTATATGTTGACATACAGTGTATGTGCTCTTTGCCTGCAGGCCAGTCTCAGCACTTTACCCACCCCTCCCTCTCTGCTTTGGTTGGGGGGGCTTTGGTGTGGAGGGCTACAGCCTCCATGTCAGATCAACCTACTTGCTGCACATTTTTTATCTTGCGTTTGCAGATTTTTTTGCGTTCTGCCTCATTGGCGTTTATTCTAACAAAACTCTGCAACGGCAGAACCATATAAAGACGCCATTTTCACATGAAAAATGATGGGGGTCCATTTTATTGCCGTATTAACTCTGCATCTGGGAGGCTGTGCTTGTAGGATTCACTGTTAACAATAGAGGTGCTTTGAAGACATGGCAGCTTTACTTTCAGTGAAGTAGTCAGCACGTGCGCACACACACACGAACACGCGCGCACACACACACGCACGCACGCACGCACGCACGCACGCACGCACGCACGCACGCACGCACGCACGCACGCACGCACGCACGCACGCACGCACGCACGCACGCACGCACGCACGCACGCACGCACGCACGCACGCACACACACACACACACACACACACACACACACACACACACACACACACACACACACACACACACACACACACACACACACACACACAATGCAAACGTGTACTCTTTTCTTTTCAGTCTCTTTTCACGCACGCACGCACACACTCACGCACACTAACACTGAAAACATGTACTTATTCAGTCCCTTTTCATTCACGCGCACACACACACACACACACACACACACACACACACACACACACACACACACACACACACACACACACACACACACACACACACACACACACACACACACACACACACACACACACACAAGCAGAAAAGGCATGATGAGAGGACAGATTTAGACATATGTCTATGTTTTCGTGTTTTAGTTTTTTTAGTTAAAGGGAATTAAAGGAGTAGTTCACCCAAAAAAGTACTTATTTTTTTTTATCAATTACACACCCCATGAAGCCTTGAATACACGGAGATTTTTTTGTTTTTGTCGCATTCCTAAGCCAATTATTTGAGTACCGTCTCCTACCGGCTAATGTATCCGGTAGGAGACACAAAGGAGTCTCTTTGTGTCTCCTACCGGAAATACAAACGGTCATGAAATGATTGTCTTAGGAATGCGACAAAAACAAAACAAATCTCCATGAATTCAAGGCTTCATGGGGTGTGTAAATTGATAGAAAATAAGTAATTTTTTTGGGTGAACTATTCCTTTAACATTACAATGAAACGCATCTCTGACATTAAACTCTACAACTCTGGTGACGGACGGACGGACGGACGGACGGACGGACACACACACACACACACACACACACACACACACACACACACACACACACACACACACACACACACACACACACACACACACACACACACACACAGAGAGAGGGAGAAAGGGAGAGTTACATTATTGTGTGCTGGTCACTATACTAAGGACATCCTCTTCATTTTATTGCCAGGGGACATCAGGTATATTTATAGACGCTCATTACTCACCTTCCATAATGACAGCTTATTGGTTCAGTTTAATTGAGCCCAAATTTGCTATTCATATATTCAACAATGGGCTTTTTTCTGCTTAACGACGACGGGGCTTTTAATTATTTCCCTATGTGTAAAGGTTACACTGCGGGGGGGAGGGGAGAGGAGAGATAAGGCCGTTTGAATTCTTCAGCACTTTGGGAAAGTTTGTCCTCCCCCGAGCCAAGACCCTCTCAGGGATCTCTCACTCTCTCCCTCGATCTCCCATGCAGGCCTCCAGTGGTGGAAATAACTAATAGCGGTTTCACACTATGGTCCCGGGTGCGCACCCTGGACCACTTAGCTGCTGTTGTGGTAGTGTGAACGTAGCGAACCGTTCCCCGTAACGCATCACCGTTCCGTACTCGAAACCACCTCGGGAGGTAGTCTGGGTCCGATTGCTGCGGAGTCAGGAACGGAGCGCGGCAGTGTGAATCCATCCGTACCAAAAGAAGGAAGTGGACTGTTAATCATATAACATTTATATATTTTTATAATGACGCATTATTTTAGCTGGGTTATACCTTCTCATAGTTATACTTGAATGTTGACAAGAAATAATAATCCCGATAGTGTTTGAGTAGCGCGAGCCGTGAAAAATGATAAACAAAAAACACATGTGTGGCGAACGTATTTGTAAGGATAAATACACCAAGGATTAGTCCGTGACGTGACGTCACTGCTAAATTACAAAGGATGCGTCCGTGACGCCAATATCATATTAACAGACGACAGTGCATTTCGAGGTTTCAAAGACCAGTGCACACAATGCTTTGGTTGTGTATTGTTGATCTGTTGTTATTATAACTCAAGACAACGTCAGGAACACAGTCAAACTTTATTATTCACTCTAGAATGACTTTTCTTCTGTGAATGACATTCGCTCTCCCAAAGCGTCATAGTCCACAGCGCCCCCATGAGGCCTATTTACCATTACTATTAAATGAAATGGTCTCGAGTCTTGGCCAGTGTGAATGCTGGCCAACAAGCGCACTCGGGAACGGAGGAGGAACGCTTCGCTTCAAACGCACCCAATGTGAAACCGCTCTAAGTAATTTACTCAAGTACTGTACTTAAGTACGATTTTTTAGGACTTTTTACTTTACTGGAGTATTTCCAGATTTCAGTACTTTTACTTCTACTCCACTACTGTACATCTTGGAGGCAAATATTGTACTTTTACTCCACTACAATTACATGAAAACTTAAGTGGCTATAGTTACTTTGTAGATTTTGATTACACTTCAGCCCTATATACATTTCGGCCATTTTGAATATAGCCAATCTACGAGCTGACAATGGGTCGCGGTGCGACGCATTGTGAGCTTGTAGATCTGCTATTTTCAAAAGATCTTTATGCATTTGAAAACATGTGAAATGGGACATTCTGCATAAGGACTACTTTCTGCATTTGGTACTTTAAGTACATTTTGATACTAATACTATTGTACTTTTAGTCAAGAACATTTTGAATTCCGGAGTTTTACTTGTAACAGAGTATTTATACATTGCAGTATTGATACCTTTAAGTATTTTTTTTTCCCACCACTGCAGGCATCCTATATCTTTGTCTTTACCTCTCTCTCTCTCTCTCTCTCTCTCTCTGATCTATAAGCTCGCCGCGTGTCGCATCAAAGCTTTTAGATCACCATACATTTGAAGTCCAATACAGTGGCTTCAATGAGAAGAACCTATTGAAACGAACATAAGACTCTTGCTACAGTAATGCCTGCATGAACTTGATCACACGGCGATAATAGTAGACCTACAAGCTCTCAATGCTTTGCACTGTTAAAAGGATCCCTGGCTAATAAGCCAAATATGCCTTAATACATTAAGACCTGAAGCCAATCCTACAAATGTCTTCTAAATCTCAACAGTATTCTGAAAAAAACATATGTTTCTATATCAGTGGTGCTCAAACTTTTTCATGTCAAGGACCCCCAAAATTATATGTATTTGGCCGCAGACCCCCAACTCAAAATATTTTGTTCCAGGGACCCCTCAGAAGCAAAGATTTGAGATAAAATATTCGCTTTAAAATAATATGAATATACTAATTTGCACACATTTTCTCGATTTTTCAAAAATAGCAGATCTACAAGCTATGAGCTTGTATATCTGCTCTTTTTGAATAGCCAAAATGTAAAATAATGTTTTTTTAGCTCAAATCAAAAAGTGACACAGATGCGTCACAGGTCTTAATGGGTTAATACATTATAATTGTCCGCTATAACTAAAATGTGAAATTGAAAACACCTTAAATTATTCACTTTAGAAACAGTTCATCTTTTACTCAATAGGGGTAATGCCCGTCACAAGTTGATGTCATTTGTCCATGTGTGGTCTAGCCCTATATGGAATGTATGGAATGCATGTGCAAAAATAATACATATTTAAAATATTGATTTGATGCTCTTTATTAACCTTAGGAAGTATTACTATTGTTTTTTTGCTTTCCATAAATTCCATAGGGCTAGCTAGACCAACTGTTTCTAAAATAAATACAATATTGTATTACAACAAGATGTTTTTAATTTGACATTTTAGCAGTGGTGGAAAAAGTACTCAAATTCTTTACTTAAGTAAAAGTACCAATACTGCAATATAAAAATACTCTGTTACAAGTAAAAGTTCAGAATTAAAAATGTACTTGAGTAAAAGTACAAAAGTATTGGCAACAAAATGTACTTGAAGTACCAAAAGTAAAAGTACTAAATATTTGAAAATAGCAGATCTACAAGCTCACAACGCGTCGCGATGCGACGCGTTGTGAGCTTGTAGATCGGCTATTTTCAAATAGCTTATGTATAAAATAGGGCTGAAGTGGTTAATGTATGTTTCATTATGAAGTTTTCAAATAATTGTAGTCGAGTAAAAGTACAATATTTGCCTCTGAGATGCAGTGGAGTAGAAGTCAAAGTATTGGAAATTGGAAATACTCAAGTAAAGTACAAATACCTAAAAAATTGTACTGAAGTACAGTACTTAAGTAAATGTACTTAATTACTTTCCACCACTGCATTTTAGTTATAGAGGTCAATAATAATGTATTAAGCTCAACATGTGTTGCGGTGCGTCACGTTTTGAGCTTGCAGAACAGCTATTGCTATTTTTGTGATATGCTTCAGAACCTGCTCTGTAGGACTCTGCATGCCTGCAAGCTAGCAGTGTACCCCCAGCACCTCTGAAAGGCTTTACTGATTTGGATGCATAGTTTCAGGCTAAAGATAGCGTTTTCCACAGACATTTTGACCACTATTTTCTACTGAGGCAAAACGTTTTGAGTCTCGATCGTCTCCTCATTGTCTTTTTGACAGAGCCATTAAGCTCTATCATAAACCACCCCTCTGGGGGGAGAGCTACAGGACAGATGATCAAGAGGATTTCGAGGGAGACCAAGTTGTGCATCACAAACTTTCTGAAGAATTGTTATCTGAAATAGGAGTTAACCCATTCAGAACTGGAAAGCATCATCTGTGTCATTTTAAGATTTCTTTGGGCAATTCAAAAATAGAGTGCCGCACTTTTAAATTGTTTTATTGTGAAAATGTGTTCAAATCTTTTACATTTTTAACTCAAATCTTTGCTTCTGGGGGGTCCCTGGAACAAGATATTTTCAGATGGGGGTCCGCAGACAAATACACATAATTTTGGGGGTCCTTGACATGATAGAACCACTGATAAATAGCAACATACGTTTTTTTTTTCAAAAAACACTTCTAGGATCTAGAAGACATTTGTATAATCCCCCAGAAACAAGGATTTGAGTTACACATGTTCGCTTTAATTATATTTATATATATAAAAAACTGGAACTATTATTATTTTTTTTTAAATAGCCAAAGGAATCTCAAAATGACACACAGACGCGTTCCCGGTCTTAATGAGTTAATTGAAAAATAATAATAATCTAAATAATCTAATGATACGCCACAGGGGTCATGGGAAGGAGACAGAGAGAGAGAGAGAGACAGAGGGTCCCTGCATTCTTCTTTCAAAGGCATCGTCATTTCAAATCAGCTTTGAAGCGGCTTGTACGTAGCATGGAGGTGATGAAGGCCCTGTGGGATTCATATCAAAAAAAGGCTTTCTTTAGACCGAACGGAGAGAAAATAATATCCTCGCGCTCTCTGCAGTGGAATCAGGTGTTTTCTACCACTTGAGACGGCACTCTAAACTCAGGGGATGTGGGAGTAGAGTCACTGGTTGTAGAGAGTCGAGGTTGAGACTGAAACTGTTATTGATCCACACATTGATCCATGTCCTCGCTAACAGAAAGGACATTTATGTTTGTTTCAGCCTGTCATTACAGGGCAACAAGTATACCTCAGTTGTAAAAAAAAGTATTAGGAGCTTTTAATTTTCTATTGTAAATTACAGTGAGTAATGTAGTAAAGTAGTGAATTAGGCATTCAGAGTATACGCTTCTATCCAGAGTGATCTCTCAAGACAGATGATGCACGACGCGTTGTGAGCTTGTAGATCTACTATTCTCAGAGCGCAACACCCGAGCGCAACCAAACATAAAATGACTTGTATTTTAGTTCTACTGGATCCCTTCTCCACTAGATCCCTCACTAACATTTTAGTCTAGTTCAGGGGTCTTCAACAGGGGGTCCGGGACCCCTAGGGGGTCCTCAGAGTTACTACAGGGGGTCCGCCAAATCTTTGTGTGATATGTTTTTTTTTTACCTTAACCACTTGAACCGTAGCATCCCTTTTCTGAGGAGAACTTTAGCCAAAAATAGCAGATCTACTGTACAAGCCCACACACAATGTACACAATGCCTCGCAGCGCGAGGCATTGTGTACAGGGAAAAAAGAGCAGACCAAGTAAACAAAAAAATAATAATCTGAAACTAAATGTAATACATTATAGAGGGGGTCCCTGCTTCATCTCTCTCTCTCAGCTAGGGGGTCCTTGGCCTGAAAAGGTTGAAGACCCCTGGTCTAGTTTTTATTTGTTGACGAAATTGTCAATATTAGTCTTAGTTTTAGTCATCGTTTGATTTAGTTTTCGTCAGAGTAAAAAGGTAGTCGACGAACATTTTTCGTCATAGTTTTAGTCGACGAAATCAACACTGGCAGGAAATGCAGAGACAATGAGACACCACTCTAAAGATGATAGGAAAACATAAAGTCAGTGTTGATGAGCATACTGTAATTGGCTGTACCATTCTCAGAAATCCAAATGGAAGAATCCATCTGGGTTTCTTTATAAACCTTTCTAAATGGGTGTACAGAGCCGTAGTCGGTGATTTGTTCATAATGGCTGGAGAAAATTTATACCACATGGAACCTGTTTTATCAGTGAGATTTTATTGCAAAAAAGCCTGGAGTTTAGAAATATGTAGCTGGGGTCATTTAAAAAAAGCAAATGCTGTGCTTCATAAAATGCGAAAGGAGGGACGGGGGGGGGGGGGGAACCCATCCGAGGTACCGTGCCTCACTAATAATAAACAGTTTACCATGTGGCCTCATAACCTTCACATATAACGGGGATTCAGTGATAACGCAGGGGGGCGTAAAACTAAAACATAAATAGAGAGTTGTCGTATAACCCGTTCAATCCGGGGGGGCGCATCTCTGTCATTTTTAGATCTATTTGGCTATTCAAAAATAGCAGATCTACAAGCTCATAGCGTGGCACCGAGTGCCACGCTATGAGCTTGTAGATCTGCTATTTTTTTATTTTTAATCGTGATTTTTTTTTGCAAATCATTGAATATATATATATATATATTTTTTAACTAAAATTTTTGCTTCTGGGGGGTCCCTGGAACAACATATTTTGAGATGGGGGTCCACGGCCAAATACATATAATTTTGGGGGTCCTTGACATGAAAAAGCTTTGAGAACCACTGATTTTAGCAACATTTGTTTTTTAAATATCAGGATTTAGAAGAGATTTGTAGAATCCCCCAGAAGCACAGAATTTAGTAAAAAATGTTCGCTTTAAAAATATATATATATTTATATAAGATTTCTACACATTTTCACGATTAAAAAGAAAAAAGAAAAATAGCAGATCTACAAGCTCATAGCACGACACTCGGTTGTATATCTGCTATTTTTTGATTAGCTCAAAGAAAATCTAAAAATGACACACAGGCGCGTTCCCGGTCTTAAAGGGATAACTTGAGATAGTTTTCAGCTTGAGCGGGCGTGCCGTTAAAAGGCCATCTGTCTGCAGACAGAACGGAGCGCTGTGGCCCATCTGGGCTTTTTCCTTTCTGCACAGGAGGACCTTGTGGAACGCTCAAGGTTAATTCCCCGCTTATTAGCCACGGCCATCATAGCCCCCACAACGGCTTTCTCCCACTAATGAGGTCTGCATGTTAACGATCAACATAACATACAGTGCTTAAGCACGAGCACCGGGCACAATCTATTGCCGTCTGTCTGCTGCAGACAATTCTTCTTTCTGTAACGTTATTAACACTGCAGCCGAAGCTGAATACTGCAGGAGGTGTGTGTTGATACAAAATAAGTGGTGTAAAGTAACTAAGTACATTTACTCAAGTACTGTGCTTAATTAAGTACAATTTTGAGGTACTTTTACTTCACGGGAGTATTTCCAATTGTCTATACTTTTACTTCTACTCCATTACATCTCAGAGGTAAATGTCGTACTTTTACTCCACTTGAATTATTTGAAGTTACTAGTTACTTTGTAGACATCAATTATTACATTATAAAACATACATTAACCACTTTAGCCCTATTTTACACCTAGGCTATTTGAAAATAGCAGATCTACAAGTTCACAACACATCGCAACGTGTTGTGAGCTTGTAGATCTGCTATTTTCTAACATTCTAGTGCTTTTACTTTTGGTACTGTAAGTGCATTTTGATACAAATACTTATGTACTTTTACTCAAGTACATTTTTAATTCCGGACTTTTACTTGTAACAGAGTACTTCTACATTGCAGTTTCGATCCTTTTACTTAAGTAAAGTAAAACATTTGAGTACTTTCTCCACCACTGCGTTGCACTAGCCGAGCTGAATACTGCAGGTGTTTGTTGATCCAAAACCCACACGTCTCTGAATAACAACCGGGCCCCCGTTTCTTGAACCCTGCGACAGTCTCTGGGAAGCTAAATTAGAATTTCCCCAAACCCATGCCTTCTCTCGTGCATGAAGGAAGGACGTTCAACACCAATTCAGCTAGTGATGCAAAAACCCAGGGCTGCTGCACAAAACACACATTCTTCAACAGTAGCTGCCTTTTTTTCTTTTTCGTTAAAGCTCGTCTGCAAAGGAAGAAAGGAAAGCAAGTGAGAAGCAGAGAGAGAGAGAGAGAGAGAGAGAGAGAGAGAGAGAGAGAGAGAGAGAGAGAGAGAGAGAGAGAGAGAGAGAGAGAGAGAGAGAGAGAGAGAGAGAGAGAGAGAGAGAGAGAGAGAGAGAGAGAGAGAGAGAGAGAGAGAGAGAGAGAGAGAGAGATAACACGATGCCAGCGTTGGTCGAGACGATAGTAATGAGGCGGAAGAACAACCTCTTACATGCCAGAGAGCGCTCTCTCTCTCTGCCTGCCTGTCTGTCTGTCTGTCTGTCTGTCTGTCTGTCTGTCTGTTTGTCTGTCTGTCTGTCTGTCTGTCTGTCTGTGATGCAGAGGTTCTTCATGTTCATAGAAGGAACTGTGTGGATGTGTGGAGTCAGAAAGGCTAATTAAAGGGGATATGCTGCCTTGCTTTCTGTCCTAACACCGCAATTATGCTTGGCTTCCACAAGCTGACAGAGTTACCTAAGTGTAGCCCAGTGTATAGCCCTAACACACACCACGGCACTTAACACACATAAAACATGCAAATACTGTAAGTGCACTGTATGTTAGTTACACCCAGTGCTGGAAAAGAATACTCACATGTTTTACTTAAGTAAAAGCATCAATAATTAAATGTAGAAGTACTCTGTACGATTAAAAGTCCGGAATTCAAAATTCACTTGAATACAAGTACCAAAGTATTGGTATCAAAATGTACCAAAAATAAAAGTACTAAAATGTTTGAAAATATGTATAAAATAGGGCTGAAGTGGTTAATGTATGTTTTATAATGTAATAATCTATAACTGCAAAGTAACTAGCAACTAAAGTTTTCAAATAATTGTAGCGGAGTAAAAGTATACACAATATTTGGCTCCCTGAGATGTGGTGGAGTAGAAGTAAAAGTATAGACAATTGGAAATACTCCAGTAAAATAAAAGTATCTCACAATTGTACTTATGTATAGTACTTGAGTAAATGTACTTAGTTGCTTTACACCACTGTAAAGCGATTGTGATCGTGATTGCAAGGAAACTTCTGAGCTCCCATTCTGACAACCTATACACCATTGGTTCTCAAAGTGGGGTACGGGGACCCCCAGGGGTACTTGAGGCGGTTCCAGGGGGTCCCCAGCTAAATGGATCATAGGAACCAAATGGACCCTTATGGTTCTGTAACTCTGAGAGTGTACAAATGGAACCAAATGGACCCTAACGGGTCCATTTGGTTCCATTTGTACACTCTCAGAGTTAAATTAACATTGATTTTAAAATAAAAAATTCGGGTCCCATAGGTATAAATGCCATTAAATAGGGGTCCGTAGCCTAATACATGTCAAACTGGGGGTCCTTGACATTAAAATGGTTGAGAATCACTGCTAGAAAGCCGTATAAACCTTCTCTTATTGGGGTCCCTGGCTTATCTTTTCAAATGGGGGTCCGCGGGCTAATAAGTGTCAATTTGGGGGTCCTTGAGATGAAAAAGTTTGAGAACCACTGCTATACACAATCAACCGTTAAATGGGTATTGTTTGAAAAAGAAAAAATAAATTGGGCTATTGAAGTCCCTTGTTGATTGATGCCGTTTCAACAGTTCCTTTATGCAAATGAGTTTGTACAGAGCTTTTCACCATGCATACACGCCTCAGTGTTTGTGGTACGTAGGGCATTTATATTCCTGAAAATGGGTTACGTTCCTGTTCCTGTGTTCAAGCAAACACCGTTTCAAACACTTTTTCCTCTGAAGTCTTGAACGTCGAGACGTTCAAAGCGTTTAGTCTGTGTATCTTTGCAAAGGTTTTTCATCTGAACAAAGGCACCACACACACATACATTATGTTTTCTTGATCCAACAGGGAAAACATAGGATAACATGACTTTGCATTTGTAACCGGTTTTCCCAGAAAGCATTACAAAATAAAGTCAATTGTCTGCTGTTTAACCCTTTAAGACCGGGAAAGCATCATTTGTGTCATTTTATGATTTATTTGGCTATTCAAAAATAGCAGATCTACAAGCTCGAGCTTTTAGATCTGCTATTTTTGAAAAATAGTGAACATTTGTGCAAATATTTGAATATATATATATTTTTAATGAAGAACATTTTGACTCAAATCTTTGCTTCTGGGGGTCCCTATAACAAAATATTTTGAAATGGTGGTCCGCGACCAAATACATTTAATTTTGGGGAGTCCTTGACATGAACAAGTTTGAGAACCACTGATATAGAAACATAAGTTTTTTCAAAAAAAACTGTTAGGATTTAGAAGACATTTGTAGAATCCCCCAGAAGCAAATATTTGAGTTACAAATGTTAGCTTTCAACAATATATATTCAAAGATTTGCACAAACTTTCTTGATTTTTCAAAAATAGCAGATCTACAAGCTCATAGCGCGGCACTCGGTGCCGCGCTATGAGCTTGTATATCTGCTATTTTTGAATAGCCCAAATAAATCTTAAAATGACACACAGCTAAATGGCCCGGTCTAAATGGATTAAAGACACAGAAGTATTATTTTTGTATATATTTGATATGTTAGGATGCGATTTGTTAGCGTTCACATACTGTGTCACAAAAGGTGCTGATATTAAATACATACAGGTCTCAAGACAACACATTTGCAAATGTCACGGTCTGTGTCTTCTGTAGTAAAAGTTGTGACATTTAGGTCATTGAATTAAAGACTAAAAGAGCAGTAACCCATCTCTCCACATGCACAGCAAGTCATGTAGTCGTCAGCATGTCGTACATATGAACCTAACCGAACCCCCTTAAGCTGGGCTCACACTACAGGAAGTTTAAAATCCTATAACATAAGGATGAAAGTATTGTCTCCATTATCTTAAACATGCACACACTACAAGATTTAAAAGTTATTATACACGTGTCAAGAGTCCGCCACAGTTCCAGCCAGGGACGTGCACAGATATTTTTTCCAGTTTACAGCAGGGGTCTTCAACAGGGGGTCCGGGACCCCTAGGGATTCCTCAGAGTTACTACAGGGGGTCCGCCAAATCTTTATGTGATACGATTTTTCTTTTTACCATAACCACTCAAAACCTTGCATCCCTTTTCTGAGGAGAACTTTAGCCAAAAATAGCCGATCTACAAGCCCACAACGCCTCGCGCTGCGAGGCGTTGTGGGCTTGTAGATCGGCTATTTTTGGCAAAGAGGTATAGGTGTAGAGGGAAAAAAGAGCAGACCAAGTAAACAAAAAAAAGTATAATTTACTTGAGCACCTGCCCCTCAAAATGTCTGTGCACGCCACTGGTTCCAGCCACATTGCAACCCCGAAAATAATAGGCATTCACGATCCCCCCCAAAATCTGTACGATTATCCTCTAGTGTGAGCCCGGCTTTGACCACTTCCAATCCGGTGTCACTGTTTTGGCCATGTCAGTTGTAGGCGAAAACCGCAAACGTTCTTTTGAAAAAGAAAACAGCGAAGAATAGCTGATCTGCAAGCTCACCACAGGTCACACAGCGAACCCATTGTCAGTGTGTATAATAGGACATAATAATACATAGGGGTTAAGTGGTTCAGAGACCGCTCCTCAGACAGTACAATAGGACGGTTGCTCCTCAGACAGTACAATAGGACGGTTGCTCCTCAGACAGGACAATAGGACGGTTGCTCCTCAGACAGTACAATAGGACGGTTGCTCCTCAGACAGTACAATAGGACGGTTGCTCCTCAGACAGTACAATAGGACGGTTGCTCCTCAGACAGTACAATAGGACGGTTGTATAACACAGTGTCACAGAGGTGTCCTTGAGCAAAGCTCCAGCTGCTCCAACCGAGACACTCAGAGAGGTGCACGGTACAAGTGTGGGAACGCACACAGGGCATGTGTGTGTGGGTGTGTAAGAAGTACTCAGATATTTTACTTAAGTAAAAGCAGCAATACCACAATATAAAATACTCTGTGTACAAGTAAAAGGCCTGTGTTCAAAATATTACTTGAGTAAAAGTACGAAAGTATTGGTATCAAAATGTACCAAAAATGGTACCACAAGTAGAAAGTACTCATTGTGCAGAATGTCCCATTTCACAAGTTTTCAAATGTAAAATAGCCGATCTACAAGCTCACAATGCGTCGCGATTGTAGATCGGCTATTTCCAAATGGCCAAAATATATATAGGGCTGAAGTGGTTAATGTATGTTTTGTAATAATACTCAAAATCCACAAAGTAACTAGTAACTAAAGTATTCAAATAATTGTAGTGGAGTAAAAGTACAATATCTGCCTCTGAGATGTAGTGGAGTAGAAGTAAAAGTACAAAAGAAAATGAAAATACTCCAGTAAAGTGAAAAATACCTCAACATTGTACTTAAGTACAGCACTTGAGTACATGTACTTAGTTACTTTCCACCACTGTTGTGGAGCGAGGCACAGCCCTGTGTTAGAACAGCCAATGTGCTCTCTCTCTCGCTCTCTCTCTCTCCTCTGTCAACCTTCCTACAGCTATAGAGAGGTTATAAAGCGGGCGGGCACACAGCACACAGCACACAGCCGCTCTAACCCCCTGAGGAGCAACACAGTACTCCTGTATAGCTTGAAAATTGGCCAGCCAGCCAGCCAGAGGCCGGAAATTGAAACCTCCGGTCAACCTGTGTTCATCTAAATCCATTACCTCCAGACCCAGTACCTATTTCTGATCTCACGACAGGAGAAAGTGAGATAGTTCATCTTCTAACAGCGATGAGAGAGACACAGGGGGGCGTCCTGTACTACTGCTACGTTCCAACTTCACCTTCAACAATGAAATCATTTGTTTCAGGTTCATGGAGGCAGGAACAGAGGGAATGTTTTAACCCATTGAGACCTGGAGCCGATTCTACTGTACATGTCTCCTAAATCTCAACAGTATTCTCAAAAACATATGTTTCTATATCAGTGGGTGCTCAATCTTTTTCATGTCAAGGACCCCCAAAATGATATGTATTTGGCCGCAGACCCCCATCAAAATATTTTGTTCCAGGGACCCCCCAGAAGCAAAGATTTGAGTTACAAATGTTCGCTTTAAAAATATAAGTGTTCAAAGATTCGCACACATTTTGACGATTTAAAAAAAATAGCAGATATACAAGCTCATAGCGCGGCACCGAGTGCCGCGCTATGAGCTTGTATATCTGCTATTTTTGAATAGCCCAAACGTGTAAAATAATGCTTTTTAGCTCAAATCAAAAAATGACACAGTTCCAGGTCTTAATGGGTTAAAGCCTGAAATACAGAACATTTTTGGTGAATAAAATGTTATTTTGACCAATCTGTGTGGTACAAAGTGGTTGAAAGAGAAACATAGTGTTTTGTTTTGAATATAGCAGATCTACAAGCTCACAACGCGTCGCAGCGCGACGCGTTGTGAGCTTGTAGATCTGCTATTTTCAGCATGCAACTAAGTGTAAAATCAGCCATTACGACGCCATCAAAGCACCACCCAAATACATTCTAGTCGACTAAATCAACTGTAGATTTAGACGACTATAATCTTATGATATTTAGTCGACCAAAACTAGACAAAAACTAAAACATTTCAGATGACTAAAATATGACTGAATTTTATTCAAAAGACTATGACTAGAACTAAGTCAAAATCAACACTAAATCAAAGGAAACGGCATGTTGCAGATTAATGCCTGAACATCAGTAACAAATGTACACCTGCGAGTGTGTGTCTATAATACCTACGCAAGACATGTGCACACACGCTCACATTGTAGCCCAAAACACGTGTGTGTCCACATACATGAATGCCAGTTTATTAACGATGGCACTGTGATAGAACTGAATTGCTGTGATCTCCATTGGGCATGTAGAACACGCTTGATATTTGATGTACTGTGCGTGTGTGTGTGTGTGTGTGTGTGTGTGTGTGTGTGTGTGTGTGTGTGTGTGTGTGTGTGTGTGTGTGTGTGTGTGTGTGTGTGTGTGTGTGTGTGTGTGTGTGTGTGTGTGTGTGTGTGTGTGTGTGTGTGTGTGTGTGTGTGTGTGGGCTGTCACTTCCATTCTATTTATCCCACTTTGTTTCATCCCAATTCTCCCTCCCACATCCAGCATTAAGAGCTTAATGTCTTAATGTTCTGTGTCTGCAGAATATATAAACATGGTGACATTTCAAAAGGGACCGAATTAATACACTGTGTGTGTGTGTGTGTGTGTGTGTGTGTGTGTGTGTGTGTGTGTGTGTGTGTGTGTGTGTGTGTGTGTGTGTGTGTGTGTGTGTGTGTGTGTGTGTGTGTGTGTGTGTGCGTGTGGAGGGAAAGAGGGAGAGAGAGAGAGATTATAAGCAGTGGTGGAAAGTAACTAAGTACATTTACTAAGTACTAAACTTACAGGTACCGTACAATTTTGAGGTATTTTTACTTTACTGGAGTATTTCCCATTTTCAGTACTTTTACTTCTACTCCACTACATCTCAGAGGCAAATATTACTCCGTTACAATGATTTGAAAGCTTTAGTTACTAGTTACTTTGTTGATTTGTATTATTATTATTTATTACAGAACATACAGTAACCACTGCAGCCGTATATACATTTTGGCCATTTGAAAATAGCCGATCTACAAGCTCACAATGCGTTGCGATGCGACGCATTGTGAGCTTGTAGATCTGCTATTTTCACTGTGTGTGTGTGTCAAGTGTCTGCATGCGTGCACACAAACGTGTGTATGTGCTTGCACATGTGTACTATGCTTGCACGCACGCACACACACACACGCACACACACACACACACACACACACACACACACACACACACACACACACACACACACACACACACACACACACACACACACACACACACACGCGCGCGCATGCTCATGCATATACAGAAACCCGTCATCTCTGATCAAAACAAACCCGTAAAAAAAGACTCAGACATCCTCAGTGCTCTGTTATCACACCTCATATCTTTTTTTTTTTTTTTTAATTAAATTTTTTATCCCACGATTTTGTAACCCTATTTTTTACACCCAGTGCCAATTGTCTATGTAATCCTGGGCACTACCTTCCCTCTGCCAACCTAGGGAGGCCAGGGCCGAGCTCATGCCTCCTTCAATGCATGAGAGCCAACTGCCCTTCTTGTCACCTGACAGGGGAGAGTTTCCCTGGTAGGACGTAGCGCGTGGAAGGAACACGTTATTCCAACCAGTTCCCTTCCCCTCCATCAGGCGCCCCGGCTGACCAGGGGGAGGCAGTATAGTGACCAGGATTACTGCATGTTTTTGTGAGGGTATTAACTACCCTAGGAGAGACGGGGAGAACATGCAAACTCCACACAGAAAGGCCCTTTCGCCAACCCCACCTATGGGTATGGGCACTGATGACGCGGAGGAGAGAACACACCACCAGCGCCCACAGCGTCCCCTGCGGGAATCGAACCCAGGACCTTCTAGCTGTGAGGCGACAGCACTACCGACTGTGCCACCGTGCCCCACACCTCATATCTTTAACAGTCTTCATCTTCCTCAAACCTTTTGGCCTTTTATAGCTCAAGATGCAGAGCAGGAGGTGTCAGCTTTTATGTCTGCACAACAACCTTGGACGAGGAAGGAAACGGATGGAGCGTCCGCTCCAGATTTATTGTCTTTTACGGCCCGGTAGCGGCTAGCTAGCTTATCCCTTTTTTTCTTCTTTTCATGCCACAATCACCCACAGAAGTCCAATAACCTGATGCTATAGCAGCCCGTGGTGCAAGCAGGCCACATATTGGTTGTCAGGAATAGTACCTCTGCTGACAGAGAAATGATTCCTATTTCTCATTTGAAACTGTACAGTAGGTTAGAGTAAAGATGTCAGGAGAGGTGCTAGAGAGGTGCTAGAGAGGTGCTGGGGTGGTGAAATGTAAATATTAGGGCTGGGACTCGATTAAAAAAAATAATCTAGTTAATTAGAGGCTTTGTAATTAGTCAATCTAAATGAATTGCAAGTTTAATCGCATATCAATATTTGACTTGAGAAGCTATTTATTTTAAGTTAAACCGGATTTTGGTATATGAGTGAATCAATGAGTGAATACATACATTAAGCAATAAAATATAGTTGTAGTGTGTAGTGAAAGAAGAACAGTGTGTGTTTTCTTGCGGAAGTTCATAAAAGAAAGCTTCTATTCCTCATAGCTAGTCGTCTTCCGTTTACAGCGAGATCTAAGCATGGAGCGATTTTATTTATTTAATGATTTTCATGTTCTCCCAAATGGAGTGGTTATGCACTGTACAGTAGTTCAATGTCACTGCCAACTTCCACTGTTGGCCTGGGGAGTAATTTATTTTCACCTTTACTTGACTTAACTTGACCAAATCAAACATACTGTAAAAACTGTAATGGTGGAGATGATGCTCTGAGTACTGGCACTTGTGGCCCACTTCACCCATTTTCAACCTATCTTCATATAATTGGTCCTCACTAATGCTCATGTGTCTCATAGGAGGGCTATGGACACTTCAGAAATCCGCCTACCAGTGACATCATCGGTATGCGCGTTGTTTTTTTCAAACACGATTTAAAAATATATATTTGGATGTTTATGAACGTGAGAACAATGCCTTCTATTATAGCACGCTAACTTTCCAGGAATAGAAAGCCTGCAGTTTCTATATAGCTTGCATTCCCCATCGATGATGTCACTGGTAAGCAGTAGTTGATGCTGATTTTGACAGCAAATTTTGATTCAGCTTTAGTCATAGTCTTTTGAATCAAATTCCATTTTCTTTAATACTCATATATTAGTCATCTAAAACGTTTTACTGTTAGATTGTTTTTTAGTCGACTAAATGTTGATTTAGTCGACTAAAATGTATTTTGGCGGTGCCTTGATGGCGTCGTAATGGCTTATTTTACACTTGGTTGCATGCTGAAAATAGCAGATCTACAAGCTCACAGCGTTGTGAGCTTGTAGATCTGCTATTTAGTGCAACACCCGAGCGCAACCAAACATAAAATGACTTGTCTTTTAGTTCTACTGGATCTCTTCTCCACTAGATCCCTCACTAACATTTTAGTCTAGTTTGTATTTGTTGATGAAATTGTCAATATATTTAGTCTTTGTTTTAGTCATCATAGCTTAGTTTTTATTTAGTTTTTATTTAGTTTTCGTCAGTGAAAAGGTAGTCAACGAACATGTTTCATCATAGTTTTAGTCAACGAAATCAACACTGCTGGTCAGGTTTCTGAACTGTCCACAGAGTAGACAGAAATGGTACCATAGTATAATGAGCATTAGTGAGGAGGACCAATAATATGAAGACAGGTTGAAAATGGGTGAAGTCGTCCTTTAAGTAACAGGCAGACTTAACCAGCTAAATATTTTATTACAGCAGGAAGCCATTAAGGCTTATTGGAGCTGCGTAGACTATGACTACAGCACCTGGCTGGCACAAAACAAGCAATTTCAGCCGTCCTTGTTGCACAGATGGAGTCATTTCCGTTGATTATTCTCCATTTATTATGCCACGCAACTGAGAGATGTCACAGAAATGTAATAATTGTGTTACGGGCAAAAAGCATCCGAGCCTCTTTCCATAATTTAGACACTTTAATGGTGCTTCTGTAGTAGATGGAAATCTTCCATGTACTGACTGAAAGAGCATTAGCATCCAGCAACATGAAGGCTCAGTCCATTTGGGTTCCACCTTTACTCTCTCAGAATTAAATGCACATGGAAGGTTTTACTGTGTAGAACTGTGTCAATAAGACAGTGGTTCTAAAAGTAGGGTCCGGGTACCCCTAGGGGTCCTTGGGGGGGGGGGGGTTCCAGGGGGTCCCCAGCAAAATGTGTTAATATAGCGTCAAAATAATTTTACCACTTTAACCCATTGAAACGGAAATGCATCATGTGTCATTTTAGATGTTTTGCTTTGGGTATTAAAAAAAATAGCAGATAGGGTTCATGGTGGCACAGTCGGTAGCGCTGTCGCCTCACATCTAGAAGGTCCTGGGTTTGATTCCCGCCGGGGCGCTGTGGGCTCTGGGGGTGTGTCTTCTCCTCCGCATTAACAGTGCATGTTCTCCCCGTGTCTCCTAGGGTAGGTACCCTCACAAAAAACATGCAATAATCCTGCATGTTTTTCCGCTACGTCCTACCGGGGAAACTCCCCCCTGTCAGGTGATAAGAAGGCTTGCTAGCTCTCATGCATTGAAGGAGGCATGAGCTCAGTTCTGGGCTCTCCCTAGGCTGGCAGAGGGAGTGGAAAAAAAAAGAAAATGATCCACTGCAATAAAGGACTTGACACTGAACCGTCTACGAACTGGGGTCGGTCGCTTTAAAACATCAATGAAGACGTGGGGCTTGGCGGACAGTGCGGCATGCGAGTGCGGTGACCCTGAGCAGACCGCCGACCATATAATCACCATCTGCCCCTTATATAGACCACCCTCGGAAGCCAGCCTCTTCGACCTAGGACCAGAGATGCGGGCATGGCTTCAAGACACCGAGTTGGACCTCTGACGTTACACGAAAGAAGAAAGGACATATCTAGGCCATATGTGTGGCCGACCCTCCTGTGTCCGTACCGACCAGGTTTAACTTTACGAGGACGACCTCACTGACGTATCGCCCTCCTGTGTCTGTACCAAACAGGTTGAACTTTACGAGGCTCCGGAAAGATAACACAAAATAAAGGCTGTCTCTGCCTGGCCGCGGAGGATCGTTATTGAGAGACTCATTAACTGCAAGGTCTGTCTGTGTGGCTGGATGCAGCTGTGACACACTGTCTCACAAACAACACGCACGCACGCACACATGCACAAACGCGCACACACACACACACAGCGGCAGCTTGTGCATGTGTTAATAACAGAACATTATACAGATGAAGTATCTGCGCAGATGTTTTGGCATTCTGTGTGCAGACGTGTGTGTGTATGTGTGAATGTTACTGGGAGCTGGCAAACTCCATTAACCACTTAAACCCTATATATATATATATATATATATATATATATATATATATATATATATATATATATATTTTTTTTTTTATATATATATATATATATATATATATATTCTTTGCAGTGGTATAAAGTAACTACGTACATGTACTGAAGTACATTTTCAATTTTCAATGCTTTCACTTTCTTCACATCTCAGAGGAAAATATGGTACTATTTTTACTCCACTACAATTATATGAAAACAGCCCTATTATATTTCAGCCAATGCGATGCATTGTGAGCTTGTAGATATTTTCAAATGGCTGAAATGTAGATGTGAATTGTAGATCAGCTATTTTCAAGTTATTTTTTATATGTTTTGAACTTTGGGAAAATGGGACATTCTGCACAATGAGTACTTTATTTTGAACCTGAGATGCAACTGGAATACTTTTTCCCCCATAAGCCAACACCACATCTCTTCACCAAGAAGCTACGAGCTTAAAACATCGTTAAGACATGATAGTCTGTGTTCTAACAGAGCTTATATACACAGAACACTTGGCACCATGGGAGATGAGATCTAACCCAGTGTTGCCTACAGGCTCATAAGAACTACTAACTCATTGATGGAACACAGAGTCTTGAAAAGATGCTTGTTTTATACACTTGTTCCAACACGTGTCAGATGTACTACGATCACTATGATCAGCTGTCACTTTTTGTTTTATGTTTGTTTGTTTTTCTTTGCTTGTTTCACTCTGTTCTGTCTGAGTTTCAATGCTTTGTCTGGTGAAAGAGATGTCTCCAGACAGCATAGAGAGAGAGAGAGAGAGAAAAAAATAGATAAATAGATACATATCTATATATACTGTATGTGTACTGTATGAGTTGTCAAAAAATTAAATAAGCTACAGTACACATGATGATACTGTAGATGATTCAAGTTTCTTTATTAGGAAAAAACCCTTGAGATGTAGTTTTCGAGGGGGATCTTGAAAACTGCATTTCAGTTAACCACTTAATCCATATTTTTATACTTACATTTTTTTGTGAGCTTGTAGGCCTATATCTGCTCTTTTTGCTTAAGTTTACAAAAATGTAAAAAGTGTAGTAATTTTCGGGAAATTCTTGCCATTTAGAAGTCTTCCCCAAAATAGGGAGGGACGGCGTTTTAAAGTGGTTTAAAGCACATCATCATCTATGGTCCTGATTCCGGCCCCACAGCACACTATAATAGTAAATAATAATGCATCTGCTTAGCGACTCCTCTGCTATAATACCTGTATTTTAGATATATGTGTGCCGTGCGCTCCTCGGGGACAGTTTCCTGGAAGAGAGGCGGGCAGCGAGATAAGTGAGTATTCATTACACCAGCCGACCCCCTGGAGAGATGAAAGACCCCCCCCCGTCCCCGTCCCACCCAACCCCCCCCCCCCCACACACACACACCTCCCCACACACACCAGTCGCTACCTTTGGGAGTTTTAAAAAATGTATATTTATTTTAACCCATTGAGACCGGGAACGCATCTGTGTAAACACTTTAACCATTATTTTATACTTTGGCTATTAAAAAATAGCAGATATACAAGCTCATAGCGCGGCACCGAGTGCCGCGCTATGAACTTGTAGATCTACTATTTTATTTTCTCATCGTGGATTTTTTTTTGCAAATCTTTAAATATGATATATTTTTTAAAGCAAACATTTTTAACTTAAATCTTTGCTTCTGGGGGGGTCCCTGGAACAACATATTTTATATCGGTGGTTCTAAAACTTTTTCATGTCAAGGACCACCCAAAATTAATTGTATTTGGCTGCGGACCCCCATCTCGAAACATGATGTTCCAGGGACCCCCTGCAAAAGCAAAGATTGAAGTTACAAATGTTCGCTTAAAAAAAAATATATATATATATATAGGCCTATAGAAAGATTTGCACAAATGTTCATGATTTTTCAAAAATGGCAGATATACAAGCTCATAGCGCGGCACTCGGTGCCGCGCTATGAGCTTGTATATCTGCTATTTTTGAATAGCCAACGCTAGAATTTAAAATAACACAGATGCGTTCCCGGTCTTAATGGGTTAAACTTGCAGGCAGAGCTAGAGACAGAGAGGGAAGGAGACATGGAGCAGGTGCAAAGAGACAGATAGTCAGAGGGAACCCAGAAAGAGAAACACGTGATGGAGTGTGTGTGTGTGTGTGTGTGTGTGTGTGTGTGTGTGTGTGTGTGTGTGTGTGTGTGTGTGTGTGTGTGTGTGTGTGTGTGTGTGTGTGTGTGTGTGTGTGTGTGTGTGTGTGTCCTCTCTCTGTCTTAATCCTCTCCCACTGAGCGAGATCCATTCTGAAGCCATTTAAAAAGCAGTGATGAAAGAAGTAGTCACATTTGTTGTTACTTGAGTAAAAGTATCAATACCGCAATGTAAAAAATACTCTGTTACAAGTAAAAGTCTGGTAATAGTGCAGCATGTCCCCATGTTTTTTTCAAAATCTACAGTGTATGTTTTATAATAATAATTGAAATCTCCAAAGTAACTAGTAACTGAAGTTTTCAAATAATTGTAGTGGAGTAAAACGTACACTATTTGCCTCTGAGATGTAGTGGAGTAGAAGTATTAAGTATTGAGAATTGGAAGTACTGCAGTGATATAAAAGTACCTGAACTTAAGGTACCTGAACTGTACTTAAGCACAGCACTTGAGTACATGTACTTATAGTTACTTTCCACCGCTGTTTAAAAGACCTGATCCTCCATTCAGCGTGGCAACGTCACGCAGAGCTTCCAAAACGCTCAAGATCTGTCTCTCTGTGCATAGTTGAAGGAGGAGGAGGAGGTGGTCAGAATACGTCTCAGAATAATGGAGTAGCTGTTCATTATCGATGCTATACCGCTCTCCCTCTCCTCTCCTCTCCTCTTTGCCCTCCCCTTATATCTTCCACTCCTCCTCTAATGGCTGTTCTAAAACCCTCACATCTCTCATTATGCTCCAGTGCAGGGACGTGCACAGATAGACTCTAGGTGGTGCTAGAGCACCTGCCCTTTGCCCTCTTGACCAGAAGTGCCCTTTTGAAAAAAGGGCACAGCAGGAGTCTTCAACGGGGGGTCCGGGACCCCTAGGGGGTCCTCAGAGTTACTACAGGGGGTCCGCCAAATCTTTATGTGATATGATTTTTCTTTTTACCATAACCACTCGAAACCTAGCATCCCTTTTCTGAGGAGAACTTTAGCCAAAAATAGCAGATCTACAAGCCCACAACGCCTCACGCGGCGAGGCGTTGTGGGCTTGTAGATCTGCTATTTTTGGCAAAGAGGTATAGGTGTAGAGGGAAAAAAGAGCAGACCAAGTAAACAAAAAAAAAGTATAATTTACTTGAGCACCTGCCCCTCAAAATGTCTGTGCACGCCACTGCTCCAGTGTCATTTATTCCTCCACGTTTGGAGCCAAGGCTCTTTGTCAGGTCAACCTGGAGATGTTTGTACCAACACAACCAACCTCACGCACACACATAGACACACACAGGTCACCTTAATGTACCAACCAACCATCCTCCGTATTGTGTCGTGAGCTTGTAGATCAGTTATTCTTGGTGCACAGGCATGCATTTAAGTGCTGTATAAATCAGGCTTAACGCTAAACTCTTCTTTCCTTCATTCCCAATCGCTGCTCTTGCTGTGTCTGTTTAGGTTCCCTTAATCTTCTCTCATGGGGGGGGGATGAACAGCTTTGTGGAAAGATTCTCCTCTCTTCTCCTCTCTTCTCTGATCTCTTCTTTTATAGGTTCATAGGTTCAGGATTTGTAGTGCCCCCCCCCCCCCCCCCCCCCCGCCAGTAGACCAGTTATATCCCGGTTTTAGCTTAGCTGTTACACGTATTTTAGACGTCGAATAGCCCGAAGAATGCTCAGTGGGTTTACTGCTCTAGACCGCCGAGTCTTCATAATATACAGCTGACCGTCAGATCTAAGTGACCTGGTGCTGGGAGATACAGTATGTCTAAGGACCTGGTGCTGGGAGATACAGTATGTCTAAGAGTTCCACAATTAACATAGGGAGGTGCAGGACCGTTATACGGGGGTTTGAACACAAACAAAATAATCGTAAATGTCACTTTACGCTTCACTGGGAGCCTTTTTTTTTTTTTTATATTTTTTTATTGTTTTTATTTGAGAGGGACAGGAAAGTATGTCGACAGGAAGAATGGGGAGAGAGATGGGGGACGACATGCAGCAAAGGCCGTCGGGAACGGGACGCGAACCCGCGGCACACTGCTATCAAGGATTTGCAACCAGGGTGCCTAGACCGCGACGCCACGGTCTAGGCCCACTGGGAGCCTTTACACCCTTCTCACTCCTCTCCTAAAAAGATAACTTAAATGCAACAGATTACTGCAGCAGCTCATCTCCTGCCCAGTGGTCACTCAGCCAAACATCCTGGGATGGACGCACCGCCATTCTGTCGTCTCATTGACTCTGCTATGAGCTGCAGCCCTGAAGAAGTGTTTACAAGTGGCCGGGCAGTGGCGTGCACAGACATTTTGAGGGGCAGGTGCTCAAGTAAATTATACTTTTTTTTGTTTACTTGGTCTGCTCTTTTTTCCCTCTACACCTATACCTCTTTGCCAAAAATAGCTGATCTACAAGCCCACAACGCCTCGCAGCGCGAGGCGTTGTGGGCTTGTAGATCTGCTATGTTTGGCTAAAGTTCTCCTCAGAAAAGGGATGCTAGGTTTCGAGTGGTTATGGTAAAAAGAAAAATCATATCACATAAAGATTTGGCGGACCCCCTGTAGTAACTCTGAGGACCCCCTAGGGGTCCCGGACCCCCTGTTGAAGACCCCTGCTGTAAACTGGAAAAAAAAATATATATATTTTTTTTTCAAAAGGGCACTTCTGGTCAAGAGAGCAAAGGGCAGGTGCTCTAGCACCACCTAGAGTCTATCTGGGCACGTCCCTGTGGCCGGGTAACAAAAAGAAAAAGAAAAAAAGAAATAAATAACTCTGAACACGGCTGAATGGACACAGTCCTTCATTTCTTTTCGCTCTGTCTTCCATCTGCTTCTGTCTGTCTGTCTGTCATCTTCTACCCTTTGCCCCTCAGTCTGTCTCTCTCTCTCCATCACTGGCTGTTATCCTGCCCCTCCCATGGCAACACCTACTCCACACTATATCTGTGTCTGATTTGACAATCTTAGCAGATTGATGTATGTTGGCCATTTGTTTTCCCACCAGATCATCATAAATGGTTGTTTCTGTTCACCACAGGAATGCCTGCGTGTTTGTTTACAGCAGTGTTGATTTGTTTCTCAGAAAACCCCACGCTGTGGTGGAACTGCAATGCTGTAGTTATTGTAATTTTCTCCTCTTTTTTTCGGGTCTGGATGGCGATATAAGTGAAAATGTCTCTGGCAAACTGAATGACTGACTGAACAAATGAATGAAGTCACTGAATGATGAAAGTAACCTTTTGGTTACATAGGCATCTGGAAAAAAAACAGGCACTGCCTTTTACAATGAAAAGGAAGGAAGCAAAATAAGATAAGACCGTCACTTTTCACAACAAGAGGGGTCACCATAATACAGAAAATACATACTGTATACAGAAAAAGAAAAAGAAAATTACAAAAAATAACACCATTTTTTTAGCAATAAAGCACCATTTTTTTCAGCCTTTGTCTGTGCGAGTCCCTCTGTACTCCTTCATAAAGACAGACTCAGATTTCCTTCAAGACTTACACATTTATCAAAACTGCAAAACACATTTTTGTAAATACCGAAGTATGCAATGTCACTCGGAAAAAAAAGGCATTAATCACTCATTGTCACATCATCAATTCATTTCTCTAAAAAAATCACTCAAGTGGTTGAGAGTGAAATGAGTTTATTTTTTATAATATAAAAATAAATAAGAGCCTATAAAAGGACTTTAGTGAGTGCTGGTATTCCTTTCTATGAACTACTTTTTACAATAACCGCTGTTGGCTATGGAGGCACCCACAACCTCTTTTGACTAACAACATATATATATAAAATAAAATATGTGCATCAAACCAAATTAACTAAATATCATGACATTGTATGTGCTATATTCATTATGGCATTGTATTTAGCTAAAGGCCGATTCAACATTAACAAACACATTGTCGTGTATAGCGTAAACTCCACCCTCCAGACGGGGCGAGCCAGCAGCCGTGCCCACCAGGAGAGAGAGGTCAGAGGGTCAGGGAGGTCAAAATGCAGACAGCCAGAGTGTCTATTCAATATAGTTACAGTATATTGAAGGTTGTTTCAGTCGAACCTGTGACTGCCCCCGTCCCCCTTCTTTTATTATTTTTTTCAACAGAAAAAGAGCTCTAGATAGCGTTTTTTTAGATAGCAAGATGTGTGAACGTCTCTTGGAATTGTCGAACCAGAAGTAGGACTGAAATCTTTTCTCGTGACGCTGGAACGCATCTGTGTCACTTTTTCATTTGAGCTAAAAGGCATTATTTTACAGTTTGGGCTATTCAAAAATAGCAGATCTACAAGCTCATAGCGCGGCACCGAGTGCCGCGCTATGAGCTTGTATATCTGCTATTTTTGAAAAATCGTGAAAATGTGTGGAAATCTTTCAATATATATATTTTTTAAAGCGAACATTCGTAACTCAAATCTTTGCTTCTGGGGGGTCCCTGGAACAACATATTTTGAGATGGGGGTCGGCGGCCAAACACGTATCATTTTGGGGGTCCTCCTTGACATGGAAAAGTTTGAGCACCACTGATATAGAAACATACGTTTTTTCAGAATACTGTTTAGATTTAGAAGACATTTTGTAGAATCGGCTTCAGGTCTTAATGGGATAAAAGCACCAAAACAGGGAGAGAGGGAGAACGAAAGAGAGAGAGAGAACGAAAGAGAGAGAGGGAGGGAAAAATAAACAGCTAGACTGAAGGACAGTATAAGAGAGTGAGAGACGGAGATGGTTGTGAAGGAATGAGAACAGAATAAATGTGGAGGAGGAGAGTTGGCCTGGAGCCCAGGTGGAGCGTGACTGCTGCTCACATCAGATATATAGACCCCCTCCCCATGGTTATGACAGGGCGTTCTGGGTCAGAGCACGCACGCACGCACGCACCCACGCGCGCATTTACGCACGCACGCACACAGTGGTGTAAAGTAACTAAGTACATTTACTCAAGTACTGTACTTAATTACAATTTTGAGGTATTTTTACTTTACTGGAGTATTTTAAATTTGCAGTACTTTTACTTCTACTATCTCAGAGGCAAATATTGTACTTTTACTCCACTACAATTATTTGAAAACTTTAGTTACTAGTTACTTTGTAGATTTTGATTATTATTACAAAACATACATTAACCACTTCAGCCCTATATACATTTCGGCCATTTGAAAATAGCAGATCTACATGCACACAATTGTGAGCTTGTAGATCTGCTATTTTCAAATGATTTGAATACAATTGAAAACTTGAAATGGGACACTCTGTATAATGAGTACTTTTACATTTGGTACTTTAAGTACATTTTGATGCCAATACTTTTGTACCTTTAGGGCGCGCTCGCACCGCACTTTTATTTTACCTCTGGGGCAGAATCTGCCAATGCTTTGTCAATGCAAATGAGTGGATTCTTGGAAAAAATCTGCAAGACCAGGAATCCACGCATTTGCATTGACAAAGCATAAAAATTGTACTTTTTCCACTGCGCGCGCACACACACACACCCACACACACACACACACACACACACACACACACACACACACACACACACACACACACACACACACACACACACACACACACACACGTGCTTCTCAAACCTCTGATGGCCATGTCCCCACTGGCCTTCAAAGGCTTTAGTTCTCCCAAGTTCCTCTAGTCGCCCCACTGCCCATGTGTGTGTGTGTGTGTGTGTGTGTGTGTGTGTGTGTGTGTGTGTGTGTGTGCGTGTGCGTGTGCGTGTGCGTGTGCGTGTGCGTGTGCGTGTGCGTGTGTGTGTGTGTGCGTGTGCGTGTGTGCGTGTGCGTGTGTGTGTGTGTGTCTGCCTGCCTGCTAGCTACTTCATAATCTATGTTTTTACTCGTCTGGTTTTTATCCTACGCCTCCAGGAGTCACGAAGCAGCTGCTTCTCTGTGTGGACGGATGCTGCTGTGTCAATCTCTGTTACTAGTGAAATATCCCTTTAATTGGACACCAGTTGGGAAGCATCTTAATGATTTGCAGGCACTAATTAAGGGCTAAACATCTTGACATCAACAGTTACAGTATTAGAGGATAAGGGACAGTATTAATAATAAATAATAATAATAATAATAATAATAATGGATTTTATTTATATTAGGCCATTGTGACAAATTTTTCACCATTCATGTTCATTTTTAGTCTTGGACAGTAACGAAGTATATTTACTTGAGTACTGTTAAGTAAATATTTTGGGGCGTACTCTGTACTTTACAGACACACAAGCCTTTTACGTAAGTATCTCTACATCAAGGTATTGATACTTTTACCCAAGTAAAAATATGTGAGTGCTTTTTCCACCACTGTCATTTGTTTCATTTTGTAAAAGGTTTTATGAAGAAGAAGAAAACTAACTAATACCACATCCTCACAAATTAAAATGCCATAATGTTAGTATAAGCCTGCAGGCTTGGCTAGGTTAAACATTGTCATTCATGAGCATTCAACAGCTTCAACAAAGCATTACAAAAATAAAATAATTACACAGTCACGCTGAAATGAAAAAACATATTAACTTGTTTAAATGTTATAAATCTGTGCTTCTTACCAAGTAAGTTGACACAATAGGTGTCACCATTATAGCCCCAAGAGGGCTGTAGATGTTTTAATTTGCCAAAAAAATAATAACAATTAACTTGAATTTAATAATTTGACCAACCACAATGATATTAATAATAGGCTGTGAATGAATATGCAATACTACTACCAGCTTTCAACACATTTCAATTAATCCACTACGACCGGGAACGCATCTGTGTAACTACTTTATCCATATGTTACACTTTGGGCTATTCAAAAATAGCAGATATACAAGCTCATAGCGCGGCACTGAGCTTATAGATCTGCTATTTTTTGAAAAATCTTGAAATTTTGTGCGAATCTTTTCTATCATATACTTTTTAAAGCGAACATTTGTAACACAAATCTTTCCATGGAACAACATATTTTGAGACGGGGGGTCCGCAGTCAAATACATGTCAGCTTGGGTGGTCCTTGACATGAAAAGGTTTGAGAACCACTGATCTAGAAACATACGTTTTTCGGAAAACTGTTAGGATTGAAAAGACATTTGTAGAATCCCCCAGAAGCAAAGATTGGAGTAAAACATGTTCGCTTTAAAAATATATATATATTCAAAGATTTGCACAACAATTCCAAGATTTAAAAAAAAAAAATAGGAGATCCACAAGCTCATTTTTAATAGCCAAATAAATCTAAAAATAAGTTCCCGGTTTTAATGGGTTAAGCAAAATAGCTTTTCAAAATAGCTTTTCAATCAGCGGGTTATGATCTATCCATTTTCAATCATTGTTTCCAAAGAATGCCATTGACATCGCGGGTGACAATAATTCTCCAGTCGTCCATGATGCTTGTAATACAATAATACATAATGTTGTCCTATTCACCAACCAAACATCATTTCAATCATTTCAACAAACACGACAACGGGGTTGAGGGTGACCTTCCTTCCACGAAAAAGGCTTCATGAAAACCCATTAAAAACAAATCAATTCCACAGTGTTTGTGCACGTCCACGTGCACAGCGATCAATCAGCGTGCTCATTCCGAGCATTAAAGAAATGATATTGCTCTTCAATATCCATGTCTTGGAGTGCCAAAAAAAAATCTGCCAATACACACACACATCATCACAAATTTATGCTGTGATTAAAACCAGCGGTGGAAAAAGTACTCTTACCTAAATAAAAGTATCAATGCTGCATTGTAGAAATACTCTGTTACAAGTACAAGTCCCCTAATTAAAAATGTACTTTAGTAAAAGTACAAAAGTACTCAGAATGTCCCGTTTCACAAGTTATCATAATGTCTAAAAAGCTCACAACGCGACGCTTTGTGAGCTTGTAGATCTGCTATTTTCAAAAGCTTGTAGATCGGCTTTTTTGAATATATAGGGCTGAAGTGGTTAATGTATGTTTTGTAATAATAATCTAAATCTACAAAGTAACCAGTAACTAACATTTTCAAATAATTGTAGTGGAGTAAAAGTCCAATATTTGTCTCTGAGATGTAGTGGAGTAGCAGTAAAAGTATTGAAAATTTAAAATACTCCAGTGAATCAAAGCAATCCTCAAAATGGTATTTAAGGACAGTACTTGAGTAAATGTACTTAGTTACTTTACACCACTGATTATATTGTCTTAAAGCCCACGGTGGACTGTGTTATACATGTATACACATGATTATCCACCCACAGGACCAGCATATGTTTACTGTACTATAATACCCAATGCAATATTATTCTCTTACTGTATAAACACTGGAACAAAACTAGGGCAGCTTAGCTAACCATGTTTACATGTTGGCGTACATGCTGAGCAAACACAGTGTTTAGGAAAAGCTTCCTACAGTAAGCATTGAGCTGCAGCAGCTTTACATATCTAAAGGCTTGCAGTACATGTTAATCTGCCCCAGCCTTTCATAGAAGATGACAAAGATAAGATAAACCTTAATCGATCCTGAGAGGACCTTCAGGTGTCACATAGCAGCAACAGCGCAGCATGGAAAAATAACTCAAATGTTTTACTTAAGTAAAAGTATCAATACTGCAATGTAGAAATACTCTCTTACAAGCAAAAGTCCGGAATTCAAAATGTAGGCTTACTTGAGCAGAAGTACAAAGGTATCGGTAACAAAATGTACTTAAAGTACCAACAGTAGAAAGTACTCATTATGCAGAATGTCCCATTTCACAAAGTAATGTAAGTTGTTCAAATGTCTAAAATATATTTAAAAATCTTATGAAAATAGCAGATCTACAAGCCCACAATGCGTCGCATGGCGACGCATTGTGAGCTTGTAGATCGGCTATTTTCAAATGGACGAAATGTATATAGGGCTGCTCCTGCAACTGAGTCGCTGACAACATTGTGTGCTTTAGGACGTATGGACGTGTTTATGTAAGGAGATTATAAAATAATCTCCTTTATTGTCTTTATCTGTTATACTGCTGCGTTTACTTAAGTATGCCCACAGTGTTTATGTGTTGTAATGGCTGTGAAAACACATCCCTCTCTCCAGGACAATACAAGTCTTATCTAATCTTTCCTTATCAATTTCTTACTGTTTTTGCAAAAAAACTTATTTAAACTAGATCAGAGCAAAGCAACTGCAACTCTACAGTACTAAGGCCTTATTTATATAGGAACCTTTTTAACAAGGTTACAAAGTGCTTCACAACACACAGTACAGTCAAACAGTGAATCATTTACAGCCCGGGTGAACAAGATGACAGGACAGCAACACACAGTTAACAGCATCAACCAGGATAGATGCACCGATTTCTGCCATCAAAAGGCTTTTCTTTGTTGTAAAAATGTGTTATAAAATTAGATTTAACTAGAAAATGTGCTCCTCAGAGCACAGGTTCTCCGCCAGTACTGTTCCTGATTAATCCTGTCTTACCTATTTATATTACATATTGTCACGTGTCACTTGACCAATGTTAGCTTGGCTGAGACGGACACACACACAGAGGGTAAAACTCTCCTGGCGGAGACAATAAATCACACCCCATTCATATTTAGAAACAACAGTGGTCATCACAGTGATGGAAGCTCACTTCAAAAAATATAAATGATTTTTTGAAGTGCGTGGTGGTATTTATAGGTTTTTATTTCATCATGCGTCTCGCTAGCCAATCAAAGCATTGGTGACAACATATTGTCACGTGTCACGTGAAGCTTGACCAATGTTAGCTTTGCTGAGACGGACACACACACGGACGGACGGAGACGAAAGCATACTCTCCACCATACTGGCTTGAGTTCCAACGGCAGGCTGTTCCAGCCGTGGCAGTCTCCAAAATCTATTTAAATCGATAATTTACAGACAAGGGGTAGGGGTGGGGGGGTCGATTAGTCACCAGGGCAGTATAATATTCGATTTAGAGTTTTATCAGTGTCTGGCATCACTATTCCAGAGCGCTTCAAATAACATCCAAAACACAGTTAAGCTGTGTGGCTCACTGTGTTAAGACTTGAGCTCCACGTCCCCAAGATCCTGGCTTCAAATCCCACTTCAGGTATCTTTGTTTGTTGTTTTTTTTTATCCAAAGCATGGCACAACATTATGTTAGGTTAGTGTGAGGTTTAGGGTTAGGAATAGTTTTGTCAACATGCAATGTTGTGGGGGCGACCCGTTATGTCAAATGTTGACGTTTAGGGATACTGACGGATACTGTGTTGACTGTACATGTCATTGCCAACTTCTCACAACAATATGGTCCTACACACACACACACACACACGCACACGCACGCACGCACGCACGCACGCGCACACACACACACACACACACACACACACACACACACACACACACACACACACACACACACACACACACACACACACACACACACACACACACACACACACACACACACTGTGGTCTATATGCATGGCTTTGGCCTCTGGTCAAGCTTTATCAGGCTGGTTTTTCATGAGTTCAGTGCTTTGGGGCTCTAAGTGTTTCATTTCTGCTGGATTTACAGTGAGAATATCCAGTGCAGAGCTGCTATCATCCAATACTGTATAATCTGACTCTATCTGGAGCCGAGATGTAGTGGAGTAGAAGTAAAAATACTGGAAATTGGAAATATTCAAGTAAAGTACAAATACCTCAAAATTGTACTTAAGTACAGTACTTAAGTAAATGTACTTTACACCACTGTCTGTCTGTCTGAATCTATTGAGGCAGTCTGCCGTCGATCTGTCGAATCCCCATGCACGCCCGCGTCATGAGAAAAAAAGAACAATTGATTTGCGTCACAGAGCCGCTATCGTCAGATCAATACGGCCAAATATAGCTTCAGCATAATAATGCGTGCGATGTGTGATGACAGGCACGCAAGGTACTTGTGAAATAAATAACATCATTCTGCACATGGTGGAGCGATGCCCAGTGCACAGTGCAGGAGAAAAGGATTTGTCCACAGAATAAATCTGTGTGGGATTGTTGTCTCTCTGACAAACACAATGCCATGATGTGACGTGTGTTATAGCTGTCACGTTGAACATGTTGGCGAGAACATTATGATCCACTTTTTAATCTAGCTTCCAGTTCAGACTAAAGTCTGCTGTATACGCACACACTGGTGTTTGTTCTCTCTGGGAAGATGCTATGAGACACACCGATTGGCTACCGCTAGAAGCATCATGCAGCCAAAAATACTGTACTTATTTGGGGATCGTTGCTTTGTAAAGAAAGATGGACATGTGGGAACAAAGAGACAAAACAGCAGATCTACAAGCTCATAGCGCGGCACTCGGTGCCGCGCTATGAGCCTGTAGATCTGCTATTTTAACAAAGAGACAGCTGAAGGAAGGGTTCAGTACTCTGGTCACACAAAACATAGTTTTTTGGTTTTGTGTCATTTTGATCTCTTCTGTATTAATAGGAATACAATTATACTAAGTGACTGAAACAATTAATGCTGTGGTTCATACTGTCACATTAATAAAGGTATTACATTTGCCATTTGGAAACAAGGTAAGGTGTCTTTTCTTAGGGGAGAGAGGCCTAGCGATTCCCTTCTAGCTAGCTAGGATGGTTCATGGTTGACAGGCACGATTGATGATGCTAAACACCTTATCACTTCAGACGGCCTGTTTTGTGTTGTTTGTAGAGGAGACCGCAGAAACTTAATTGTTTACTTGTAGAACGGGAAGCCAAATCAGGTTTACAGCCTGTTATTATGCGAGTGTGTGAGAGTATCATGCTGCTGTGCAAACAAAGACAGAAAGACAGAGAAAAAAAAAGGAAGTAAGTAGCACCAGGTGTTGCCGGCTATTGAGCCAAAAACTAAATACATTTCTAGGGCAGAGAAAGAAGAAAAAAACGGCAGCTCCTTCCTTTGTTGTTTTGACAAATGCATGAAGTGCATAATGCAACATGTATAACGACAGGACGGCATGCTTTATGACGGCCATAAACGTGGAAGTGGGGCTGGGTAGTGATTCAAACGAGACAGGGTGGCTGGTGTTGCCGACTTAAGAATCCATGCCAGGACTATTTGTAGGTGGTTTGCTGAGTATCAACCAGTCCCCTCAGTGCTCAAAGGCAGGCTTTTAATTAACATAATGGAAGCACATCGACAATTAACGATTTGTACTGCATGAGGAAAAGGGGGGGGGCGTAGAGAGACTGCAAAGAAAGACGAGGAAACCTAGGGAGGGAGAGAGAGAGGGATGAAGACGGGCAGGGAGGGAAAAGAGACATTGAGAGAATTTATTTAACATTTACTGCCTGGATTTATGGATTCTCACAGGATCTGAGGGCTGCCAGCCCGAAACGAGGAGATGATAACTAAATAGCATTCTCTGTCAGGCTTCTTAACATCCCACCCAGGCATGGGGAACACAAACAGCAGCACAAGGTTATCTTTAAGACTTGATATTGCCGCGGCGCGGTCGGTGTAAACAGCACGTTTTCAATTTAGCGGCGAGGAAATTGAAATACAAGTGAAAGACAGATAAACGTGGCGCCCCCCGTGGCTTTCCCTGAATGCAAAACCCAATAAGTGGAACTAATGCCAGGGTCAGACCAATGCCGACGTTCTTCCAACGGGCGCTTTCAAGTTCAACTCGGCTTTGAAACGAAACGCCGGCCTCCATAGCGGCTACAACTACATTCATTCCATGAAAGAGAAATACAAGGTTAGAGCTACACGGGGTGCTCCTTCCATTCCGACATCTCACCACTCCGACTAGTGGCTTCCGCGTGCGGTTAAGGTTAGGGTTAGGGTTAGGTATAGGGTTAGTCAACGTCGGAAAGGCGACATGTCGGAAAGGAGAAATGCACCCGAGCTACACAAACAGTACACTTACTTTAATATAGATGTTTTTTCTACTTACAGGGGAATAAGTACTATATGAATTGGATGTATTATTTTTTTATATCATTAACTGTGTTTTGGATGTTGTTTGAAGCGCTCTGGAATAGCGATACCAGAAACTGATAAAACTCTAACTCCCCCCTATGTCTGTAAATTATCGATTTAACCCATTGAGACCTGAAGCCGGTTCTAGAAATGTCTTCTAAATCCCAGCAGTATTCTGATAAAAGGTATGTTGCTGTATCAGTGGTGCTCAAACTTTTTCATGTCAAGGGCCCACAAAATTATATGTATTTGGCCGCAGACCCCAAGCTCAAAATATGTTGTTCCAGGGACCCCCCAGGAGTAAAGATTCGAGTTAAAAATGTTCGCTTAAAAAGAATATATATTCAAAGATTTGCAAACATGTTCACGGTTTTTCAAAAATAGCAGATCTACAAGCTCGTAGTGCGGCACTCGGTGTCGCGCTATGAGCTTGTATATCTGCTATTTTTGAATAGCCAAATAAAATAATGGTTGAAGTGGTGACACAGATGCGTTCCCGGTCTTAATGGGTTAAATACATTTTGGAGACTGCCACGGCATCCCTACTCTGGAACAGCCTGCCGTTGGAACTCAGGCTTGCTAATTAATTAAAAAAATATATATATACCCCAAAAAAAAACTTGTTAACCCCTAATGGCAGAAATTGGTGCATCTATCCTGGTTGATGCTGTTACTTATGTGTGTTGCTGTCTTGTCGTCTTGTTCATTTGTTTGACTGTATTGTATGTTGTGAAGCACTTTGTAACCTTGTTAAAAATAAGGCTTTAGTACTGTAGGGTTGCAGTTGCTTGCTCTGAGCTGTTTATTTGCAAAAACAGTGAGAAATTGATAAGAAAAGATTAGATAAGACTTGTATTGTCCTGGAGAGAGGGATGTGTTTTCACAGCCATTACAACACATAAACACTGTGGGCATACTTAAGTAAACGCAGCAGTATGACAGATAAAGACAATACAGAAGATTATTTTATAATCTCCATACATAAACACATGCATACGTCCTAAAGCACACAACGTTGTCAGCGATGCAGTGTGTTTAACGCTGCAGGAGCAGAGGAGCCACAACTCATCTCCATGTTAAAGTTCTATATCTCTGTCATGGACCCTCAGGGATCAACATTTGAAAATAGCCGATCTACAAGCTCACAACGCGTCGCATCGCGACACGTTGTGAGCTTGTAGATCTGCTATTTTCAAACATGTTTGTACTTTTACTTTCGGTACTTTAAGTATATTTTGATGCTAATACCTTTGTACTTTTTAGTAACATTTTGAACGCAGGCCTTTTACTAGACCCTCCAGAAAAAAGCGGGCAAAAATCCTTGATTATGCGGGCTAAAACTGATGATTATGCGGGCTAAAATCCTTGATTTTGTGATGAAATATGCAGTTTTTTTTGCAATTTTTTGAAATATGCGGAAAGTTGTGAAGGCAATATGCGACAATATGCGGAATACGCGATATGCGAAAAGTTGCGAAAAGTGTGAAATATGCGGAAAGTCGCGAAATATGCGGAAATATGCGATGCAAATCGCATATTATGCGATGCGATGTGCGTATTATGCGATGCAAATCGCATATTATGCGATGCGATGTGCGTATTATGCGATGCAAATCGCATATTATGCGATGCGATGTGCGTATTATGCGATGCAAATCGCATATTAGGCGATGCGATGTGCGTGTTATGCGATGCGATGCGCATATTATGCGATGCGATGTGCGTATTATGCGATGCGATGCGCATATTATGCGATGCGATGTGCGTATTATACGATGCGATGCGCATATTATGCGATGCGATGTGCGTATTATACGATGCGATGCGCATATTATGCGATGCGATGTGCGTATTATGCGATGCGATGCGCATATTATGCGATGCGATGTGCGTATTATACGATGCGATGCGCATATTATGCGATGCGATGTGCGTATTATGCGATGCGATGCGCATATTATGCGATGCGATGCGGCCTTTTTGAAAAAACGTTACCCCCCGCCAATTTGCTGATTATGCGGTAAATTCTGCAATCGCATAATCACATTTTTCTGGAGGGGCTATTTTACTTATAACTGAGTATCTTTATGTTGTGGTATTGCTACTTTCCCTTAAGTAAAATATATGAGTACTTCTTCCACCACTGCCAATTATAACACACAGCAGTCATTAAAGTGAGTTTTGTCCCAGAGACTGTTGCAGAACTAATGAGAGAGAGGTCCAGTTAGGGGTTGGTGGGGGGGAGGGGGGTGTTACCTACTTATATGCCAATATCCAGGGCTTTAAACAGTGCCCATTATACCCGGTCTGAAATGCATGATTATTATCACAGCTGTGGGTGCTGCTGTGAGAGAGTAGTGCTCCCCGGTCATCACACACACACACACACACACACACACACACACACACACACACACACACACACACACACACACACACACACACACACACACACACTGTGAGAAGGAGTGAGTGCTCTGCGGTCATCACACGCGTGGAGAGAGAACCGGGAGAAACGGTGTTGCTAATGAGGTCAGCCATACATGAAACATGAGACGGAGTGCGCTCTGTAATTTAGATTCAATTCCCCGCTCCCAGGGTGGGCCGGCAAGCATGTTAACACCCACTGAGAGAGAGAGAGAGAGAGAGAGAGAGAGAGAGAGAGAGAGAGAGAGAGAGAGAGAGAGAGAGAGAGAGAGAGAGAGAGAGAGAGAGAGAGAGAGAGAGAGAGAGAGAGAGAGAGAGAGAGAGAGAGAGAGAGAGAGAGAGAGAGAGAGAGGGAGAGAGGGGGAGAGAGGGGGAGTGAGGGAGATTACGGAGCTGTCCGGTGCTGAAACGCTGTTGTGAGCTGAGAGAGAGAGAGAGAGAGAGAGAGAGAGAGAGAGAGAGAGAGAGAGAGAGAGAGAGAGAGAAACGCTCCACACAAAGACGCTTTTGCGGCGTCTCTCTCGTGTTTGGCCGCCAGCCCATCATGTTGTTGTTCATTGTTGCATCGTTGTGTCTTCTATGATCACGGGCTATAGCTAAGACGCAAACAATATTTGGCGGCTATACACTCTATACTGTGGTGTTGCATGTTTATTATTATATGGAAAAGGATTAAGGAATAGCAGGGATCTTACAGGAACGTGACAATCCTGGTTACACATAAAAAATGAGAGAGAGAGAGAGAGAGAGAGAACAGGTGGCCCCTGTGGCGCTCACAGGAACTATATCCTCACGTAAGATATGCTGAGTGTCAAAATTAGGACCTCCTGCTGTTTTTTTTCCTTGACATAAAATGAACAGGATCATTAAAGCCATTATTGTGATCCTTCCTGCCTTAAATCTGCTTCACAGAAGCAGTGATGGAGACATTATCCTAGCTTTCTATATACACCAGGGGTCTTCAATGTATTTTTTTAGCCCGAGGACCCCCTAGCTGAAAGAGAGATGAAGCAGGGACCCCCACTAGCCTACGTACTAGTGTTGATTTCGTCGACTAAAACTATGGCGAAAAAGGTTCGTCGACTACCTTTTTTAACTGACAAAAAATAAATAAAAGCTAAATATAAACTAAGCTATGATGACTAAAACTATGACTAAATATATTGACAATTTCATCAACAAATAAAAAGTAGACTAAAATGTTAGTGAGGGATCTAGTGGAGAAGAGATCCAGTACAACTAAAAGACAAGTCATTTTATGTTTGGTTGCGCTTGGATGTTGTGCTCTGAAAATAGTATCTACAAGCTCAAAACGCGTCGCATGCTACCAAGAGTAAAGTAAGGTATTACGACGCCATCAAGGCACCGCCAAAATACATTATAGTCGACTAAATCAACTGTAGATTTAGTCGACTATAACTAGACTAACAGTAAAACATTTGAGATGATTATGACAAAAACTAAGCGTTGTGAGCTTGTAGATCTGCTATTTTTGGCTTAAGTTCTCTTCGGAATAGGGATAATAGGGTTCAAGTGGTTAATGTAAAAAAGAAAAAAATTCAATCACACAACTATTTGGCAGCCCCCCTGTAGTAACTCTGAGGACCCCCTATGGGTCCGGACCCCCTGTCGAAGACCAAAGCTATAAGCAGTTTAAATCAAACATTCTACCGACTGTAACCTTCACATTGAACTGCAGAACAAAAACTGTGCTTTCTGCTTTGTTCAAAACACGTCTTTGTATTCTATGCTTTTGTGCGGGAATGACGCAGGAACAGAGAGACGCTGACGTCATTAAATCAAAGGTGTGATTCTCCACAATCCAGTGTATTTACACCTTTCTATGACATTACACCTTTCAAACTGTGTTCTTGATACAAAATGTTGGAATGGGCTCCAAAACCATGAGAACAAAAAAACAAAAAACAAAACACTGTGTCCCTCAAAACTAGGGTGACACATTCAGGATTCAGATTAGAGTTGGGAACAATCATTCATCTGTTTAATCAATTCCTAATTAAATCAGAGTAAATACTTATTTTCTTTCTTTTTTATTACAATGTGAGTTAATGATGTGCACATGATGCACCATGTGCGGTACCGATGACGATTATTTTGTGAGTTAGTTTGGCCAAGTCCATTGCAACCACCTGATCCCTGCACACGCACACACACGCACACGCACACGCGCACACACAAGCCCGACAATCACAACAGACTGACCATCTCAAGCCTGACGTATACTGTGTTGTGCGACCTATCTACCGATCTACAAGCTCACAACGCGCCCCAATGCGACGGCTTGTGAGCTGTTATTTTCAAAGAACAAAATAAGTAAGACGCCTTTTGGATCCTTCTTTGGGAAACGCTATAAGAACAAAAGGTTAAGGACAATAACAAGGATTTTCCACGGTCTGCCTAACACACATACATATGCACACAATCACACAGCCGCACACACAGGAACATTTTATTCTCTTTCTTTTGTGCTTTTTAATTCAGATAGTCTCTTTGTCCCTCTCTCGCAGTGAGGCAGACACAATCAATAGGCTCTATGCACAGCAGCCATTTTGGAGAAGAATTGGGCCTCTTCTTACTTCCTTCACAGGTGTTGCCAATGATACTAATGAAGGCTCTGTTCCATTCTGGTCAAACAGAGTCAGGGTGCTGATATTGTGCATGTTGGCTCACTAGAAATACTAGTGGGTCTCAAAGTGTGGTCCAGGGACCCTCATGGTTCCTTGAGAGGGTGTAACTCTGAGAGTGTACAAATGGAACCAAATGGACCCTCCCGGGTCCATTTGGTTCCATTTGTACACTCTCAGAGTTATGGGGGTCCTTGAAATTAAGAAGTTTGAGAACCACTGTGCTACACTAAATGGAACAGAGCCTTCATTAATGTCATTGGTAACACCTGTGAAGGAAGCAAGGAAGGGGCCCAATTTCTGTCCAATATGGCTGCTGTGCATAGAGCCTATTGCTGTCTCTGCTTTCTCCCCACTGCCTCCCGCAAGCTCCTCCCACAAGCTCCGCCCAGCTGTTTTCTCACCACAATACATTTATCAAGCCATCCCAGCAGACAAGACACTAACCTAACCTCACAGTGACCTCCAGACACACTGTTGTTATACTCTTCTACGCTCTCACAGTTTTACTGTGTTCCCTGCTTGGTTATAGAACTCTAAAAGTCAAACAGTACTGGCCTTCTAGATCAGTGCTTCTCAAACTTTTTTCATGCCAGCGTACCCTTCGCTAAACCCCACCCCAAATGTGATTGTCCAATCCTAGCTTAGCAGCCGTTGCTAAACTGACACATGATCTGGCAAGCTTCCGTCACCTGTCATACTGTAGCTGTCAATGTTATTTCGTCCGCACACACACAATCGTTTGCGACAGGTTGAAGTTCATCCATGACGGCCGTGACAGACGACCGTCGTGTATCCATGGCTATTCCTGTGTTTTTAGTTCATTGAAATAATGTCATGCACGTGTTTCCAGTGCATAGCCTACTGCAGGCCTTGTTGACTAGATTTAAAAGAGATTTTAAAGCTCTTACTCCTGAAATGATTGATTATTTATATGAGGGAAATCCCTCATTTAACATGCAAGTCAATGGGTGACAAGCTGAGATTGCCAGACCTTGGTCTGACAGATTGGAGTGGGCGGGACTTAGCAAAGGGTCCATTGGATCCCCAAATTAAAATGTTTATTTGGCCACGGACCCCCATCAGAAACTATTTTGTACCAGGGACTCCCCCACACAAGATTAATGTTGTTAAAACAGCTATTTTCAAACAGTCGATGTATACGGTTCACGTGGTCGAGAACCACCGCTCTAAAAGTCAAACAGTCCTTGCCCTCTGGATTACCCTGCTTTTATATTACACTGTGCTCATTTTTCAACGTAATTAAATCTGCTGGCTGGCGCAGCTAGGGTCCATTTGAGTGTGTGTGTGTGTGTGTGTGTGTGGCGTGTTCGCACACGTGTTTAATCGAGCACACACACATCTGCGCCTCGATAATATCCCTTTCCGAATCTAAGCGGTGACACACCTGAACTCTGCATGTAGAGCGGTGTAGTACCATCAGCCCCATTCACAGAACACTGCCAGAAAACGGCCCATGATCCAATTAAATCTCAGCGAATGGCTTCCAAGTCATTAACCCTTTTAGACCGGGAATGCATCTGTGTCATTTTTTAGATGTCTTAGAGATGGCTATTCAAAAATAGCAGATCTACAAGCTCATGGCGCGGTGCCGCGCCGTGAGCTTGTAGATCTGCAATTTTTGAGAAATGAAGCCTATATATTGTTTAAAGCTAACGTTTTTTACTCAAATCTCAAATCTTTGCTTCCAGTGGTCCTTGGAACAAAATATTTTGATATGGGGGTCCGCGGCCAAATACATATAATTTTGGGGGTCCTTGACATGAAAAAAGTTTGAGAAGCACTGATATTAAAGCAACATAAGTTTAAAAAAAAAAAAATGTTAGGATTTAGAAGACATTTGTAGAATCCCCCAGAATCAAAGATTAGAGTTACAAATGTTCGCTTTAAACATATATATTCAAAGATTTGCACTCTGTGCCGCGCTATGAGCTTGTAGATCTGCTATTTTTGAATAGCCAAAGAAATAAAAAAAAAACGACACAGATTATTTCCCGGTCTCAATGGATTAAGGAAGTAGCAGAATTTATTGCAAAAAAAAAAGAAAAAAAGAACATTCTCCAGCCAATTTAGGAAGTGACGCCTGGCTTATCCGGCGTCTTCCAGGGCCATTATGTGACACACCTGTGTCTTCTTGTGCATGATGATGAATAGCTTTCAGAAAACAGCCCAGCTTGGTGGAAATTAATTTAAACAGCGAGGAGATTACACACCTGATGGGGCGTCCGCGCACCCAGGGGTGCACCGGGGCTGATGGGTTGCGTGGCACATGTGCTTCATGCTTGTGATTGAAATGGCATGCCGTGTTCTCGCTCTCTCTCTCTCTCTCTCTCTCTCTCTCTCTCTCTCTCTCGCTCTGTAACCTGACTCCACCAGACGGGGGCGGTGTAGACTTCACAGGTTCACAATACAGCCTCCATCTGCGATCGCTCAGAGAGTAAAAGGCTACTCCGCACCACTTCGTGTGCGAACCAATCAGCGGCTGCAAGGGGCGGGATCTTGACGAGACCAGATGTGACATTGCAGATTTAGATCGCGCGTTTGATAATGCTGGTTTTCACCAACAAAAGAAGTTTTGTCTCCAAATCCCATCATTGGACGGACGTGACGTTTTTTTTTTGGGAGGACGTCACATCCGTTGATTCCTACTAGGGGAGTGGCGGGATCATTCCTAAGTTGCGTTAGAGTGCCCTCTTGTAGAATTATTGAAGTTGTATGTATGTAATCCGCCAAGTACAGTATGAAGCTTGATTTGTTTAGTTTGTTATTCGTTTGATCATTGTTTCTGAATTATCATGTCGGTTCATTGTTCAAATGAAATGTAAACGTGTCCTGTAAGTCCAAATGGGCTGGGCTTCCTTGGTAAAGTATGACACTTTAATAAAGAACAATATAGATAACAAAAACAAACTTTTGTAGTTGACCAGACTGGGGAATATTATCATTACTGTTTCAGAGAACTATACAATAAAACACAACATGATGCATGTGATATAAGATATACAGTACCAGACAACCTGTGATGAATTTATTAATCTGTGCCTGAGAGTCATTTTATTTCATAATTTTGTTAGTGGACTGATGTTGTTTTTTCAGTTGCTGTTGGTTGGTCATGGCTGCCAGTTCCCACCTGATGTTGTGTGGGAGTTCAGACTGCTCCACACCGTACTGAATGACCGCTAGCTTGCATAGCGTCTTCAAAGTAGGATTTAAATCTAGGATATACAGATCATTGGGTGTTTTGAATTCTCCGAAGAGAATGACACGATCTCCCACCATGCAGCAGCACATTGCATCCGTCTTAGGCGGTCGTTTCCCCTTGGGCTCAATCTTCGTCCAGGAGAAGGTCTCTGGATTGAATTTCCACAGATCACTTAAGTTGGCCTGGTCATATTTGGTGCGACCACCAAATATGTACAGCTCTCCATTGTAGGCAAAGGCTGAATGACCCCAGCGGCTTTCTGGAAGAAGCTGTGCAGAAGGTGTGTTCAGCCAGAAGTTGGTCTCTGTGTCAAACACTCTGATGTAGTTGCAGTCGTCCCCCCTCCACCCCTTGCCCCCAAATACAAACATCTTTGTCCCCATGATGGTGGCAGAGTGACTATGTGAATAAGGTGGTGAAGTTCCTCTGGTGTTAATTAAAGACCAGACCATTGTGGCGGTGTCCAACTTGTACATGTCATTAGTCCATCCAGTTTGCCAGAGGTAACCTCCGTAGATAAACATGACCTTCCTCAAGACACAGGCTGAGTGGTCGTCCCTCGCCGCTGGAACAGTCCCAGTAACCCTGGGTTCGAACCATCTGTGGGTGTTGACATCAAATGCATAAAGCACGTTGTAGTAGTACGCACTTATATCGTAGTTAGACCATCCCCAGATGTATATGATATCTTCTACCAGCACAGCCGTGTGGCCCTTGCGACAACGTTTTCTTCCTTTCTTCCTGGGCAACTTACCCCAGCATAAAGACACTGTGTTGAAAACGTCAACTGTGATGCCATTCCATTTCCCTTCAAAGTAATACACCTTGTGCTGCACTGAAACAGCAGCATGATGGCTTTCTTTTGGTCCTCCATTCAGATGTACCGTCCAGCAAAACATTTCTCACACCTGTGAATTATGCTAGATATATAAATCCTTGCTCTGAGAAACAATGGAGTCCTAATGAGCGTGTTAGCACTTATATTGGTTCAGTGGCACACGTGTCACGCAAAGCTTGGCCAATCCACACAGCCGATCAGTTGGGTTGGCCAATCAAGGAAGCCGATGACTGTTACACTCGACACTGCACTGTTCGCTCCTCGCGAGGTCTGCTTCTAGTGTTCTTAGAACCCGGGTAAAGATGTCACCTGAGTTCCCATGCTCGGACTGAACTCCTGGACGTGGTAACGGGTCTTATATTCTCTCAACGAGAGAGGCCACATCATACTGCTGATGTCACTCTCTCACTTCGCTTGTCCTTATATGGAGCTTACATATATCCTTATATCCATATATCCACACTGGCCATGACGTCAGTCTCGGAAAGTGGTCGAAAAAGTAGTCAAATGTTTTGCTTAAGTAAAAGTATCAATACTACAGTGGTTCACGACAACGGACGGTACCTATCTCAGTTAACACCCCCAGATTCTTAGCACCGGCCCATTAAAGTGTGTTCTTTTATTTCAACGTGTAGTGTGGCCGTTCAGCCACGGTGTGGCGATTTCTGCAGCTGCTCTCTGGTATCTGGTAGTTAAATGGTGGATAGAATATGTTCAATGAACAAACTTGTTATATCAACATAACGCATCGCATCGTGTGACGGGGCATACATTAATTACACATTAGTTTAGATGACTCAATTACTCAGTGAGACCAGTTGGTCATGTTTAAACGCGTAAGGACCGCACGTAACTCCCTTGTACTCCCTTGGCGCATAAATAAGCAAGAATAAATGACTGACAGTCATATTATTAGCAGCTGCATGCTGTATTTTGTTTTGAGTGGTGTAGCCGACCCATACGTCGTGAAAATATGTCTTTCGCTGTACTGTGATTGGCTGATAAGTATTCAGACCACTCTGTGATTGGCTAGCGAGACGCAAGAGGAAATTCATAACCTATAAATATCACCACGCACTTCAAAAAAATCATTTTTTTAAGTGAGCTTCCATCACTGTGATGACCTTAAATAACACCGCTCACTTCACACTGGGTGTGATTTTTTCTGTGTGTGTGTGTGTGTGTGTGTGTGTGTGTGTGTGTGTGTGTGTGTGTGTGTGTGTGTGTGTGTGTGTGTGTGTGTGTGTGTGTGTGTGTGTGCGTGCGTGCGTGCGTGCGTGCGTGCGTGCGTGCGTGCGTGCGTGCGTGCGTGCGTGTGTGTGTGGCTGACACACCACGTAGCTCCAGCAGCCCATAAAGTTTCCCCCCATAAACTTCACTTGAAAGTTACATTTAAGAAACTTTAATAATTATGAAACAGCAAAAGTTGTTAAGTAACATCGTCCGTCGTGTGGAGGAGCTCCTCCCTTTGCTGCTCTCTTTCCGTGTGCGACATGCAGTTATTAACGGAGAGGAGCTGTTAGCCCCGCCCCAGTCGATCTGCAAGACCACAACACGTCGCTGATGGAAGCGGTGTGGGCTTGTAGGTCAGCTCAGCTGTGTTCCCTGCGCTTGACAGGGGAGGGCGTATAATCCCATAGCATGGGAGGACGGCCCGTCTCCCCATTGGCTTAAAGGACAGGCAAAACGGGGAAGTGTCCCCATTGGCTTAAAGGAGTGATGGACAGCCGTGCGGACGTGGCATACCATTTTTTTCAAACTGAGTGCCCTCCCACACCCTTACAAGTGTCAGCTAAATATGAATGTTAATGAAATATATGAGAACTATATGCCATGTAGTATGTGTATAGATTCAGTTTTATATTTATTTTTAACCCATTCAATCCGGAAACGCATTTCTGTCATTTTAAGATTTCTTTAGCTATTCAAAAATAGCAGATCTACAAGCTCATTGCGCGGGACTCTGTGCCGCGCTATGAGCTTGTAGATCTGCTATTTTTTTTAGATCGTGAAAATGTGTGCAAATCTCTGAATATGGATTTTTTTAAACATGTGTCAAATATTTTGTTCCAGGGACCCCCAGAAGCAAATATTTGAGTTTGTTTGCTTATAAATATATACATTCAAAGATTTGCACACATTTTCACTGTTTTACAAATAAATAGCAGATCTGCGCTACAAGCTTGTAGATCTGCTAGTTTTGAAAAGCCAACGAAATCTAAAAATGACACAGATGTGTTCCTGGTCTTAATGGGTTAAGCTAATAATAATTAGATTTTATTCATTTTCAACCTGATAACCTGTTGAAGGTCCCGTAGCACCAAAGCATAGATTGAATGAAAAAGAACATGTTTGAATGTTAAGCGAATAAGGCAGTGGGTGTGAGTGTCTTTGTTAGTGACCCAGGGTCTTCTCGTACGAGAGCCTGCCATACACGCAGGTGAGCAAAACGCTTCTGTTCATTTTCAGCATGACAGAGCTTTGAGTCCTTTGAGGCCTGGCTGGCTGGCTGGCCTTGCTTCACATCTAGCTCTAGGTATGTTCTGTAATTGGAATGCAGAGATAGTGAGTAACAGTGGCCATGTCCAGTCACCTCATCGGGGACAATGACAAAGAAGAATATTATCTTCAAACAGGAGCTGGAGAATGATCTGCTTAAAGGGTCTACACCATGAATTTGAACTTTTTCTTCTTTTTTGTGTGTTTTTGGTCTCCCCCACCTCTCTTCTGTTCCAACAAATACCCGACTTCGAGCATGCAGGCTTTCATAGGCTATCTGTGGTTTTTATGTAAATTGGTCTGAAAACAGTCCGTCAGATTTGTTCCCCCACCCTACGTCACGTCTGGGAACAATTCCTCCCGTTTTTCAGTTCTAACCACAAAAAAAAAATCAAAAAAAAAAAACATTTTTTTTTTTTCATTTTAAATTTTTTTAAATTTTTTTCTTATTTTTTTTTTTTACTTTTTCCACACAGAACCAGGACATAACATGCATACAAACTGGCTCAATAGCGCCCCGTGCCAAACAGGACAATGTGGTATTGCAGGTGAAAGTTAGTTGGAATGAGTATATCTGAGGCTTGATTTAGGCTCAAACCTTTTGAAAAACGTTTGAGGGACATAAACAATATGATATCAAATATTATTATTATTTTTTAAATTCATGGTGTAGCTCCTTTAAATTGGATTCCCCCTTTGTCTTTAATAAAGGCCAGATTTGGGTCATCTGAGGAAGCTTGGGTCTGTTGAGAGCTCTGCTGTATGATGGCGTTGAAACACCAAAATAAAGTCCACGAACAGAATCCATTCATATGACCCTGACCAGAGTCACTGCTGAACTTCAGGAAGTAGGTTAATAGAATCGTGATTGTATCCGCGGCGGAGCAAGTTAGAACTCAATTGAAAAGTTGAAGATACATTTGGCGTGATCTAGTGAGGTCACACACTCACTGTCTGCAGTGTTGCTACCAGCTGGATTGAGTGCAGTGGTGAAAAAAGTACAAAATTGTCTTTTACTTGAGTAGAAGTATCAATACAGCAATGTAGAAATACTCTGTTACAAGTAAACGTCCGGAATTAAAAAAAATACTTGAGTAAAAGTACAAAAGTATTGCTATCAAAATGTACTTAAGTACCAAAAGTGGAAAGTATTCATTATGCAGAATGTCCAATTTCACATGTTTTCAAATGTATAAAAGTTAAACAAATCTTTTGAAAATAGCAGACCTACAAGCTCACAATGCGTCGCATCGCGACACATTGTGAGCTTGTAGATCTGCTATTTTCAAATGGCCAAAATGTATATAGAGTTGAAGTGGGTAATGTTCTGTAATAATAATCCAGATCTACAAAGTAACTGAATTTTTCATATAATTGTAGTGGAGTAAAAGTACAATATTTGCCTCTGAGATGTAGTGGAGTAGAAGTAAAAGTACGGAAAACTGGAAATACTCCAGTAAAGTAAGAATTCCTAAAAATGGTACTTCAGTACAGTACTTGAGTAAATGTACTTGTGTGAGCATAAGACAATACAGTAATTGAACTTGAACTATTTAGCACAAAACGCCCAGTAAATTCATAGATTAATACACTGTTTGGACAATTAGTTTTATCATCGCCATTCTAATAGTATTTCTTCGATGTGAGTCTCAAATAAAGCACAGAACGAGTTCCACTGGCCCAAACTTTGTGGGACCCTGTCCAGCATGGAGGACCCATAATAAATCATCAGCTCTTCCCTGCAGCATCCCTGACTGGAGCTGGACGCATCGCGAGCCATTGATGAAAGTTGTCCATCTTCCGCTCAATACAGCGCAGCGTTATAGCCTGAGGCGGCTGAAGCAAAGGGACCTCAACACAGCCATGAGCAGATAGTCATCAAGGCATGCAATGTCCCCATATATAAAGATAATAATAACTACAATGCATGGGGCTCTCCCATAGACAGTAAAAATAATGGACAGCATTACGCCCATAGACTCTGCAGGCAGGTAAATGAAGCCAATTTTTCATTAATTTCAAATCCGCCATCTTTCAATATCGCATCATATCGCGTCATATCCTATGCAACCGGAAATGAATGCTATTGGTTGGGTAGCTTCTCAATCAAATCATCCCGCCCCTCCTAGAGCATACCCTCATTTTTCATCCATTTTAAAATAAATGGGACCATAATTTACCAAAACACATATCATGTTTATTAAGGTAATACAATCAAGTCTAAAGTTCGGCAAAAACCCATCCACTTGCATTGAGAGTTATTTCTTATGACACCAGCAGGGGTAAAACAGTGAAACTACAGGCCATTCATATGAACTGTCACTTCCTAAATAGACTCAATTTCAAAGGCGGGTGCTGGGCCCTTGGGCTCTCCGCAGAAAGCATATCTCCCCCAGGCTGGGTTGCCTACCCAGGGCTTTTGTAAGTCATCCAGGTTGCAGCCGTCAGGACCCGGGAATGCTTTGGCAACTGTGTCATTTCTGACCAATCAGACACTCTCTGAAAGTCCATACTGGTGGCGTGTGTGTGCAATAACAACGGACCCTATAATACCTCACAAACATCAACGTTTGCGCTGCAGGACTCAGAACTTATAGCCTGGCTCCATGCAGCCCCTGAAATCGCTATAGCCTCGCATTCAGGGTCTGGTGAGTGACGCTGTAGAAAGGCGGGGTTTTCTCGTTTGCAAATCTAAACGACCCAACCGGGATCGGGATGATCCAGTATGAACCAATCGCCAAAGATTATACCCACTTTGGCCACGCCCCCATCTCATAAAACGGCTACACTGAGAGGGCTTTCAGATACTGGAGTGAAACAAAATGAACATCAGTGGCGTGCACAGACATTTTGAGGGGCAGGTGCTCAAGTAAATTATACTTTTTTTTTGTTTACTTGGTTTGCTCTTTTTTTCCCTCTACACCTATACCTCTTTTCCAAAAATAGCCGATCTACAAGCCCACAACGCCTCGCAGCGCGAGGCGTTGTGGGCTTGTAGATCTGCTATTTTTGGCTACAGTTCTCCTCAGAAAAGGGATGCTAGGTTTCGAGTGGTTATGGTAAAAAGAAAAATCGTATCACACAAAGATTTTGCGGACCCCCTGTAGTAACTCTGAGGACCCCCTAGGGGTCCCGGACCCCCTGTTGAAGACCCCTGCTGTGCCCTTTTTTTCAAAAGGGTACTGTGTCCTTTTTTCTAAAGGGTACTGTGCCCTTTTTTCAAAAGGGCACTTCTGGTCAAGAGGGCAAAGGGCAGGTGCTCTCACACCACCTAGAGTCTATCTGTGCACGTCCCTGAGTGTCAGGCTACTCAGAACTTTTGCTTTCTTTTCAAAGCAAACATTTTCATCCAAAGCCAATAAGCGTAAAGCTTACCTGACTCCATGAAGTCTCCGTTGGAGTTCCTCCAGGCCTCTTTGCTCTTCCGGAGGTTCTCCTCCATGACCTTGATGTCGGCAAAGGGACAGTTGCATTGTGGGAAGCGGGCCGAGCAACGGCACCAGCAGTCGTTGTTGCGGCACAGCAGCTCTCCCTCGGAGTTACACGCCACGTAGCTGAGCGCCGCCTCCACGAAACGCCCGCGTAGGAACTCTGGGAGGACGTCTTGCAAGCCTGTAAAAAAAAAACCCACATGAAATAATGACTCATTTGTCACCGTTTTTCCACGTTCGGTTCAGAGTTGCGTCAAAATTGCATCAGATTGGAGAATTAACCCATTAAAGGACGACTTCACCGCTTTTCAACCTATCTTCATATAATTGGTCCTCACTAATGCTCGTGATAAAATGGTACCATTCTTTTCTACTCGGTCTGTGTCTCAGAGGAGGGCTGTGGACAGTTCAGAGCCCCGTCTACCAGTGACATCATCGATGGGGAATCCAAGCTAATAGAAACTGCAGGCTTTCTATTCCTGGAAAGTTGCAATGCAATAAAAGAAGCCATTGTTCTCGCGTTAATAAAAATCTAAATAAAAAATGTGAAATCTTGTTGGAAAAAAAAAATCATGCCTAACGGTGATGTCACTGGTAGACAGGTTTCTGGACTGTCCACAGCCCTCTTATGAGACACAGACCAAGTAGAATTTTTTTTTACCATTTTATCATGAGTATTAGTGAGGACCTATTATATGAAGATAGGTTGAAAAGCGGTGAAGTCGTCCTTTAAGACCTGAGGCGATTTTTAAAAAAAAATCGAAATCCTAACAGTTTCTTGAAAAAAATCACTAACCTAACCAAAAAAAATGTTCAAGGTTTTTCAAAAATAGCATATATACAAGCTCATAGCGCGGCACTCGGTGCCGCGCTATGAGCTTGTAGATCTGCTGTTTTTGAATAGCCCAAAGAAATCTAAAGTGACAGAGATGCGTTCCAGGTCTTAAAATGTGTGGATGTTTAGTCAAAAGCTACTTGAGAACATGCAATACTGGCTGAGAAAATGTACATTTTCTGTCCCATTCTAAACATGGAAGTTGGCTGTCTGGTCTTGCTGTACAACAAACACCCAGAAGAATGGTTGCCATTGTTCCTTGAGCGGAAAATGGCGTTTTTTTTTGTTTTGTTGGCATGATTAGGTTAGCACGGGCAATCTGTGGTATAGAGTGTTCATAATACTTGGAACCATGGTGATCATTACTCCAACCGATAATGACATGGAGATACGCTTAAAGTGTAATACAGTGAAGTGTTCCTTTAGAAAGTAGAGAAATCTGCTATAAATAGCTCAGAATGTCACACAATTTCTAATTTCTTTCATTCTTAACCCATTAAGACCTGGAACTGTGTCATTTTTAGATTTGAGCTAAAAAAGCATTATTTTACACTTTGGGCTATTCAAAAATAGCAGATCTACAAGCTCGTAGCGCGGCACCGAGTGCCACGCTACGAGCTTGTAGATCTGCTATTTTTGAAAAATCGTGAAAATGTGTGAAAATCTTTGAATATATATATATTTTTAAAGCGAACATTTTTAACTCTATTCTTTGCTTCTGGGGGTCCCTGGAACAAAATATTTTGATGGGGGTCCGCGGCCAAATACATATGATTTTGGGTGTCCTTGACATGAAAAAGATTGAGAACCACTGATATAGAAACGTAGGTTTTTCAGAAAACTGTTGGGATTCAGGAGACATGTAGCACCACATTTTTCCCCCATACAGTTTGCTTAGTTAAGTCATTATTTACATATGTATGTTTATTAGAGAAATAATGCTGTAAACTACTGGATATAAATCCCCCCAAAATGGGGCACTTTGTATGCACAGTTATGGTTCTGTTTATGCTGAAGACTGAAGAAAAGAAAAGAAGGGAGAAAAAACAAAGGATACAAAGAGGCCATCAGTCCTGCTTTATCCAATACACACTTTATCATAAATGAGTGGGCTGTCTTCTTCTTCTACTGTTTACCGTCTCTTTATTTAGTCGTCAGTTACAGACATAAAGAGGACACGAGGAAGAAAGCCCAGACCGGAACTATGAAGCCCCATTTACAGTGGTGGAAAGTAACTAAGTACATTTACTCAAGTACTGTACTTAAGTATAATTTTGAGGTGTTTTTTAATCTACTGGAGTAACTCCAGTTTTCAGTATACTTTTACTTCTACTCCACTACATCTCAGAGGCAAATAGTGTACTTTTACTCCACTGCAATTATTTGAAGACTTGAGTTACTAGTTATTTTACAGATGTAAATTATTATATTACTGTATAAAACATACATTAGCCACTCTAGCCTTGTTTTATACCTAGGCTATTTGAAAATAGCAGATCGACAAGCTCACAACGCGTCGCGATGCGACGCGTTGTGAGCTATTTTCAAACATGTTGTACTTTTACTTTTGGCACTTTAAGCATATTTTGATGCCAATACTTTTGTACTTTTACTCAAGTAACAGTTTGAATACATGCCTTTTACTTGTAACAGAGTATTTCTACAGTGTGGTATTGCTACTTTTACTCAAGTAAAATATCCGAGTACATCTTCCACCACTGCCCATTTATGTTCCGTCACAGAACAGTGTTGCGTGCCAGAGAATATCTGACCTACAAGCTCAAAACGCGTCTCTTCAGCCACACGTTGTGAGCTTGTAGGTCTGCTTATTTTCTGCGTGCGACGAAGCATAAATCGGGGCCTGACCCACATATGGGGATTGTTATGGATTTGTCATGTTTCATTGAAGGCGTCAATCGTTGTCGAGGTTTGCAAATAGCTTGATGGAAAGCCAGTAAATCACTGCTGTATCTCCCAAATGAGTCAATCCTCCCCAGACCCATTAAAGCCCATAGATTTTTGTATATCCCTTTATTTTTAAACGATACAAAATCGTTTTTTTGAATGTGTTTTATGGCCGCCTTTAACCCTTTAAGACCGGGAACGCATCTGTGTAATTTTAAGATTTATTTGGGCTCTTCAAAAATAACAGATCTACAAGATAATAGCGCACTCGGTGCCGCGCTATGAGCTTGTGGATCTGCATTTTTTTTGAAAAATTGTGAAAATGTGTGCAAATCTTTGATTACCATATGGCTATATACATTTTAACTTGAATCTTTGCTTCTGGGGGTCCCTGGAACAACATATTTTGAGATGGGGGGTCCGCGGACAAATACATTATCATTTTGGGTGGTCCTTGACATGAAAAATGTTTGAGAACCACTGACTTAGCAACATAAGTTTAACAATAATACAAACTGTTAGGATTTAGAAGACATTTGTAGAATCCCCCAAAAGCAAAGATTTGTGTTAAAAATGTTCGCTTTGAACAATATACATATTCAAAGATTTGCAAAAATGTTCACGAATTTCAAAAAATAGCAGATCTACCAGCTCATAGTGCGGAATGCTATGAGCTTGTATATCTGCTCATTTTGAATAGCCAAAGAAATCTAAAAATGACACACAGATGAGTTCCCAGTCTTTATGGGTTAAACGCCAGAGTATGACCTTTGAGCATGTTGCTTATCAAAAGGAGAGACCTGGTATGGCATTATATGAAAGCAATACAATGTTGTTCTGCCTTTCTGAAGAACACATCTGGCTGTCTGTTGTTTGTGTCCCAATAAGCTTTGGCAACAACGGCTTCCCGTCTCTCCATTCAGAATCACACATTGAAGAACATTTCCCACTGTGCCCTGTGCACACTGTGAATAATATGCATGTTTTCTTCTTTGGTATTTTATCATTTCAATGGCTCGGAAAGATATGTAATTAGTCGAGAAATTTCCCCCCTTCCATGCTTGCTTTGGCGAACGCTTCAGATCTGTGTGTGTGTGTGTGTGTGTGTGTGTGTGTGTGTGTGTGTGTGTGTGTGTGTGTGTGTGTGTGTGTGTGTGTGTGCGTGTGCGTGTCGCACACTTGGTTCATTGTCTGTGTTTGTTTGCCTGCCAGCAGCAAATCTGGCAATGGTGGCTTAAATTTTTGGAGACAGCTAAATAACACGCCACACACTTCTCTCGTCACCAATCACTAGCATTCTCTTCTTCCGTTCTCTCTCTCTTCTTCTTCTCTCCGCTGTGTCCTAACCCCTCCCATCCCAAATACTTCCATTTTTTTTTTGTTCCGAGAAACTTTCTTGTTGGATTGTAAGGACTGTCTCCATCATGAAAAATAAATGTAGCCATATTTCCTCTTCTTCACTGGCAGCTAATGACTTGTATGTATTTTATTACCCTGCCTGAAGCGTTGCGAGACAGAGGGTATTGTAATAGTTCCTGTATGTCTGTTTTTGTCTGTCTGTGAACAAGATAACTCAAGAACGGACGGGCGGGTCCAAAAATGTGTGTTTCTATATCAGTGGTGCTCAAACCTTTTCATGTCAAGGACCCCCAAAATTATATGTATTTGGCCGCGGACCCCCATCAAAATATTTTGTCCCAGGGACCCCCAGAAGCAAAGATTTGAGTTAAAAATGTTCGCTTTAAATATATATATATTCAAAGGTTTGCACACATTTTCACGATTTTTCAAAAATAGCCAAAGTGTAAAATAATGCTTTTTAGCTCAAATCTAAAAATGACAGATGCGTTCCAGGTCTTAATGGGTTAAGTTCCTTATTCATTAGACACCATCACGCTCCTTTGAGGTTTGACCCCCCCCCCTCTCCTATCCGGTTCCGGTGGGGTGGTGAAGAGTAAGATCAGCTAGGTGTGCTGAGGTGACCACCTCACCGCATATCACCGCAGCTCAGTGATGTCATGTTGTAGTAATGGATGACTAAACTTGGAGCACGTATAGGGGCATTAACAGTACAAGAAGCACGTGGTCGGTGCACTAATTAGCTTCACCATCAGGCACCCCACACTCTTGCCTCTTTGATAGAGTTGCCAGCTTTGCTACCCAGTAACATCCACACTAAGGCTGTCAACCAATATTCCATATTCCAATATTCCTTTGAATATAAAAAATGTATGTGTTTGTGTGTGTGTGTGTGCGTGTGTGTGTGTGTGTGTGTGTGTGTGTGTGTGTGTGTGTGTGTGTGTGTGTGTGTGTGTGTGTGTGTGTGTGTGTGTGTGTGTGTGTGTGTGTGTGTGTGTGTGTGTGTGTGTGTGTGATATAACTCGTATTAGGTCGATTCCAAATGTCCCACCTTTGGGGACAGGAAATAAAACAACAACAACAACAAGAGACAGAAGGATGGGGGTGAACAGCTATGTAAGTGGAGGGGGGGGGGGGGGGGGGGTGGAGGCACGGAGTAGGAAAAGGAGTGAAAACGACATGCATAATTAGCCATCGTTATTAGTGTGCAGCGGAGTGAACGCGCACACCCACTTCTCGGTGAACCTGGCCTTCCTCTCTCTCCCGCCTTCCTTCCTCGCTGCTCAAATCTTCATCTTCACCTTTGCCTCACATTTTCTGACGTTGCTTGCTGGCAAATTAGAATTCATGAGAAACGTTCTTTCTCACTGCATGACCCACATCTGCTGCTTTAAAAAGGTAATGATAAAGGCACCCCGCTCAGATATGTCTCGCAATGATTCCGGCGTATCAACCACAAAACCACGCCAAGGCCCTGATGCAATTAAGCTGATGACTGGTGCTGAAGTGGGGAAAGGGGGTTGTTTAGGTTAAGAGCGAAGCCTTCAAGTGTCTCTTGCTTTGCCCGGCTGCACAGAAAGAAGCTTCTCTGACGGAGAGGATATTAGCTGAAAAGGGAGTCGTGTATCCTTGACGATTTTGTATTGAAGCCTCTGAAGAAAGTCCTTTCAAAGCGACCACGGGACTAAAACAGATACTCATTATCCCATCGATCTCAGAACAACGCTCTCATCGTCAACAGCATTCAATCAACTTGCAATGTGTCAAGGGCTGGAGTAATTAGCCGGTCTGAATTTTTAACAAAAGTGTTGGTTCAAATCGTTCCCGATCACGCACATCTTTTTTATTTAATTTTCATTGACATCCAAGTGTCTGGCTGTCGAGCAAAACGAATATGGATTCAGAGTGGTTAATATTTGGTTTAATGGTTTATTTAGAGTCCTGTTTATTTGCCGTTAGTTTCCTGGATGGCACTAACAGATGTTAATGAGCGTGAGCGTAAATTGATTGAAGTCTGTGTCAATGAACGAGTTTGAAACTGAGCTTGATTATCTCTAGGCTGAAAGTTCATTTATTTTGCCGTGGCGTTTCTGCCACGTTATGGTGCTTTAGAGTGACATGAGGCAAAGGAAAGATGGAATAATATATGCAACTAATGAAGTGGATACTGACTGACTGATGTGATTTAGTGCTTACTATAGACCTTCACCCGTCGAGCCATCTGGAAGGTTTCATTTTACTTACAACATATGAGACAAACAAACTGCTTAATCTGCCACTGTTGACTCCGGACTAATTTAATTTCATTGTAGGAGAGTGGTGATGAAAACAAACAAAGTAGAGATCCACAGGCATCAAAATCACTTTTCCAGCACTGTGTACAGTGGCTGAGGTCTAACATTCAGCACTCAGAGTCGGGCCCCTTGAGTATAGCCTATAAAACTATTTTGTTCTCTCAACTAGCTGTTGTAAATGTGAAATGAATCAATATTGAGCAATGACATCATTTTATTCTTACCTAACATGTTATCAGAAACTATTAGTTTGTTTTGTTCCCATACATAATTAGTGTTGATTAACCTTAATTAACCTATACTTAGGTGCCCAAAATAGGATCATCACAAAACACTTGAGTTCAGTATGTGCACTCAAGCCCAAAAATGAATGAATGCAAAAAAAACTAAAAACTAAATACAAAACAACAACAAACAAACATGAGATTCACTTTAAAACATAATATCCTGTTTGTTCTGGGTTTGGCCTTTCTCTCAGCTATAGCTTTATTGTGAGTTGTCCCGACGTATCACCCGCATACATAACAGCAACAAACAAACACATTAAAATGCACACGCAAATGTGTGTATACAAACAAAAGTGCCTCTCAATATTAGCCTGGAATCCAGCCTGATTCAAACTGATCAAATAATTGTAGTTGAGTAAAAGTATAATATTTGCCTCTGAGATGTAGTGGAGGTACAGTAGAAGACACTTAAAAGACACATTAGACACTTTCTTTTGGTCCTATTTAACTCGTATTTCAATTACGTAGGCAAGTCAGGAAGTGGCTCTAGTTTTACATTGGACAACACTGGTCCCGCCCCCCCTTACAGACCAATCAGAAGCCGCAGGCTGTTTTCTACGGAGATAGAAGACTTTCCCGACTGTGAAGCGAAGTGAGAAAAAATAAAACGCCGAAGGTAGCGAGCGTGCTGGATACCAGGCTAGCTCAATATATCCTCCTTGTACCAG